>NW_024429231.1:3753224-3913223 GCF_017639785.1 Mesocricetus auratus
CACTATAGAGCATCAACTCTGGGGAATATACCATGTTTAGTAACTAGTGCAATGAAAATGAAATCAAGGAGAATAATTTTATCATCACCACTGTTTTGGCTAATTGCTTTGACACTAAGTAATAACTTGCAGTGATGTAACACACAGGATGTATTTATGTAACATCTATTGGCAATATAGATTAATGATAGCCAAGTTATGAGGAAAACCTCAAACCCTCTCTATATGTCAATGGATGAAATAACTGACTTTAGTTTCCATAGTCAATTTTAGTGTCTTCAAGTATTTACAAGCAGAGAAACTATCTGTGCATTTATATATAAACCCAGACGTGTACACATTAATCTACTTACCTACATATATACTTACATGTGTATCTATTCACAAGACATTTAAACATCAGACATAGCCATGTGTCTGCATGTATTACCCAGCTTGTGTATGATGTCCAGCGCTGCATTGGAAGGCTTGGCCAGCACTTACATTGCATAGCCATAATATTGAGCAATTTCCATATCCTTTTCCCTATGAAGGAAAACGTGCAGTTTGTCCTGAGAGGAGCACTTGGCAGCATTCTGTCGCTCCCATTGGGCCCAGGTCTTCATGGCCTCCCTTTCTGGCCTCTGCTCTGCTGTGATGGGCTGTGAGATGCCTGGACCTGGAATGTCGACTTTCCTCCATGGAAGTGGTTGGCGGCTGAAGTCTTGCAGCAGATATTGGGTTTGAGGTTTGGGAGGTGATGGGGCCTTGTTCCTGGCAGCAGAGACAAGCTCCCCCTGGAGCGAAGGATGAGCTGATGCTCTGTAGGGGTCAGGCCCAGGGACAGCTGGCCGAGGCCTTGTGCAAGAATAGAAGCTGTTGGGTATGTTATGCTTTGTGGCACTGGTGGCGGTCGGCACTGCTGTCTTCTCAGAGGCCGTCAAGGATTTGCTGGCAGGAGCTGCTTGGGATGAATTGAGTGTGGTAGACGGAGCCGAGTGGGAATGCGGCCTCACAGCGTAAGCTGCAGTGGGCTTGCCTGAAGTCAGGGAGAGAAGCTTTCTGGAAAAAGGTCTGGCTTGAGGCTTGCCCAGTTCTGGGAAGGGGAGAGGTACTAACTTGACCTTTCCAGGTGGGGGCAGCTTACACAGGGAGGGAGGTGGACACTCCTTGGGAGCACTGCTCTCTGGTCTCTGAGCATTTCCTGGGGTGTTAGCAGGCCTTGGGCCATCACATGGCACATCTAGCGGTGATGTGGTAGCCGGGCCTGTCCTGGCATCTTGGTTGCTGCCGAAGTTTGGCAGAGACTGAAAGCAGGAGATGCCCGTTTTCTTGTCACTCTTCTTTCCCAGTGGGTGAAAGACCTGCACGGCCTCCAGCATGTGCATGCCGAGGTGGGTTCGAGGCTTTTTAAAGCTGTCCTGCCTGAGCTCAGGTGGACTCCTCTTCCTCTTGGTCTTGGGGACGCTGAGCTTGTCTTCTACCTTGACTCTGGGACAAGATGGCTTCAGATCTCCAGTTTTCTTGGTTTGGTTGTCTCTGGTCTTCTTGGTCTTGTCTTGGCTCTGTGCCCTAGATATTCTGGGTCTGCTGTGTGAAGATTTCTGATCTGTGTTGTCAAAAGTCCCTTCACTGGCTGTAGAAATGCCTACAGCCTCTTCTCCCTCCAACAGGATGTGGCACTGGATTCTGGGCTGAGGAGCTCCATGAAGCACATCAGAGGCTTTCTGGTCTTTCTTGTTCACCTCTTTGTATGTGAAGATTCCCCTGCTGGAGCTTTCCTGAGCGTCATCCCTCCTGAAGACTCTGAAGTCTTTCGATCGTGTTGCTGAGGGATCTTCCAATTGGACTAGGTCAGTGACGGAGTTCAAGAGTTGGGGGAGGTGAATGTCTGACACGAGTGTGGTCATGTCTTCAAAATCAATGCTGGGCATCATGACACTCCGCAGATTCCCTCTCTCTCCCAGACCAAGGCTAGTGCTTCTCAAGGTGGAAGTATCAGCAGCTAGCTTCTCCCTCAGGCTTCCATCATCAGAGTAGTTCAGGGGCTGCTGCATGCCGGGCTGTGCTAGAGGGAGGAGTGGTGCATCTTGGATTTCTTTAATGCACTCATAGGTCTTCCTAGGCATGGGTGGGTCAGCAGTCATCTCATCCATATTGTTATTCTCTGTTTGTTCCAGGCTTGGAGCTGGAGGCCATGTCAGGAATCCCGAAGCACTTTGGATGGGGGCAGTTAATGAGCTATCCCCAAAGACACGTGGTGTCATTACCTGGACATTCTGCATGTGGGCATTGCAGAGGTCTGGACTCTGCAGCAGATAGAGTGTCTGGTCTGTAAGTGTCAATCCCAGAGCCGTCTCCATGTCCACCACTGAAAAAGAGTGAAGGAAGAAGTCAGCGCCTGGTGAGTGAATTGAGTGAGCTGCTCCCCTCCTTGCAGTGCACCTCAGCACTGAGGTCCTTACAGCACTGGGGCGGGGCTTCCTGTTAGCTCTGCCTGAGTGAGAAGTGCATCACCTCTGTGTGGAGACACATAGTACTGTTCAGTTGTTCCTGGTGACCATGCGATGTCATGTCTTCTTAGACGTTTGTGTGTTTCTTTGTGTTTGTGTGGTGTGTGCATGCATAGTGACCACTGTGAGGTTACAGAGGTAGGTCCCTTGGCCTGTCTGTGGTCTTCACTTGCCCCCCACCCCCCCCCGCCTTGGTCTTTGGAACAGTGTTACTCCTTTTCTTGGAAGTTTGCTCTTAGACGGGTCTTGGGGTCTAAAGTCCAAAATTACATGTGTCTTTCCTTTATCTTGTTTCAGTTTCTGTCATTACTCCTACGTCCCCAGAAAGCTCAGTTTTTATAGGAGGTCAAGTATCACACCCAATTCCTCCCTCCTGACAATTCTAGAACCCTAAAAATCCTCCAGCCCCACATTTCAGAGACTTCTTATAAGTGACAAGAAAATGAGTTTAAGGGGGTAGAATCTTTGGACTGCAGGGTGACCATCTCTCATTATTGAGACTGAAGATGGGGATGGTGAGCCAGAGGCAAAGCTACCCTCTCGGAATGCATATTCTTCCCCTGTGTGGGCATTACCTACTGAAAGATCATACTCCTTGCCCTCCTGGCTGTACAAACCTTGAAGTCTTGTGTCTGGCATGGCTCGAGCAGACTTGGGATTAGAGATGGCAGAGGTAGAGAAAGGTGATGGGGCATTCCTTGGCTGAATCTCCTTGGAAACCATCACTGTCTCTGGTTGCAGGGCAGAGGGCTGAGTTGCAGAGTGGGACACAGCATCATTGTCCTGCAGGCACCACCTGATTTCCCCAGGTATCAGGGGTCCCAGTCTGTTGGGGTCATAGTAGGCAACCTGGCTGCCTGCCAGGTGGGAAGGTATCAGGCTGTACCCTTGATTCTGTACATTTGGCAGTGTTGCCTGGAGAACTGTTGGGCTGGAAGAGACTAAAGCATTGAGATCTAAAATATTATCACACTGGGCTCTCATGGACCAGGAGGAGAGTGTGGTGCTCTGGTCAATGATAGTTCCAGTGAAGTCCTTCCTGTCAGTGCTTCCTGTGAGATGCCACAGGAGAGCACCTGGATAGGAGTTTGCCGGTGTAGAGATCTGGTTCTGGTCAGTCAGTGCAGTCAGCATGGTCGTGCCAGCTCGTTGGGAAAGGGAGGCACTGTCCATGAGCTGCTGGCAACAAGTGCTGGGGTCTGATGGCAGGAGCCACGCAGATCTCACAGCTGGGGCGGAGACCCTGGAGAAGTTGCACACACTTCCTGCTGAGGCGGTGGAATTCCTCAGCACAGGCACAGAGGGTCTCAGAGCACATTCTGTCCCAAAGAAAGGTGCACATTGGAAATTATCTGTAGGAAGCAAGAGACAGTGGGAAAATGGTGAGATGGAAACTTTGTAGCTTCCTGTGAAGAGCTGTGTTGTGGCCAGCTTGTCCTGTCTGGGGGAGTCTTTCACCCATGCTCCCTCACATATCCCAAACAAATGGATTCAGAGTGAATCTTGGTACAGGATAGGATGACACTCATTATATGAGTGTTTCCAGATAGGAGACCCTTAGGCTACTTCTCATACCTTGTCTGCCTTATCCCTGTTCTGAGCATATCTTATTCTACTTAGTGAGCTAGAGAACAGTCTGGCCCTGAGTTCCACAGAGCAGCCTGCCTCTGCCTCCAGAGTGCTGGTGTCATATGTACTTCCCATGCCTACCTTGCTTGTCTCTACACTGAGGTTCCTTCATGATATGATGCATCTAGAACTTCATAGACAAGTGCTGTAGTCTTGAAGTATTCCATTCCTCCTCTAGCAACTCCTGTTCTCCTCCCAAACTTTGTATCATCTGTGACCTCTTAGTAGTTTTACAGTCATTAATCAAATATGCATATAAGACTTCATGAATACAACCTACTGAAGTTGTTTGTTGTTGTTTGGAATTATTTCGAGTGACCTCTTCAGATTGCTAATGAAGTGAGGGGTTTCATCTCTGAATAAGGTTTTCTCAGTTTTACTGTCTGTTCATTTGGCTCTTAAAACAGTTCCTGGGGAACTGATAATTTCTGAAGACTTTTTTCGGTGAGGGGTATTGGTGGGAATTGCACCACACTGTCACATGTCACTTGTCATTGTGCAGGGGACACCTGTCTGGGGAGTGTCCAACCCCAGCTGATGATACCCTACATGAATTATTACATGAGAGTTGAGGAGTGCTGCCAAAGATGGGCTGAAGGGAGTGTAAGGTCAGGAACCAGAGGAGAATAGTATTTCCTTTATGTGCCTGGGAATCTATATCCATAACAACCTTAACAGTCTGGTTGCCTAAACATAGTTTGGTAAATGGCAATGACTTGTGCTTTTGATTTAAATCTAGGGTTATCTGCAACTTTCTGCTCCAACTTCCTTTGTGTACCTCAGGGTCATCTCTGAAGTTGTTACTTTTTTGATCTCTATTTTCTAACCCTTCATACTTTGTTTTCTGCTTTTTTCGATTTCCCATGTGTCTCCCTTCCATGGAAGAGCCTCAATATTCCTTTGACTACAATACCTGTCTTCTGAGAAGGCAGTTATTGCCTTCTCTCAGTTAGCCTCTCTCACTTTCCTTCATGTAAATCTAGAGGTGTCCAAATAACTCAAAATATGGCAGTTATTCCCCGTGCATATTTTAATATCCATTTGGTGGTTGTGGATTTAGACCAGTGTAGAACATGTCAGTGTGGACTGACCTTCATCCTGTCAAATTCTACAGGCTGAAATTAGGTATGTGCCCCCTACCTGGTATGAGCCTTACTTTTAAACAACCCTGAATTTGGAACAAAAGCCAGAAACAGTAGTGGAGGGAAAACGTCCGTTTTGTGATTTGGAGTGCCAGATCCCTGCACACCTTTCCATGTTCTTGTATCTCTTGAGGCCAACACCATCAAGACTGGCCTGGTTTAATTCCCTGTTCACTGACCTGTACAGTCTCGACAGTGAAGACACCAGAGCATAGTGACATTGTTATCTCTCTAAGGAGGACAGAACACAGTTGAAAGCAAACTGTATGTCCAAAGTCACATACATACTGTCAACTAAAGCTAAATGTTACATTCACCTCGGGATATCTATGTCAGCATCAATATTATCCCCGTTCATGAAGGATTTAAATGTATACTAAAAATAAGAAGAGGATGGATCGAAAGACATATTTTAAAGTTTCATTCCTTACCTGACATGGTCAGGGGGAGAGTATCATCAATCCACAGTACAATGGATCAAGAAAATTGGCTGTCCTTGTCTGATCAGCAGACCTCAGAGGCAAATGTGTCCAGTATGAGTCAGCACTCACTGGTCACTGGTCACACTGGTCACAGGTGACCTGTTAGGATCTAAATTTGTTTACAGGCATCACCATAGAAACACCAAGATTCTACCAGGCAGCATCCAATGGGAAGTGGCCATTCCAAGCTAAAGCGTGGGATTGGCTGGAGAAGATGCCTGGAGACCAACAGTAGCTATAGAGTCTGAGGTGTGGGGCAGTGAAAGGAGGCGATTATGGCATGGAAATCCCACTTCCCATTGACTTTAGCCTGTGCTGTCATGACACTGCTTTTCTGAGGCTAACTGATGAAGCTGTGCATAATGTTCATACGATGTGCCCCATCAGCACACACTGTAGCTACCTTCAGTTGTCTTTTTCAAGAAGTAAGAGCCCCCAGATTGAGGGAACTCAGGTGAGAAACCCTTTCAGGTGGTCAGAGTTATGAGCTCTCAGCATGTGTCCATGACCCAAGGAAGAGATCCAAGGGCTCCTTGCTGACTGTGTTGATGGGCAGCACCGAGTTCCTTGAGAGCACCTGGGAGTTTGGTCTCCAAGACTCTACTCCTTGGCTTTCATCTCCCATAATTATTCCTTTCTCTTTGCTGGCACTGGCTGGACTCACACTTCTCTTGTCTGATTTCCATCCCTTCTTGACACGGTCTCTCGTTCTTGCACCATCTAGACCCTGCAAGCGTTACTCCTGTGTGATATCCCTATGAACTTTCAGGAGCCGTAGTCTTATGTTCCTTGTTGATATGCTTGAAGTTGGATGCTTCTTGTAGAATACACAGCTGAGAGACTTATGTGCAGGGTGGCCACACATATTCCCTCTTTCATAATTTGTTGCTCTTCTGCTGCTGCACAGACATAGCTAGCTCTGGATCTTTTCTCTCTGCCTCGTGTTCTGTTTTCCTGAGGTAAACTTGTCTCTTTAGCCACTGTTCTGGAAGTCAGGGTATTTCACAATCAGATTTCAGGGGCATGGACATTGCTATTTTCTTTGCTCCCTTCTTGATATTACCAAAATTATAGTTAGCCAGTGAATCTTGCTGCTTTCTCTCTTCATCCACAGTACAATGAGTGTGACAGTTAGAGAAGCCTCTTCTTCCTTGCAACCACCTCTGTAGAATCCCTGGCTCCCAGGATTCTGTACCATGCTTGGGCCTGAGACCAGGATAAACATAGAGTGGAGCACCGGTAGGAAGAAGGCATTTGTTGATCCTGGGTGCTGGATTCCATGAAAGCAGCAATGTCTGTGTTTTGATTTATATGTGAAAAAGAACTATCCATTTCTCATCTCATTGTATGTTCACAGACAAGAAATTGTATTGTGATTTGTTGAAATAAGGGGCGATCTTGTGTCTTTCCTCATTTTGTTTTGTGCTGTATCACCCCTTTCTGTCACTCCCTGGTAGGTTCATGGAGTGTATCCTGGCATGGGTGTAGGAGACATTTATATTCATTCCTCTTTCTAACTGCCACACAAGCGCTAGCTAACATGCCAATGTCTAACAGTCATTGTGTAAACTGACCAAGGAGCTTGTTTCACTGTTTTCCTTAAAAGAGGAGTCAGAGCCTTTTCACTCAGGACCTCTTTCAATCTGTGCTAGTGCTGTAGCATGCAGCTACATGTGCAGCCCAGTATCACTCTTCCTCCATATAGAGACTTTAACATTGTGTAGTGCTGGACAAAACTCTGCCATTAGTATGTCCTATTCCAAAGGACAGCAGAATGTCCCTGTCATCCCCTCTACCAGATTCTCTTATAACTCATCAATGGTCAGATAATGTGACACATTCCCAGTGACAATGCCTGACAGTTGGATTGTCCATTCACTCTTCTGGTCATAGATATTTCATGGGAAATATGATTCTCCTGCTGTACTCTAAACAAAAATGTGAGGAAATTTACCAGGACAGTACTATGGAACAGTCAAACAACACACATAAAACTAGACATACTTGGGTTGGTTCATAGAAGGATGGGTGGATGGAAGGATGGATGGATGAATGGATGATTGGATTCATTGATTTTCTAAAGGATCGATGTTTGGAAGGCAATATGGATGGACGGTTGGATGGAAATTAGTGTGTATGTATGTATGTATGTATGTATGTATGTAGGTAGGTAGGTACATATGTATAGATAAGTAGAACTGTGTCCCGTTTTTAAATACCATCATTTATGTGTTTAATAAATTTAAAAATTTATAATCATTTTCATTTTTTGAAAATAACTTATTTTCTCTAACTACCTATACTGATTTAGTTTCCTTCGTCTCTATACCTTTAATTGCTACCTCAGTCTCCTCTTCTCCGTACTGAGCCCTTATCTGTTGCACTTTTGAAATCAACAGGCTTTTAAGAGCTACCAATGAAATATGAGAAAACAAAGTATATTAAGAAGAAGGAACATTTATTACAAACAGGTTGACAGTATTACCCAATGGAAAGAAAAGTGTCCTAATAGCTGTCATAAAAGTCAGATTCCCACATGTTCTTATGTCAGAGTACCACAAAATTCAAAGCATATACCCATAATATATACAAGGATGCAGTACGTGGGCATGAGTAGGTCTTCAGTGTCTGTGAGATTCTATGAGCTGCAATTTGTTTATTTAGGGAGCTTTGTTCTTTTCTTGTCCTCCAGATCAATGGCTCTTAAAGCCTTTTTTCCCTCTCTTCCAAACAATTGGATTCCATGAATTTTGAGGGGAGGGATTTGATGGTGGCGTCCAATGTAGAATTTCCCCCCTTGATGTCTGGCACTGGGTCTCTGTCTCTATTTCCATCTGCTACCAGATGATGCCCCTCTGTATATGGTTGAATGCATTCCTTGTCTGTCATTCTAGATTTGGGTTGCCCTATGCAAATTTGATTTTCTAGTTCATCCTATTTACAAGTAATCTGATGTGATTCTCTTTTAAACTATGAACCACATATTATTTTCTGTTCCCCAGTTGAGAGACCGGTAGATATTTTCTTGTTTCTGGCTATAATGAAAAAAGCCACAAGGAGTGGTAGGATGGAGATTTCTCTATGTATATGTTCACAAGTGGTATAGTTGGATCTTGAGACAGGTAAATTTCTCATTTCTGTGGAACCGGCAAACTGATTTTCATAGCGTCTGTACAAGTTTGTATTCCTACCAGCGGTGTAGGAGTGTTCTCCACATCCTTGCCAAAATGAGCTGTCAAGTGTGTGATTGACCTTAGGCACTCTGACCAGCGTCGCATGGAATCTGAAAGTAGTTTTGATTTTCATATTCCAGATGGACAAAGATATTCAGTAGTTCTTCATTCCTTTCTCAGCTGTTTGATCTTCTGCCCTTAAGGGTTGTCTGTTGAGATCTGTAACTCATGAATTAAGCTGTATATTTGGACCTTTTTATCTCTTGAGCTGTTTAAAATTTTAGGATGTTATTTGTCCTGTATCACATGCAGGGTCAATAAAAATGTTCTTTCAGTTTTTATGCTGTCCCCCAATTAAGTGCTACTCTTGTGTGACTGTGGAGACAGAGAGAGAGAGTTGTCTTCTGTGTCAGTGCATTCTGTACTGTTCCCAACATTGTCTTCCATCAGCTTCAGTGTATCTGATGCTATGGTTATGTCTGTGATCAACTTGGAATTAAATTTTGTATGTGGTAAGAATTATGGATCTAGACTTAGGCAATCTATGGGGCATTGGGTAGCAGATCAGTATTTATTCCTGGAAATCAAATGGTCTCTGGGTGCCCATCCCACAATGAGAGATGCTCTCTCAAATTGGACAATTGGGGGATGGCCCAGCTGAACAAAATTACAGACTCTAGAGATCCCTCATTGAGGGTCTTACAGTGCTTGGAGAATGGAGTGGGGATTGGGTGGGAGGCTGGTGGGGCTGTTGCGGGGAGCAGGCATGGAGGGCAGGGTGAGAGAGCTGGTACTGACATGGGAAGCAATATTTTTTCTAATTTAAATATATAATAATAAGTGATTCAAAATAGGAATTATGGATCTATTTATATTGTTTTTCATGCCTACATGCATGTTGACCTACAGCATATGTTGAAGATGCTGTCCTTTTACCCATTTTGTGTATTTCTGGACTCTTTATAAGAAATCAGGTGTCTTCCTGAGTCTAATTTTGTATTTGGGTCTTCTATTTGATACCATTGACAAATGTGTCTGTGTTTATGCCAATTCCATGTACTTTTTCCATTGCACCTTGGTAGTGTCTCTTCACATCTACTACCATGAGACATCTAGAAGAGGTTTTAATGTTATCATCATTAATATATCCTGTGTCTTTTTGTGGCTCTCTATGAAACTGAGAATTTGGCATTCAAGGACCACTAACAAATTGCTTCTGCATTATACTGGGGATTATCTTGATTGTGTTACTTTTTGTAACTTTTCTCTTTTTTTTTCTTAGTTAATCTTTCAGAACCTTGATCATTGTGAGCTCATTCCTTCTTCGGATATTCTCCTCAGAGACCTAAAGCATTTGTCATGCTTATCTCTCTGTTGCTGTTTTAGAGTTACTCAAAGATATTTGATGACATTTGAGGCTACTGTGAATAGTGTATCTCAAATTTATACCCAAGTCTTTTTCATTTCTATGTTTTCTGGGATATATGTAGGTACATAACCAATTAACTATATACATATAGTTAATTAATCACTGACCAAGTTAACTTGCTGAAATCATTTATCAGGGACGAGTTGGTGCTCTGGGATATTTGCTTGTAACCTCAGAGACATCCAGAGACAAAGATAGATTGATTGTCATCTGAACAAAGTTGATATTCTCTGTTTGTTACAGGCTTGGAGCTGGAGGTAAGGCCAGGAATCCTAAAGTAATGGAGATGGGGTCAGTTCATGATCTGTCCCCATGGACAGGTGTTGTCCTCACCTGGCATCCTGAGGGCAAGTATTACCAAGTACTCCCCTGCAGCAGAAAGAATACCTGGCAGTCTGAAGTGTCAATCCCAATGATGTCTCTTCTCCATTTGCAGCACTGAAAAAGAGTCAAGGAAGAAGACAGGGCCTGGTAAGTGAGCTGCTCCCTCCTTTCAGTGCCCCTCTGCACTTAGATCACTATAGCATAGGGACAGGGCTTCCTATGATCTCCGCTTGAGCCACAGATTTTCACAACAAGAGAATCTGAGTTGAGCTCCAGTTCTAAACTCATGCAGTTAAATCTCATGGGATGCTAGGTATGTCCCAAACCACACCTTGACTCTCACATGGCCTCTTCATCAAATGATGCTTGGAAACTTGGAAATGCACAGGTTCAGGAAGAAAATGATTCCACCAGGATCGGTTCAGCATTCATTTACTTCCAAAACTCTTGTGGCAGAATCACAGGCAGTGTCCTAGGCAGAGGCAGAGCACAGGCAGAGACAGGCATATTAATGTGAGTTCCAGGCTAGCCTGATGCAACATAGTTACGGGCTATCAGTCAAGAATTTAAAGCAAGTTATCAATAAATGGATTCATCTTCCTCTATTTCACCCTGTAAAATGTCAATGTGTAACAAACTCTGAAACTTTCACATCCTATCATAGCAAAGTTGAAGGTTTAGGGACAGTCCTGAACGGAGGAAATCTCCAACCACTCCAGAAATACTGGCAGGAGATGCCAAATGTTCTCTCGGGGAAGGAAAGATTTCATTGTCAGGAAAGAAGGAGTTACATGAGGTATGTGTTAGAGAAATGGATGAAATCTTTGCTACCGATACCTCAGTCAGAGGATTAGCATCTGGATTATTTACAATTAGATAAAATCTGTAAATCATGAGAAAACAGTCAACCCTCTTAGTAAAGGAGCAATAAAACACAGTCCTCACAGGTTTACTGAAAAAGGAGAGTGTGTTCAGGAGGCATCAGGAAAAAACACATAGTGAACCTGCTTGAGCTGCCAACCAAGGCAACCTTCAACTCAAATGAGAAACACTGCGGATAGAATACTAGGTATATACTCTGCTGCTGGGTATGGCATGGTTTCCAGTCTGATTGGATACCAGTATGGAGGGTCCTCCAGAATCCCAAACCTGCCCTTCCACACGGTTCATGTACAACTCGTCAATGAACTCAATATGTTTCTTGAAGAGGTACTTGCCCATCAGTGTTGATTGCAGCCCATTACTAACCCAAGCATGGTGTCCCACAGCATTGTCCATAGTGAGGAAGCCGTGACGTACAGAGAATGTGAAGTCCTTGCATCCGTAGTGAAAATAAAGTTGTGTTGTTTGTAGTATTCAGATCCACCTGGGGCTCGATGAGATGGCTCAGTAGTTAAGGACACTCTATGGTCTTGCAGACCCCAGGCTGAAGTCAGAGGACCTCAGGGTGGCTTTCAATGTCACTGAATTCCAGAATCCAGAGAATTGGTGTCCTCTTCATTCCTCCTTGTGCACTCCACACATGTTTTACATAGCAATCCGGGGGGAAGACACACACACACACACACACACACACACACACACATACACACACACAGACACACACACACACAAACACAGACAAAATAAATTGAGATATTAAATGGGTGCTTTTAAAAGTGGATTCAACTTGAGGTAAACATAGTAATTAACTTAAACCATTCTCAGAAAGAGAGTCACCCATGGTTATGTTCACATCAAGCTGGGTGCTTGATTGTGTACATCTGGAATCGTGAAATTGCAGGAAGACTTCTGTCCCAGACTACTAATGATTAAAGGGCTTGAGTGAGAGGTTCAAATTGGGAGGAAGTGTGGTTACAGCCGGCGTGTGGTCACTATAGAGCATCAACTCTGGGGAATATACCATGTTTAGTAACTAGTGCAATGAAAATGAAATCAAGGAGAATAATTTTATCATCACCACTGTTTTGGCTAATTCTTTGACACTAAGTAATACCTTGCAGTGATGTAACACACAGGATGTATTTATGTAACATCTATTGGCAATATAGATTAATGATAGCCAAGTTATGAGGAAAACCTCAAACCCTCTATATATGTCAATGGATGAAATAACTGACTTTAGTTTCCATAGTCAATTTTAGTGTCTTCAAGTATTTACAAGCAGAGAAACTATCTGTGCATTTATATATAAACCCAGACGTGTACACATTAATCTACTTACCTACATATATACTTACATGTGTATCTATTCACAAGACATTTAAACATCAGACATAGCCATGTGTCTGCATGTATTACCCAGCTTGTGTATGATGTCCAGCGCTGCATTGGAAGGCTTGGCCAGCACTTACATTGCATAGCCATAATATTGAGCAATTTCCATATCCTTTTCCCTATGAAGGAAAACGTGCAGTTTGTCCTGAGAGGAGCACTTGGCAGCATTCTGTCGCTCCCATTGGGCCCAGGTCTTCATGGCCTCCCTTTCTGGCCTCTGCTCTGCTGTGATGGGCTGTGAGATGCCTGGACCTGGAATGTCGACTTTCCTCCATGGAAGTGGTTGGCGGCTGAAGTCTTGCAGCAGATATTGGGTTTGAGGTTTGGGAGGTGATAGGGCCTTGTTCCTGGCAGCAGAGACAAGCTCCCCCTGGAGCGAAGGATGAGCTGATGCTCTGTAGGGGTCAGGCCCAGGGACAGCTGGCCGAGGCCTTGTGCAAGAATAGAAGCTGTTGGGTATGTTATGCTTTGTGGCACTGGTGGCGGTCGGCACTGCTGTCTTCTCAGAGGCCGTCAAGGATTTGCTGGCAGGAGCTGCTTGGGATGAATTGAGTGTGGTAGACGGAGCCGAGTGGGAATGCGGCCTCACAGCGTAAGCTGCAGTGGGCTTGCCTGAAGTCAGGGAGAGAAGCTTTCTGGAAAAAGGTCTGGCTTGAGGCTTGCCCAGTTCTGGGAAGGGGAGAGGTACTAACTTGACCTTTCCAGGTGGGGGCAGCTTACACAGGGAGGGAGGTGGACACTCCTTGGGAGCACTGCTCTCTGGTCTCTGAGCATTTCCTGGGGTGTTAGCAGGCCTTGGGCCATCACATGGCACATCTAGCAGTGATGTGGTAGCCGGGCCTGTCCTGGCATCTTGGTTGCTGCCGAAGTTTGGCAGAGACTGAAAGCAGGAGATGCCCGTTTTCTTGTCACTCTTCTTTCCCAGTGGGTGAAAGACCTGCACGGCCTCCAGCATGTGCATGCCGAGGTGGGTTCGAGGCTTTTTAAAGCTGTCCTGCCTGAGCTCAGGTGGACTCCTCTTCCTCTTGGTCTTGGGGACGCTGAGCTTGTCTTCTACCTTGACTCTGGGACAAGATGGCTTCAGATCTCCAGTTTTCTTGGTTTGGTTGTCTCTGGTCTTCTTGGTCTTGTCTTGGCTCTGTGCCCTAGATATTCTGGGTCTGCTGTGTGAAGATTTCTGATCTGTGTTGTCAAAAGTCCCTTCACTGGCTGTAGAAATGCCTACAGCCTCTTCTCCCTCCAACAGGATGTGGCACTGGATTCTGGGCTGAGGAGCTCCATGAAGCACATCAGAGGCTTTCTGGTCTTTCTTGTTCACCTCTTTGTATGTGAAGATTCCCCTGCTGGAGCTTTCCTGAGCGTCATCCCTCCTGAAGACTCTGAAGTCTTTCGATCGTGTTGCTGAGGGATCTTCCAATTGGACTAGGTCAGTGACGGAGTTCAAGAGTTGGGGGAGGTGAATGTCTGACACGAGTGTGGTCATGTCTTCAAAATCAATGCTGGGCATCATGACACTCCGCAGATTCCCTCTCTCTCCCAGACCAAGGCTAGTGCTTCTCAAGGTGGAAGTATCAGCAGCTAGCTTCTCCCTCAGGCTTCCATCATCAGAGTAGTTCAGGGGCTGCTGCATGCCGGGCTGTGCTAGAGGGAGGAGTGGTGCATCTTGGATTTCTTTAATGCACTCATAGGTCTTCCTAGGCATGGGTGGGTCAGCAGTCATCTCATCCATATTGTTATTCTCTGTTTGTTCCAGGCTTGGAGCTGGAGGCCATGTCAGGAATCCCGAAGCACTTTGGATGGGGGCAGTTAATGAGCTATCCCCAAAGACACGTGGTGTCATTACCTGGACATTCTGCATGTGGGCATTGCAGAGGTCTGGACTCTGCAGCAGATAGAGTGTCTGGTCTGTAAGTGTCAATCCCAGAGCCGTCTCCATGTCCACCACTGAAAAAGAGTGAAGGAAGAAGTCAGCGCCTGGTGAGTGAATTGAGTGAGCTGCTCCCCTCCTTGCAGTGCACCTCAGCACTGAGGTCCTTACAGCACTGGGGCGGGGCTTCCTGTTAGCTCTGCCTGAGTGAGAAGTGCATCACCTCTGTGTGGAGACACATAGTACTGTTCAGTTGTTCCTGGTGACCATGCGATGTCATGTCTTCTTAGACGTTTGTGTGTTTCTTTGTGTTTGTGTGGTGTGTGCATGCATAGTGACCACTGTGAGGTTACAGAGGTAGGTCCCTTGGCCTGTCTGTGGTCTTCACTTGCCCCCCCACCCCCCCGCCTTGGTCTTTGGAACAGTGTTACTCCTTTTCTTGGAAGTTTGCTCTTAGACGTGTCTTGGGGTCTAAAGTCCAAAATTACATGTGTCTTTCCTTTATCTTGTTTCAGTTTCTGTCATTACTCCTACGTCCCCAGAAAGCTCAGTTTTTATAGGAGGTCAAGTATCACACCCAATTCCTCCCTCCTGACAATTCTAGAACCCTAAAAATCCTCCAGCCCCACATTTCAGAGACTTCTTATAAGTGACAAGAAAATGAGTTTAAGGGGGTAGAATCTTTGGACTGCAGGGTGACCATCTCTCATTATTGAGACTGAAGATGGGGATGGTGAGCCAGAGGCAAAGTTACCCTCTCGGAATGCATATTCTTCCCCTGTGTGGGCATTACCTACTGAAAGATCATACTCCTTGCCCTCTTGGCTGTACAAACCTTGAAGTCTTGTGTCTGGCATGGCTCGAGCAGACTTGGGATTAGAGATGGCAGAGGTAGAGAAAGGTGATGGGGCATTCCTTGGCTGAATCTCCTTGGAAACCATCACTGTCTCTGGTTGCAGGACAGAGGGCTGAGTTGCAGAGTGGGACACAGCATCATTGTCCTGCAGGCACCACCTGATTTCCCCAGGTATCAGGGGTCCCAGTCTGTTGGGGTCATAGTAGGCAACCTGGCTGCCTGCCAGGTGGGAAGGTATCAGGCTGTACCCTTGATTCTGTACATTTGGCAGTGTTGCCTGGAGAACTGTTGGGCTGGAAGAGACTAAAGCATTGAGATCTAAAATATTATCACACTGGGCTCTCATGGACCAGGAGGAGAGTGTGGTGCTCTGGTCAATGATAGTTCCAGTGAAGTCCTTCCTGTCAGTGCTTCCTGTGAGATGCCACAGGAGAGCACCTGGATAGGAGTTTGCCGGTGTATAGATCTGGTTCTGGTCAGTCAGTGCAGTCAGCATGGTCGTGCCAGCTCGTTGGGAAAGGGAGGCACTGTCCATGAGCTGCTGGCAACAAGTGCTGGGGTCTGATGGCAGGAGCCACGCAGATCTCACAGCTGGGGCAGAGACCCTGGAGAAGTTGCACACACTTCCTGCTGAGGCGGTGGAATTCCTCAGCACAGGCACAGAGGGTCTCAGAGCACATTCTGTCCCAAAGAAAGGTGCACATTGGAAATTATCTGTAGGAAGCAAGAGACAGTGGGAAAATGGTGAGATGGAAACTTTGTAGCTTCCTGTGAAGAGCTGTGTTGTGGCCAGCTTGTCCTGTCTGGGGGAGTCTTTCACCCATGCTCCCTCACATATCCCAAACAAATGGATTCAGAGTGATTCTTGGTACAGGATAGGGTGACACTCATTATATGAGTGTTTCCAGATAGGAGACCCTTAGGCTACTTCTCATACCTTGTCTGCCTTATCCCTGTTCTGAGCATATCTTATTCTACTTAGTGAGCTAGAGAACAGTCTGGCCCTGAGTTCCACAGAGCACCTGCCTCTGCCTCCAGAGTGCTGGTGTCATATGTACTTCCCATGCCTACCTTGCTTGTCTCTACACTGAGGTTCCTTCATGATATGATGCATCTAGAACTTCATAGACAAGTGCTGTAGTCTTGAAGTATTCCATTCCTCCTCTAGCAACTCCTGTTCTCCTCCCAAACTTTGTATCATCTGTGACCTCTTAGTAGTTTTACAGTCATTAATCAAATATGCATATAAGACTTCATGAATACAACCTACTGAAGTTTTTTGTTGTTGTTTGGAATTATTTCGAGTGACCTCTTCAGATTGCTAATGAAGTGAGGGGTTTCATCTCTGAATAAGGTTTTCTCAGTTTTACTGTCTGTTCATTTGGCTCTTAAAACAGTTCCTGGGGAACTGATAATTTCTGAAGACTTTTTTCGGTGAGGGGTATTGGTGGGAATTGCACCACACTGTCACATGTCACTTGTCATTGTGCAGGGGACACCTGTCTGGGGAGTATCCAACCCCAGCTGATGATACCCTACATGAATTATTACATGAGAGTTGAGGAGTGCTGCCAAAGATGGGCTGAAGGGTGTGTAAGGTCAGCAACCAGAGGAGAATAGTATTTCCTTTATGTGCCTGGGAATCTATATCCATAACAACCTTAACAGTCTGGTTGCCTAAACATAGTTTGGTAAATGGCAATGACTTGTGCTTTTGATTTAAATCTAGGGTTATCTGCAACTTTCTGCTCCAACTTCCTTTGTGTACCTCAGGGTCATCTCTGAAGTTGTTACTTTTTTGATCTCTATTTTCTAACCCTTCATACTTTGTTTTCTGCTTTTTTCGATTTCCCATGTGTCTCCCTTCCATGGAAGAGCCTCAATATTCCTTTGACTACAATACCTGTCTTCTGAGAAGGCAGTTATTGCCTTCTCTCAGTTAGCCTCTCTCACTTTCCTTCATGTAAATCTAGAGGTGTCCAAATAACTCAAAATATGGCAGTTATTCCCCGTGCATATTTTAATATCCATTTGGTGGTTGTGGATTTAGACCAGTGTAGAACATGTCAGTGTGGACTGACCTTCATCCTGTCAAATTCTACAGGCTGAAATTAGGTATGTGCCCCCCTACCTGGTATGAGCCTTACTTTTAAACAACCCTGAATTTGGAACAAAAGCCAGAAACAGTAGTGGAGGGAAAACGTCCGTTTTGTGATTTGGAGTGCCAGATCCCTGCACACCTTTCCATGTTCTTGTATCTCTTGAGGCCAACACCATCAAGACTGGCCTGGTTTAATTCCCTGTTCACTGACCTGTACAGTCTCGACAATGAAGACACCAGAGCATAGTGACATTGTTATCTCTCTAAGGAGGACAGAACACAGTTGAAAGCAAACTGTATGTCCAAAGTCACATACATACTGTCAACTAAAGCTAAATGTTACATTCACCTCGGGATATCTATGTCAGCATCAATATTATCCCCGTTCATGAAGGATTTAAATGTATACTAAAAATAAGAAGAGGATGGATCGAAAGATATATTTTAAAGTTTCATTCCTTACCTGACATGGTCAGGGGGAGAGTATCATCAATCCACAGTACAATGGATCAAGAAAATTGGCTGTCCTTGTCTGATCAGGAGACCTCAGAGGCAAATGTGTCCAGTATGAGTCAGCACTCACTGGTCACTGGTCACACTGGTCACAGGTGACCTGTTAGGATCTAAATTTGTTTACAGGCATCACCATAGAAACACCAAGATTCTACCAGGCAGCATCCAATGGGAAGTGGCCATTCCAAGCTAAAGCGTGGGATTGGCTGGAGAAGATGCCTGGAGACCAACAGTAGCTATAGAGTCTGAGGTGTGGGGCAGTGAAAGGAGGCGATTATGGCATGAAAATCCCACTTCCCATTGACTTTAGCCTGTGCTGTCATGACACTGCTTTTCTGAGGCTAACTGATGAAGCTGTGCATAATGTTCGTACGATGTGCCCCATCAGCACACACTGTAGCTACCTTCAGTTGTCTTTTTCAAGAAGTAAGAGCCCCCAGATTGAGGGAACGCAGGTGAGAAACCCTTTCAGGTGGTCAGAGTTATGAGCTCTCAGCATGTGTCCATGACCCAAGGAAGAGATCCAAGGGCTCCTTGCTGACTGTGTTGATGGGCAGCACCGAGTTCCTTGAGAGCACCTGGGAGTTTGGTCTCCAAGACTCTACTCCTTGGCTTTCATCTCCCATAATTATTCCTTTCTCTTTGCTGGCACTGGCTGGACTCACACTTCTCTTGTCTGATTTCCATCCCTTCTTGACACGGTCTCTCGTTCTTGCACCATCTAGACCCTGCAAGCGTTACTCCTGTGTGATATCCCTATGAACTTTCAGGAGCCGTAGTCTTATGTTCCTTGTTGATATGCTTGAAGTTGGATGCTTCTTGTAGAATACACAGCTGAGAGACTTATGTGCAGGGTGGCCACACATATTCCCTCTTTCATAATTTGTTGCTCTTCTGCTGCTGCACAGACATAGCTAGCTCTGGATCTTTTCTCTCTGCCTCGTGTTCTGTTTTCCTGAGGTAAACTTGTCTCTTTAGCCACTGTTCTGGAAGTCAGGGTATTTCACAATCAGATTTCAGGGGCATGGACATTGCTATTTTCTTTGCTCCCTTCTTGATATTACCAAAATTATAGTTAGCCAGTGAATCTTGCTGCTTTCTCTCTTCATCCACAGTACAATGAGTGTGACAGTTAGAGAAGCCTCTTCTTCCTTGCAACCACCTCTGTAGAATCCCTGGCTCCCAGGATTCTGTACCATGCTTGGGCCTGAGACCAGGATAAACATAGAGTGGAACACCGGTAGGAAGAAGGCATTTGTTGATCCTGGGTGCTGGATTCCATGAAAGCGGCAATGTCTGTGTTTTGATTTATATATGAAAAAGAACTATTCATTTCTCATCTCATTGTATGTTCACAGACAAGAAATTGTATTGTGATTTGTTGAAATAAGGGGCGATCTTGTGTCTTTCCTCATTTTGTTTTGTGCTGTATCACCCCTTTCTGTCACTCCCTGGTAGGTTCATGGAGTGTATCCTGGCATGGGTGTAGGAGACATTTATATTCATTCCTCTTTCCAACTGCCACACAAGCGCTAGCTAACATGCCAATGTCTAACAGTCGTTGTGTAAACTGACCAAGGAGCTTGTTTCACTGTTTTCCTTAAAAGAGGAGTCAGAGCCTTTTCACTCAGGACCTCTTTCAATCTGTGCTAGTGCTGTAGCATGCAGCTACATGTGCAGCCCAGTATCACTCTTCCTCCATATAGAGACTTTAATGGTTTGTAGTGCTGGACAAAACTCTGCCATTAGTATGTCCTATTCCAAAGGACAGCAGAATGTCCCTGTCATCCCCTCTACCAGATTCTCTTATAACTCATCAATGGTCAGATAATGTGACACATTCCCAGTGACAACGCCTGACAGTTGGATTGTTCATTCACTCTTCTGGTCATAGATATTTCATGGGAAATATGGTTCTCCTGCGGTACTCTAAAACAAAATGTGAGGAAATTTACCAGGACAATGCTATGGAACAGTCAAACAACACACATAAAACTAGACATACTTGGGTTGGTTCATAGAAGGATGGGTGGATGGAAGGATGGATGGATGAATGGATGATTGGATTCATTGATTTTCTAAAGGATCGATGTTTGGAAGACAATATGGATGGACGGTTGGATGGAAATTAGTGTGTGTGTATGCATGTATGTATGTATGTATGTAGGTAGGTAGGTACATATGTATAGATAAGTAGAACTGTGTCCCGTTTTTAAATACCATCATTTATGTGTTTAATAAATTTAAAAATTTATAATCATTTTCATTTTTTGAAAATAACTTATTTTCTCTAACTACCTATACTGATTTAGTTTCCTTAGTCTCTATACCTTTAATTGCTACCTCAGTCTCCTCTTCTCCGTACTGAGCCCTTATCTGTTGCACTTTTGAAATCAACAGGCTTTTAAGAGCTACCAATGAAATATGAGAAAACAAAGTATATTAAGAAGAAGGAACATTTATTACAAACAGGTTGACAGTATTACCCAATGGAAAGAAAAGTGTCCTAATAGCTGTCATAAAAGTCAGATTCCCACATGTTCTTATGTCAGAGTACCACAAAATTCAAAGCATATACCCATAATATATACAAGGATGCAGTACGTGGGCATGAGTAGGTCTTCAGTGTCTGTGAGATTCTATGAGCTGCAATTTGTTTATTTAGGGAGCTTTGTTCTTTTCTTGTCCTCCAGATCAATGGCTCTTAAAGCCTTTTTTCCCTCTCTTCCAAACAATTGGATGCCATGAATTTTGAGGGGAGGGATTTGATGGTGGCGTCCAATGTAGAATTTCCCCCCTTGATGTCTGGCACTGGGTCTCTGTCTCTATTTCCATCTGCTACCAGATGATGCCCCTCTGTATATGGTTGAATGCATTCCTTGTCTGTCATTCTAGATTTGGGTTGCCCTATGCAAATTTGATTTTCTAGTTCATCCTATTTACAAGTAATCTGATGTGATTCTCTTTTAAACTATGAACCACATATTATTTTCTGTTCCCCAGTTGAGAGACCGGTAGATATTTTCTTGTTTCTGGCTATAATGAAAAAAGCCACAAGGAGTGGTAGGATGGAGATTTCTCTATGTATATGTTCACGAGTGGTATAGTTGGATCTTGAGACAGGTAAATTTCTCATTTCTGTGGAACCGGCAAACTGATTTTCATAGCGTCTGTACAAGTTTGTATTCCTACCAGCGGTGTACGAGTGTTCTCTACATCCTTGCCAAAATGAGCTGTCAAGTGTGTGATTGACCTTAGGCACTCTGACCAGCGTCGCATGGAATCTGAAAGTAGTTTTGATTTTCATATTCCAGATGGACAAAGATATTCAGTAGTTCTTTATTCCTTTCTCAGCTGTTTGATCTTCTGCCCTTAAGGGTGGTCTGTTGAGATCTGTAACTCATGAATTAAGCTGTATATTTGGACCTTTTTATCTCTTGAGCTGTTTAAAATTTTAGGATGTTATTTGTCCTGTATCACATGCAGGGTCAATAAAAATGTTCTTTCAGTTTTTATGCTGTCCCCCAATTAAGTGCTACTCTTGTGTGACTGTGGAGACAGAGAGAGAGAGTTGTCTTCTGTGTCAGTGCATTCTGTACTGTTCCCAACATTGTCTTCCATCAGCTTCAGTGTATCTGATGCTATGGTTATGTCTGTGATCAACTTGGAATTAAATTTTGTATGTGGTAAGAATTATGGATCTAGACTTAGACAATCTATGGGGCATTGGGTAGCAGATCAGTATTTATTCCTGGAAATCAAATGGTCTCTGGGTGCCCATCCCACAATGAGAGATGCTCTCTCAAATTGGACAATTGGGGGATGGCCCAGCTGAACAAAATTACAGACTCTAGAGATCCCTCATTGAGGGTCTTACAGTGCTTGGAGAATGGAGTGGGGATTGGGTGGGAGGCTGGTGGGGCTGTTGCGGGGAGCAGGCATGGAGGGCAGGGTGAGAGAGCTGGTACTGACATGGGAAGCAATATTTTTTCTAATTTAAATATATAATAATAAGTGATTCAAAATAGGAATTATGGATCTATTTATATTGTTTTTCATGCCTACATGCATGTTGACCTACAGCATATGTTGAAGATGCTGTCCTTTTACCCATTGTGTGTATTTCTGGACTCTTTATAAGAAATCAGGTGTCTTCCTGAGTCTAATTTTGTATTTGGGTCTTCTATTTGATACCATTGACAAATGTGTCTGTGTTTATGCCAATTCCATGTACTTTTTCCATTGCACCTTGGTAGTGTCTCTTCACATCTACTACCATGAGACATCTAGAAGAGGTTTTAATGTTATCATCATTAATATATCCTGTGTCTTTTTGTGGCTCTCTATGAAACTGAGAATTTGGCATTCAAGGACCACTAACAAATTGCTTCTGCATTATACTGGGGATTATCTTGATTGTGTTACTTTTTGTAACTTTTCTCTTTTTTTTTCTTAGTTAATCTTTCAGAACCTTGATCATTGTGAGCTCATTCCTTCTTCGGATATTCTCCTCAGAGACCTAAAGCATTTGTCATGCTTATCTCTCTGTTGCTGTTTTAGAGTTACTCAAAGATATTTGATGACCTTTGAGGCTACTGTGAATAGTGTATCTCAAATTTATACCCAAGTCTTTTTCATTTCTATGTTTTCTGGGATATATGTAGGTACATAACCAATTAACTATATACATATAGTTAATTAATCACTGACCAAGTTAACTTGCTGAAATCATTTATCAGGGACGAGTTGGTGCTCTGGGATATTTGCTTGTAACCTCAGAGACATCCAGAGATAAAGATAGATTGATTGCCATCTGAACAAAGTTGATATTCTCTGTTTGTTACAGGCTTGGAGCTGGAGGTAAGGCCAGGAATCCTAAAGTAATGGAGATGGGGTCAGTTCATGATCTGTCCCCATGGACAGGTGTTGTCCTCACCTGGCATCCTGAGGGCAAGTATTACCAAGTACTCCCCTGCAGCAGAAAGAATACCTGGCAGTCTGAAGTGTCAATCCCAATGATGTCTCTTCTCCATTTGCAGCACTGAAAAAGAGTCAAGGAAGAAGACAGGGCCTGGTAAGTGAGCTGCTCCCTCCTTTCAGTGCCCCTCTGCACTTAGGTCACTATAGCATAGGGACAGGGCTTCCTATGATCTCCGCTTGAGCCACAGATTTTCACAACAAGAGAATCTGAGTTGAGCTCCAGTTCTAAACTCATGCAGTTAAATCTCATGGGATGCTAGGTATGTCCCAAACCACACCTTGACTCTCACATGGCCTCTTCATCAAATGATGCTTGGAAACTTGGAAATGCACAGGTTCAGGAAGAAAATGATTCCACCAGGATCGGTTCAGCATTCATTTACTTCCAAAACTCTTGTGGCAGAATCACAAGCAGTGTCCTAGGCAGCGGCAGAGCACAGGCAGAGACAGGCATATTAATGTGAGTTCCAGGCTAGCCTGATGCAACATAGTTACAGGCTATCAGTCAAGAATTTAAAGCAAGTTATCAATAAATGGATTCATCTTCCTCTATTTCACCCTGTAAAATGTCAATGTGTAACAAACTCTGAAACTTTCACATCCTATCATAGCAAAGTTGAAGGTTTAGGGACAGTCCTGAACGGAGGAAATCTCCAACCACTCCAGAAATACTGGCAGGAGATGCCAAATGTTCTCTCGGGGAAGGAAAGATTTCATTGTCAGGAAAGAAGGAGTTACATGAGGTATGTGTTAGAGAAATGGATGAAATCTTTGCTACCGATACCTCAGTCAGAGGATTAGCATCTGGATTATTTACAATTAGATAAAATCTGTAAATCATGAGAAAACAGTCAACCCTCTTAGTAAAGGAGCAATAAAACACAGTCCTCACAGGTTTACTGAAAAAGGAGAGTGTGTTCAGGAGGCATCAGGAAAAAACACATAGTGAACCTGCTTGAGCTGCCAACCAAGGCAACCTTCAACTCAAATGAGAAACACTGCGGATAGAATACTAGGTATATACTCTGCTGCTGGGTATGGCATGGTCTGGTCTGACAGTGTCAATCCCAGAGCCATCTCCATGTCCACCACTGAAAAAGAGTGAAGGAAGAAGTCAGCGCCTGGTGAGTGAGATGAGTGAGCTGCTCCCCTCCTTGCAGTGCACCTCAGCACTGAGGTCCTTACAGCACTGGGGCGGGGCTTCGTGTTAGCTCTGCCTGAGTGAGAAGTGCATCACCTCTGTGTGGAGACACATAGTACTGTTCAGTTGTTCCTGGTGACCATGCGATGTCATGTCTTCTTAGACGTTTGTGTGTTTCTTTGTGTTTGTGTGGTGTGTGCATGCATAGTGACCACTGCGAGGTTACAGATGTAGGTCCCTTGGCCTGTCTGTGGTCTTCACTTGCCCCCACCTTCGTCTTTGGAACAGTGTTACTCCTTTCCTTGGAAGTTTACTCTTAGGCGGGTCTTCGGGTGTAAAGGTTCCAAAATTACATGTGTCTTTCCTTTATCTTGTTTCAGTGTCTGTCATTACTCCTACATCCCCAGAAAGCTCAGTTTTTATAGGAGGTTAAGTATCACACCCAATTCCTCCCTCCTGACAATTCTAGAACCCTGAATTTCCTGCAGCCTCACATTTCAGAGACTTCTTATAAGTGACAAGAAAATGAGTTTAAGGGGGTAGAATCTTTGGACTGCAGGGTGACTTTCTCTCATTATTGAGACGGAAGATGGGGATGGTGAGCCAGCGGCAAAGCTACCCTCTCGGAATGCATATTCTTCCCCTGTGTGGGCATTACGTACTGGAAGATCATACTCCTTGCCCTCCTGGCTGTACAAACCTTGAAGTCTTGTGTCTGGCATGGCAAGGCACGATTCCAGCCGGTGGGAACCAGCACCTTCTACCTGCTGGTAAGGTTAAGTGGTATTCCGAGATTTCTCTCTTGGCCACGAGCTCCTTCACTGGCAGCCTGCTGACTTTGGCCTGAATCAAACCCCACTGGTAACAAACTTAACTGCTTTATAGAATGTCAACTAACGTTACAATGCAGGATGTTAAGAATTTTCTTCTTTTTGTATACATGGGATTTTAGAATGGTTTCAGGACCTACCTGGAAGGTACTTTCTACCCACGATGGTGATTGTTAGTTTCACAAACCATATAATATTACTGAAGAAATGGTTCAAAAATAGGGTGAAATATGACAAATTTATACAGGTCATATGGTCATCAAAGGATGGTTATGAAATCCTAGTACAAAGAATTCAGGAAATGGAAAATTCCTTGCATGATAGTACGGAAGGTTTGCTAAAAAATATCCAGGGTATTAAAAATGATAATGTAGGTCTGACAATAGGTTTAAAGAGACGGGGTGTCAGTGAGGAGGCCTAGGTAATCTATTGAGCCTTGGACAGCAGATCAGTACCCATCCCAAGTATACACACGGTCTCTGGACTCCCATAGAACAATGTGAGGTGCACTCTCACCCTGAACTCTTGGGGAAGGGTCTAGGCCCTGCCCTATATGAAATGACAGACTATGGACACCCCCATGGAGGGCCTCACCCTCCCTGGGGGAATGAGGGGATAACGGGGGGATGGGGGGAGGGCCCGGGAGGAGGGGAGGGAAAGGGAGAGGGACCTCGTACTGACTTGTGAAGCAACCTTGTTTCTTATCTAAATTTAAAATGGAAAATAAAAAAATATTAATAAAAAAAAGAATGTGTACACAAGTATAGGTGCCCCTGAAGGCCAGAAGAGAGTGTTGGATCCCATGGAGCTAATGTTACAGTTAGTTGTGACCCATCTGATGTGGGTGCTGGGGGAACAAGCCAATCATCTGTAGGAACAGTACACAATCTCAACTGTTTAACCATCTTTCCAACCCCCAAATGGTGACATTCTTGTCACTAAAGACTCACTTCCAAGGCTTCTTGCTCAAACCTCTGTTGAATTTTGTTTTGAATAACACTCTTCACCTGTAAGAATATGCATTTTCTATGAAAAAGGAAAATAAATAATAGTAATAATAAAACATAAAAAAAACAATAAAGAGACGGACCATAACATTGAATTACTTTCAGGACAAATGTGTTCCATATCTTTCGAATCAACAGACAGAATAGAAAAAGTGGAACATAGTGTGGAAACGTTTATCCAAAAAACTGTTCCATGTTTTATTATTTCACTAGCATACTACAGAGACAGGAACAGAAAAGACTTCTTCCATGTCTGAGAGCAATGACAAACTAGCTGATAGAACATTATTTCTGGAAGGCAGTTTACATGCCATTGAGATACTTTCTAAGGAAGAAAATATTAAATATTTGTAATCACATGTAAATGATGAATGCAAAAAATTAATGATTCCATGGCATCCTTAGAAAATTATTTGACCCAAGAACTTCAAGATCTCAGAGAAATAGTGATGAATAGATTACAGGTGTTAGAAGATGTCCAATCTGATACTTCAGAATCAGACATACAGGCAGCAGGTCAGAACAGGGGTTTCCCCACACCTCTCAAATGCCAGAAAGATCTCCCTAAGGTTGCTGTGCCTTCACCTATGGTTTTCCCAGTATCTGTAACTGAAAAACCAGCAATGAAAAAGCACCCAAATAGTCCCATTGCTTATCAATGGGAACCTATACAGATGAAGGACCTAAAGGTAATCAAGGAGGCCATTGTTCCTTATGGTTTTCATTCTCCCTATGTCAGAGAGCTCCTAACCTCATGGGCCACTGCAAATAGAGTAACCCCAGGACACTTGGCCCAATTAGCCTCGGCAGTGCTCGAAAATTCATGTCAAATTAAATGGAGAGCTTTATGGAGGCAGGAGGCGAAAGCCCTAGAAATTCAGGGATTAAAGAACGGTCATGAAGTGCCACAAGACAAGATTCTTGGGGAGGGTGCTTAAGCTGACCTACAGGTTCAGTCTGCATATGATGAGTATATGTTGTTTTTATGCTGTACAGCTGCTTTGAATGCTTTGGATAAGGATTGTGAAGCAGGAGAGATAATACAACCCTATACCAAGGTAGTAAAGGGTCCAAGGGAAAGGTTCACTGAATTTGTAGAGAGATTGTCCAGAGCAATAGAAGTACAAGTAACAAACCCAGAATCTAGGCGACTCCTTATAGAATGAGAACGCAAATCCACCATGCAAATAGGTACGTTGGCCATTAAAAAGAAGATCAGCGCCATTGGAGGAATGGGTCCTATATACAGCTAACCTTGAATGTAAAAGTCAGGATACGGGAGCTTGGGTAGGTCAAGCAATTTCTACAGGCTTGAGGAGGCACCAGGATGTCAAATACACTACCTGTGATGATATAGAGGCCTGGGTAGGGGAGGCATTCTCCAAAAATTTTAACAGACATAAAGATGCCACATGCTTTAACTGTGGTAAAATAGGACATCTGAGTAGGAACTGTAGACAAAGCATTCCAAGAAATAATGTGTCTACCAGGAATGCTTCAGAGAGAAGGCCTCAGCCTTCCGGTCTCTGCAGGAGGTGTGGAAAGGACAGACATTGGACCAAGGAATGCTGGTGGAATACAGATAAAGGTAGACTTTTATAGCCGGGAAAACTTAACCAGGGACCTCAGGAAGGCCCCAAAAACCAAGATAATCTGGTCATTCCAAGTGACATTGGAGGACACCCTCTCCCAGGACAATTAGAAGATCCACTGCCCATTGTAAACAATACGGAACTGGATAATGCATTAGCTCCAGAGGATGAATCAATCATATCAGGAGGAAATGCAAAATGTATATTTTGGGAAACTTCCTTTTGTTTAATATCTTAATTCTCCTGCCACATACTGCATTTGATGACATTTAAGCTACATGAAGAAAAACTGTTTAAAAAGAGGCCTTGTGGTGAATGATCTCCTATATGAGTCTGTTCTGAGTTATATGTTGAGTTTTATATAGCCTGGGGTGCAGAGAGAGCTCTAGTTTCATAGACCCCAAATATACAGAATAAGGAAAGAATATTAAGAGCAGCTAACGAAAAAGGCCAAAAAACATATAATGACAGATCTATCAAAATTAAACCTGAATTCTCCAAAGAAACTCTGAAAGCCAGAAGGTCCTGGATAGATATTCTACCAACACTAAGAGACCTTGGATGCCAGCCCATACTACTGTACCCGGGAAAGCTCTCAATCACTATAGATGGAGAAAACAAGATATTCCATGACAAAACTAGATTCAAGCAATAGGCATCCACTAACCCAGCCATACAGAAAGTTTTGGAAGGAAAACTCCAACCCAAGGAAGTTAACAACAACCAGAAAAACATAGGCATTAGAGAATCCCTCTCTACCAACATCCAAAAGAACAAAGGGGTAAAATTCCACACATATTTCCATCAACAACAACCATTGCAAATCGAAGAAGGATGAGCAATCAATGGTCATTAATATCCCTCAACATTAATGGCCTTAACTCACCTATAAAAAGACACAGGCTAGCAGAATGGATTCGAGGACAGAACCTTTCCTTCTGCTGCGTACAAGAAACACACCTCACCCTCAATGCAGACATTACCTGAGAGTTAAAGGTTGGAAAAACTCTTCCAATTAAATGGACCCAAGAAACAAGCAGGGGTCGCAATCCTAATACCTAACAAACTAGACTTTAAAATAAAATCAATCAAAAGAGATGAAGGAGGTCATTACAAACTCATCACAGGCAAAATCCACCAAGATGAAGTGTCTATCCTGAAAATCTATGCCCCAAATACAAAGGCATCCACATTCGTAAAAGAAACTTTACTAAAACTTAAATCACATATAAAGTCCCACACATTTATAGTGGGAGATTTCAACACACCACTCTTACCACTAGACAGGAACACCAGACAGAAACTCAACAAGAAGTAAAGGGTTTAATAGAAATAATGACCCAACTGGGATTTACAGACATCTATAGAACATTTCATCCACATAAAAAAGAATATACCTTCTTCTCTCCCCCACATGGAACCTTCTCAAAATTCGACCACATACTTGGCAACATGTCAAAAGTCAGCATCTACAAAAAACTTGGAATAACTCCATGCATCTTTTCAGACCACCATGCGTTAAAATTAAAATTCAACAATAACACAAATTGCAGAAAACCTACAAACTCATGGAAATTACATAATGCACAGCTGCACCATTCCTGGGTCAAAGAAAAAATAAAATAGAAATTAAAGACTTCCTAGAATTCAATGAGAATGAAGACACAATATGCCCAAACCTATGGGACACTTTGAAAGCTGTGCTACGGGGGAAGTTCATAGCACTAAGTGCCCACATGAAGAAACTGGAGAATAGTTATACTAGAGAATTAACAGCACAGCTAAACCCTAGAACACAAGAAGCAAACTCCCCCAGGAGGAGTAGACACCAGGAAATAATATTTGAGGGCTAAAATCAATAAATACAAACTAGGAAAACAATACAAAGAATCAAGGCAACGAAGAGTTGGTTCTTTGAGAAAATCAACAAGATAGACAAACCTTTCTCCAAACTTACCAAACAGCAGAGAGTGAACATGCAAATTAACAAAGTCAGAAATGAAAAGGGGGACATAACAACGGATTCGAAGGAAATACGGAAATACATCAGGTCTAACTGTGAAAACCCGTACTCCACAAAATTTGAAAATTTAAAGGAAATGCATGACTTCCTGGATAGCTATCACTTGCCAAAACTAAATCAAGAACAGATAAGCAATTTAAGTAGACCTATAACCCCTGTGGAAATAGAATCAGTCATCAAAAGTCTCCCAACCAAAAAAAGTCCAGATCCAGATGGCCTCAGTGCCAATTTCTATCAGAAACTCAAAGAACAGCTTATACCAATTCTTCTCAAAGTATTCCACACAATAGAAGCATAAGGGTGTTTGCCAAACTCTTTCTAGGAGGCTTGAATAACCTTGATCCCCAAGCCACACAAGACACAACTAAGAAAGACAACTTCAGACCAATATCCCTCATGAAAATTGATGCAAAAATTCTCAATAATATACTGGCAAATCGGATCCAAGAACACATCACAACAGTCATTCACCACGGCAACTATGTTTCATCCCAGGGATTCCGGGATGGTTCAACATATGAAAATCCATCAACGTAATCCACCATATAAACAAGCTGAAAAACAAAAATCACAAGATCATCTCACTAGATGCTGAAAAAGCCCAAAATCCAACACCCCTTCATGATAAAGGTATTGGAGCGATCTCAGATAACATGGACATACTAAACATAATAAAAGCATATACAGTAAACCAACAGCCAATATCAAACTAAATGGACAGAAACTCAACACAATTGCTCTAAAATCAGGAACAAAACAAGAGGCTGTCCACTCTTGCCATACCTTTTTAACATGGTAGTTGAAGTTCTAGCCATTGCCATATGACAACAAAGGGGGATCAAGGGGATACAAACTGGGAAGGAAGAGGTAAAACATTCACTGTTTGCAGATGATATGATAGTTTACATCAATGACCCAAAGAACTCTACCAGGGAACACTATCAGCTGATTATCACCTTCAGCAAAGTGGCAGATTACAAGATCAACTCAAGAAAATCAGTAGCCCTAAAATCAAAAACACCAATGACAATTTATGCTGGAGAGGATGTGGTGAAAGGGGGACACTCTTCCATTGCTGGTGGGAGTGCCAACTGGTTCAGTCACTTTGGAAATCAGTGTGGAGATTCCTCAGAAAAATGGGAATATGTTGAAGTCTTTGATCCATTTGGACTTAAGTTTTGTGCATGGCGATAGACATGGATCGATCTGCATTCTTCTACATGCCAGTCTCCAATTATGCCAGCACCGTTTGTTGAAGATGCTTTCTTTATTCCATTGTATATTTTTAGCTTCTTTGTCAAAGATCAGATGTTCGTATGTGTGTGGGCTAATACCCGGGTTTTCAAATCGATTCCATTGGTCTACCTGTCTATTTTTGTGCCAATACCAAGCTGTTTTCAGGACTATAGCTCTATAATAGAGCTTGAGGTCAGGGATGGTGATGCCTCCGGACGTTGCCTTGTTGAACAGGGTTGTTTTGGCTATCCTGGGTCTTTTGTTTTTCCATACAAAATTGATTATTGTTCTTTCAAGGTCTGTGAAGAACTGTGCTGGGATTTTAATGGGGATTGCATTGAATCTGTAGATTGCTTTTGGCAGGATTGCCATTTTTACTACATTGATCCTACCTATCCAAGAGCATGGGAGATCTTTCCATTTTCTGAGGGCTTCTTTAATTTCTTTCTTTAAAGATTCAAAGTTCTTACGATACAGGTCTTTCACTTGTTTGGTTAGCGTTACCCCAAGGTATTTTATGTTGTTTGTGGCAATTGTAAACGGTGATGTTTCTCTGATTTCTCTTTTAGCCCTTTTATCATCTGTATATAGTAGGGCTACTGATTTTCTTGAGTTGATCTTGTAACCTGCCACTTTGCTGAAGGTGTTAATCAGCTGTAAGAGTTCCCTGGTAGAGTTCTTTGGGTCATTGATGTAAACTATCATATCGTCTGCAAACAGTGAAAGTTTTACCTCTTCCTTCCCAAATTGTATCCCCTTGATCCCCCTTTGTTGTCGTATGGCAATAGCTAGAACTTCAAGTACCATGTTGAAAAGGAATGGAGAGAGTGGACAGCCTTGTTTTGTTCCTGATTTTAGAGGAATTGCGTTGAGTTTCTGTCCATTTAGTTTGATGTTGGCTGTTGGTTTACTGTATATAGTTTTTATTATGTTTAAGTATGTCCCTGTTATCCCAGATCTCTCCAAGACCTTTATCATGAAGGGGTGTTGGATTTTGTCAAAGGCTTTTTCAGCATCTAGTGAGATGATCATGTGATTTTTGTTTTTCAGCTTGTTTATATGGTGGAATCAAAGAAGAGGCAGACTCCCTTGGTTAAGTACTGAGCTGAACTCAAGAAAGCCAGTAACAGAGAGGGAGGACTGATGATCAAAGGGATTAAGAATGGGCTGGTTTAACCCCCAGAAAAAGCTGACCAGACAAAGGTAAACTCTTGAATCGCACACATTAACCTGGGAAGCCAGCATGGGACTGATCAAGACCCCCTGAATCTGGGTGTCAGTGAAGAGGCCTAGGGAATCTATTGAGCCTTGGGCAGCAGATCAGTACCCATCCCAAGTATACACACGGACTTTGGACTCCAATAGAACAATGTGAGGTGCACTCTCACCCTGAACTCTTGGGAAAGGGTCTAGGCCCTGCCCTATATGAAATGACACACTATGGACACCCCCATGGAGGGCCTCACTCTCCCTGGAGAAATGAGGGGATAACGGGGGGGGCACGGGAGGAAGGGAGGGAATGGGAGAGGGACCTGGAACTGACTTGTAAAGCAACCTTGATTCTTATCTAAATTTAAACTGGAAAATAAAATTAAAAAAAATAAATGTGATTATCATGTAAAAAAAAAAGTAAAATGGGAATAAACCTACCACAAGACCCAGCAACTCCACTCTTAGGCATATATCCAAAAGATGCCCATTCATACAACAAAAAGATGTCTGTTCCACTATGTTCATAGCAGCTTTATTTGTAATTGCCAGAACGTGGAAGCAACCTAGATGTCCCTCACCTGAAAAGTGGATAGAGAAAATGTGGTACATCTACATAATGGAGTACTATTCAGCAGAAAAAAATAATGGAATCATGAGATTCACAGGCAAATGGATGACACTAGAAGAAACCATCCTGAGTGAGGTAACCCAGTCACAAAAAGAGAAACATGGCATGTACTCTCTCATATATGGATTTTAGACATAGATCTGGGGAGTGCCAGCCTACAATCCTATGGCCAGAAAGTCTGGGAAACAAAAACTTTATTTAGTGGCTGATCGAAGAAGAGGCAGACTCCCTTGGTTAAGTACTGAGCTGAACTCAAGAAAGCCAGTAACAGAGATGGAGGACTGATGATCAAAGGGATTAAGACTGGGCTGGTTTAACCCCCAGAAACAGCTGACCAGACAAAGGTTAACTCTTGAATCCCAGGCATTAGCCTGGGAAGCCAGCATGGGACTGATCAAGACCCCCTGAATCTGGGTGTCAGTGAAGAGGCCTAGGGAATCTACTGAGCCTTGGGCAGCAGATCAGTACCCATCCCAAGTATACATACCGACTCTGGACTCCCATAGAACAATGTGAGGTGCACTCTCACCCTGAACTCTTGGGAAAGGGTCTAGGCCCTGCCCTATATGAAATGACACACTATGCACACCCCCATGGAGGGCCTCACCCTCCCTGGAGAAATGAGGGGATAACGGGGGGGGCACGGGAGGAAGGGAGGGAATGGGAGAGGGACCTGGATCTGACTTGTGAAGCAACCTTGTTTCTTATCTAAATTTAAACTGGAAAATAAAATTAAAAAAAAAACTTGCAAAAAAAAAAAAAAAGAAAATCAGTAGCCCTACGACATACAGATGATAAAAGGTCTGAGAAAGAAATCAGAGAATCATCACTCTTTACAATTGCCACAAACAACATAAAATACCTTGGGGTAACACTAAACAAACAAGTGAAAGACCTGTATTGCAAAAACTTTGAATCTTTAAAGAAGAAATTAAGGAAGCCCTCAGAAAATGGAAATATCACCCATGCTCTTGGATAGGTAGGATCAATATAGTAAAAATGGCAATCCTGCCAATAGCAATCTACAGATGCAATGCAATCTCCATTAAATCCCTGCAAAATTCTTCTCAGAACTTGAAAGAACAATAATCAATTTTGTATGGAGAAACAAAAAACCCAGGGTAGCCAAAACAACCCTATTCAACAAGGCAATGTCCGGAGGCATCACCATCCTTGACCTCAAGCTCTATTGGCTTGGTATTGGCACAAAAATAGACACATAGACCAATGGAATTGAATGGAAAACCCAGATATAAACCCTCACTCATATGAACATCTGATCTTTGACAAAGAAGCTAAAAATATACAATGGAATAAAGATAGCATCTTCAACAAATGGTGCTGGCATAACTGGATGCTATCATGTAGATGAATGCGTATCAATCCATGTTTATGTCCATGACAAAACTTAAGTCCAAATGGATCAAAGACCTCAACATAAATCCAGCCACACTGAACCTCTTAGGAGAGACAGTGGGCGGTTCCCTTGAACGAATTGGTACAGGAGACAGCTTCCTGAACATAACACCACTAGCAGAGACAGTGAGATCAACAATTAATAAATGGGACCTCCTGAAACTGAGAAGCTTCTGTAAGGCAAAGAAGAGTTAGCAAGACAAAAAGGCAGCCCACAGAATGGGAAAAATATACACTAATCCCACATGTGACAGAGGGTTGATCTCCAAAAATTTAGAAAGAACTCCAGAAGCAAGTCTCCAAAACACCAAAATAACCAATTAAAAATGGGCTGCAGAACTAAATAGAGAATTTTCAATAGAGGACCCAAAGCACTCTATCAGCAACGTCTGGAGTCATCACCATCCCTGACCTCTATTATAGAGCTATAGTCCTGAAAACAGCTTGGTATTTGCACAAAAATAGACAGGCAGACCAATGGAATCGAATTGAAAACCCGGGTATTAACCCACACACGTACGAACATCTGATCTTTGACAAAGAAGCTAAAAATATACAATGGAATAAAGAAAGCATCTTTAACAAATGTAACAAATGGTGCTGGCATAACTGGAGGCTGGCATGTAGATGAATGCGTATCAATCCATGTTTATCGCCATGCACAAAACTTAAGTCCAAATGGATCAAAGACCTCAACATAAATCCATCCACACTGAACCTTTTAGAAGAGAAAGTGGGTGGTACCCTTGAATGAATTGGTACAGGAGACAGCTTCCTGAACATAACACCACTAGCACAGACAGTGAGATCAACAATTAATACTGAGAAGCTTCTGAAGGCGAAGGACACAGTCAGCAAGACAAAAAGATAGCCCACAGAATGGGAAAAATATTCACTAACCCCACATCTGACAGAGGGCTGATCTCCAAAATTTACAAAGAACTCAAGAAGCAATTCTCCAAAACATCAAAGGATCCAATTAAAAAGTGGGCTGCAGAACTCAATAGAGAATGTTCAAGAGAAGAGTCTAAAATGGCTGAGAGGCACTTGAGAAAGTTCTCAACATCCTTAGCCATCCAGAAAATGCAAATCAAAACAACTCTGAGATACCATCTCACTCCTGTCAGAATGGCTAAAATCAAAACCACCAATGACAATTTATGCTGGAGAGGATGTGGTGTAAGGGGAACACTCCTCCATTGCTTGTGGGAGTGCCAACTTGTTCAGCCACTTTGGAAATCAGTATGGAGATTCCTCAGAAAAATGGGAATAAACCTACCACAAGACCAAGCAACTCCTCTCTTAGGCATTTATTCAAAATATGACCATTCAGACATCAAGAATATCTGTTTCACTATATTCGTAGCAGCATTATTTGTAATAGCCAGAACTTGGAAGAAACCTAAATTCGCCTCAACCAAAGAGTGGATAGAGAAAACGTGGTACATTTACACAATGGAGTACTATTCAGCAGAAAAACCAATGGAATCCTGAGATTTGCAGGCAAATGGATGGCACTACAAGAAACCATCCTGAGTGAGGTAACCCAGTCACAAAAAGAGAAACATGATATGTACCCTCTGATATATGGAATTTAGACATAGATCTGGGGAGTGCCAGCCTACAATCCCATGGCCAGAGAGTATGGGAAACAGAACCTTCATTCAGTAGCTGATGGAAGAAGAAGCATACTCCCACGGCTAAGCACTGAGCTGAACTCAAGAAATTCAATAACAGAGAGGGAAGACAGATGACCAAAGGGATTAAGACTGGGCTGGTTTAACCCCAGAAGCAGCTGACCTGACAAGGGTTAGCTCTTGAATCCCAGCCTAATACCTGGGAATCCAGCATGGGCCTGCTAAAAAGCCCCTGAATGGGCGTGTCAGTGAGGAGGCCCAGGTAATCTATTGAGCCTTGGGCCGTAGATCATCATTCATACCGAGTATACACATGGACTTTGGACTCCCATCCAACAATGTGACATGCACTCTCACCCTGAACTCTTGGGGGAGGGTCTGGGCCCTGCCCTGGATGAAATGACAGACTGTGGACACCCCCATGGAGGGCCTCACCCTCCCTGGGGATATGAGAAGATATTGGGGGGGCTGTTGGTGGCAGGGCATGTGAGGAGGGGAGGGAATGGAGAGGGACCTGGAATTGACTTCTGAAGCAAACTTGTTTCTAATTTAAATTTAAATATAAATGAAAAAAAGAAAAAAGAAAAAGAAGAGGTTACTGTTTAATTATTAGGGATTGTAACCCGATCTCAAGTTAAACAGTATGTTAGATGGATTGACTTTATTGGGCCAGAAGGGCAGAGAGTAAGATTAAAGCCATATGTTGCAGATATTGCTATAAACTTCTGGGGTCTTGATCTATTACATCAGTAGAATACACAGATTAACATTCCTCCTGTATCAGCTAGGAAATATAGACATGCTCTTGGTGGTAGAAAGAATACAGTAAGGCAGTACAGAAAACAGATGCCAAACATACGGCTGTACAGAAACAGGATGCTAGTGTCAAACCTACAGAGCAACCAAAAGCTCTACCCTTAAAATGGCTAATAGAAAAAAAAAGCCGGGCCGTGGTGGCGCAAGCCTTTAATCCCAGCACTCGGGAGGCAGAGGCAGGGGTATTTCTGTGAGTTCGAGGCCAAAAATAAATAAATAAAAAATGGCTAACAGACGAAACTGTCTGGGTTGTTCAATCGCCTATGACATCTGAAAAGTTAGAGGCTTGGAGAAGTTATTTCAGGAATAGCTAGATGCTGGACATTTTGAGGAATCAACTAGTGCATGGAATTCACCTGTTTTTGTTGTCAAGAAGAAGTCTGGTAAGTGGAGAATGGTTACTGATCTTAGACCCCATCACCCTTGGGGTCTCTACAACCTGGGATGCCACTACCCTCCCTGGGGAAATGAGGGGATAATTAGGGGGTGGGGGGAGGGCACGGGAGGAAGGGAGGGAAAGGGAGTGGGACCTGGAATTGACTTGTGAAGAAACCTTGTTTCTTATCTAAATTTAAACTGAAAACTAAATTAAAAACAAACAAAAGAAAACCAAAAGTGAGAAACCTCTCAATTACAATTATTGGTGTAGAAGGGCATGATTTAAAACACCTGAAAATGGCTTTAAAATGAGATAAAGACCAAAATAGCCAACTAGTAATATCAGCTGAGGCTGAAAAAGAATTAGAATGGGTAGAAAATAGAATATTAGAAGCACATGTGGACCATGTGGATCCAAAACTGGACTGTACTCTGGTTATTTTACCATCTAGAGAATACCCATCAGGAATATTAATGCTAGAATGGGTATTTCTGCCACATATACAGAATAAAAAATTGAAAACATATATAGAAAAGATCTCTGATTTGATATTAAAAGGTAAGTTAAGGCCTCGTCAACTGACTGGGAAAGACCCAGCAGAAATTATTGTACCTTTACCTAATGAGGAAATTTCCTCCTTATGAAAGGATAATGAGTATTGGCAAATAGCTTGCAGTGACTTTTTGGGAACTATTAGTAACAAATATCCCAAAACAGGGAGAATAAAATTCATAAAGAAAACAATTTGGATTTTTCTGTGTATCGTGAGGCAAACACCCATTTATGGAGTTCTTACCTTCTACATGGATGCAAACAAATCAAGTAAGGCAGGGTATATATCAGGAAAGAAGTAAAGTCGTTCAAAGCCCTTATAACTCCGTGCAAAAGGCAGAGTTATATGCCATTCTCAAAGTACTTAAAGACTTTACAGCGCCTCTCAATATAGTCACGGATTCATAGTGTGCAGAGAGAGTTGTCTTGCACATTGAGACTGCAGAATGTTTTCCTGATAGTACAGAATTAACCTCATTATTTTTACAATTACAGGAAGCCATCAGAAACCAGACTCATCCTGTATATATATATAACACACATCAGATCCCATACAGGTCTGCCAGGTCATCTGGCACAAGGCAATGATGAAATTGATCATTTATTAGTAGGTAGTTGTTTGGAAGCTTCAGAATTTCATAAGAAACACCATGTTAACAGCAAAGGTTTGAAGAAGGATGTTTTTATCACCAGGCAACAAGCCAAAGAAATAGTAAGAAATTGCCCCACTTGCTCATTCTACAATGAAACTCCATTACCAGCAGGTTGTAATCCTAAAGGTATTCACAGAAATGAACTTTTGCAAATGGATGCATTTCACTTCCCAGAATTTGGTAGTTTGAAATATGTACACCATACCATAGACACATTCTCAGGCTTCCAATGCGCTACTGCCCTCAACTCGGAAAAAGCTGATTCTGTTATTACACACCTCTTAGAGGTGATGGCTGTTATGGGTATACCTAAAACAATAAAAATTTACAATGCTCCAGCTTATGTCTCCAGGAAATTGGAACAATTTTTAAAATATTATAATATAATACATGTGACTGGTATTCCTTACAATCCTACAGGACAAGAAGTGGTTGAAAGATCTAATGGAACCTTAAAAGAGATGCTTCATAAACAGCCAGGGGGAATAAAGACACCCTAACACAGTTACATAATGGTTTACTAATGTTAAATTTTCTTAATGCTGAGGAAAAAGGACAAACTGCAGCAGAAAGACACTGGACAACAGAGAAGACTTCTGAACTGAACTAACCAGTGTATTTTAAGGATGTTATAACCTCAGTCTGGAAACCAGGATATGTGTTAAACGCTGGGGAAGGGGATTTGCTTTTGTTTCCACAGGAGAAGAAAAACTTTGGGTTCCATCGAAATTAATTAAGATTCGATCAGAACAGAAGATATCTCAGGAGGAGGGAAGATAACAGTTCATATACAAAATCATATTCTACCATGGGTAAAGTGACCTCATAAAAGGAAAGAGAAGTGTTTTGTTTTATTGTCTTCACAGGTAAACTCAGCAAAGAATACTGGACATATGGATTCCTGAAGAAGAATGAATAGCTACCCTGAGGACCATCAAACAAACAGTAACTCACTGTGTGGTATCATAGACTAAATCTCTCTATATTGATTTTTATAATACACTTTTATCTTTGTTTCTTCATATACTTTAGTCACCATTCATTTAACTGAAGCTGGCTTTGGAGTTGGATTGGCTCTCCTACTCTAAATTCAAGCATATTATTTAAATATAATTCAGAATTTCTATATTATATCAAAGAGCCATTGATATAAGACAGAAGAAAATAAAATTAGGGACATGTTTACCATCTTCCCTATTGTCACCTCTTCCGGTATGTGTACATATAAAAGTTAAAATATTTCTTTGTTAACATTAATGTTTGAGTTTTCCAGAGAACAAGTTATTTTCTGACAGCAATCTTCAACTGCTTCGGAAAGAGAATGAGGATCCACTTCCTCGATTCCACCTGATTTGACTGGATGAGTCTGAACTGCCCCACATCATCGACTCCACCTGACAAGCACCATCCTGAAACCAGCTTGGAACTACATAACTCGACACAACTCCAGACCAAGGAACTGAAACAATCTGGCTATAGCTTCAGAGAAGAGCTTCAATCAACACTAGAACTACAGGCAGGAACTTTAATTAAGCATCTCCTGCCAAACGAGACTGTCTCATCTACTGAAGATTTTGTTACACTAACATTTTTCTTCTCACAGGTCCCCATGAGATTGTCATCGTCCCATCTCAGCAGGAAGTAGTTTTGAGAATTCCACGCCCTCTCTCCCTACTATTGATATTATAGGATAGTTTACACCTGTTAGTGTTAGTGTTCAATTATTTTAGAGTTGGGATTGGAAAGAGGTGTTCAGACTTTGGTGTTTCTTTCAGATAAGTTTAGGTTTAGATGGGTAGATGTTTGATATGTTGTTCATTGAAACAAGTTAGTTGTTTTAAGTTTAAATATCCTTTTTAGACTAAAAGGGGAATTGTAGGAGGAAAACAGAACTCCGCCATTAGCCATGTGACTTATTAGAGCCACATACAAATGAGGGAATAAAAGAGCAGTTTACCACACTGCTAACCATACCCACTTTAGGAATGACTAACAACATATATGGACGTAGGCGGTGAACTACGTCACTAGCCAGGCCCACTTTTGGGCACGGCTAGGGGTGTTATGGAGGAAGGTATAAAAGACTGAACAGTGGAAGTCTTGCTCTCTTTTCTGGCTTTCTGGCTTCCAGTTGTGCGTTGGAAAACTACTCAGCTCATCTGAGTTACCTGTTTTTTTTTCTTGTGAGTAATTTCTACAGTAAATACTTAATTACATGTTCAGTAAGTGTGCCGTTAATCATTGAAACATCACCCCACTGCTGTAGGTACCTAAGTGCAGAGTTGCATCTCACTTACCAGGCCTGGCCTCCTTCCTTGAATCTTTTTCAGTGCTGGAAAAGGATTGACACCGCTGACCAGATGCTCCTCTGTTTCAGGGGAGTAATCCACAAATCCTGCACCTAGGATGCCCAGATGAGAAAAACACCTTCTATGAAGACAGATCCTTCAGAATTCGTGGCCTTGATTCCAGCTGCAAGCCTGGAACAAACAGGGAAAAATAACTTGGTTAAGATAAAAGTCTCTGGATGACTATGTGGGCGCACACACACAAAAAAAACCCAAGAGCAATAAGTACTGTTTTCACATCCAAATATGAAGCAGGTACACTGAAGCTAGTAACACAACACAGAACCTATTTGTCACAGTGCCACCTTGGGAAGTAGCAGCTTCTCTTAAGATGTTTCTATTTCAAATTATTCATAGTAAGATTCTAGACACGAATGGAGTGACTACAATGTCACTGAACCTCAAGTTCTCACAGAATTTTCACAGATTAATGCATTGAAAAAATGCATACAGATCCATGTTGCATAGTTTATTTCTCATTGTTATGAAGAGGAAAAAAATTCAGGTGTCAGTTTCATAAAATGTATTTTATAAGTAAGTAAAATATTTCCTGACATATTTATAAAATTTTTCAATGTACTTGTTTACTCTTTCCTTTGTACATTTGGTGTTATATATCATTTTTCTATAACTGTCCTAAACATTGTGACTATCTAACCTGTTAGGGGATCCTACTATATCTATTATAGAATAATACCTCACCTGAGAACATTCTGTAAAAATACAGTTTTTCATGCCTGGGAAGATGATGCAGGAGTTAATAGCACTTGCTGCTTTTCCAGATAACAGCACTCACATTGGGTGACTTAAAAATGCATGTAACTCAGGATCCATGGAATGCTCGTCTGACCTCTATGGCTACTGGCACAAATGCACACAAACACCGACACGCAGACCCAAACACGCACCCCGACACAAGTTTTTATACTCTCTAAAAAATAAGTTCTGGGTACCCGTATGTGAGGTAATTATCCTAAGAGATGCCTAGGAATCAGAAATTTTGAAGCTTTTAATTTACTTTTCCAGACACAGAATCGCTGTGTATGCTATGAGAGCCTCAAATTCTTTATCCTCCTGGCCAGGCTATCTGAGTACTGGGATTATAGGTATGCACTCTATCATCCATGTGATAAATTTGACTTACCAAATAAATAAGCACATACTTCATTTCCTCAGTCCATTCATGTCAAATGTTTTTCTGAGTACTTTGCTGTCATAAATAACAAACTTAAAAATTCTAATGGATAATGGAGTGGGGATTGGATGGGGGTCTGGGTGGATGGGGGGAGGGACTGGGCATGGAGGGAAGGGAGAGAGAGCTGGGACTGACTTGGGAACAAGCTTGTTTCTAATTTAAATATATAATAAAAAGTGTGAAAAATAAAATTTTAATATGTATCTCTCTTCATGCACTGTTTTCTGTAGTTGATAAAGTGAGGATACCACGTTCCTACAATGCAAATATTTTAGTAAGCACTGTCTCTCTGGGTACCCACCAAATTACTTCAATCTGAGAATCACAGGGAACCGTGACAGATACCCCAAGTTATGGTAGTTATTTGAAAATGGGTTCATTAAGAGATACCCAATAACTGGGCTAGAGAGATGGCTCAGCAGCTAAGAACACCTGCTATCCTTATTGACGATCACAGTTCAAAACACATTGAACATATAAAGGATTACAACCATCTGTGTAAGTCCAGTTCCAAAGAATCTGGAGCCCTCTTCTGGCCTCTTCAGGAACCAGCCACACAAACAGTGCACATACTTACAAGCACTAAAAACACTATAAAACAGAGCCAGGCATGGTAGCACACACATGTAATCCCAGGACTGGGGAGACATGCAGGATGATCTCTGTGAGGTCGAGACCTGCTTGATCTACAAAGTGAATTCCGGGACAGCTAGGGCAGTTGGACAGAGAAACCCTGTCTCAGAAAACCAGAAAGAATTATCACTTATAAAATAAAAACAAATCTTATATTAAGAGAGAATGATAATAACCTGAAAGTGGCTGGTATTTGCCTGTGGCTCTATAATCACAGAAGCCATGCTGCTTTTGAATCTACCACCAATATAATGACTCCCGTATTTTCTGTTGTCTACCCCCAAGTCCCACTCTCCACGGTTCTGAGAGCAAAACTCAGGACCTCAAGTTGCAAGTGTCCTTTCACTGGTATACATACACCCCTAGTCCAGTATATTCTTATGCTTATCTAAGTTCATAATTGTGAGGGAGGAATAGCTCAGTGGTACAGAGCATGAGTCGGTTCCTTGGTTGATCCAAAGCACTAAACATTCATTGACTTTTTAAAGAAAACAAAATGTTCACATATAATAATCTAATGTATGACACAGTAACTATAGTAGCATCATACACCTGAAAAAAAACACTAAAATTTTAAATGTCTCACTACAAAAAAATTATATGATGTTATTGGCTTACTTAGACTGATTTCAGCATTTTACAATTTATGAATTTCAAAGTGTCATTTAAAATGTCATACATACATGCAATTTTTGTCAAGCAATCTTTCAAAATGTTTTAATACAACCACTCTTGAGATAGAGTCAGGGGGATCTCTGTGAGTTTATGGCCAATTGATGTACATAACCAGTCCCTGGACAGTCAGGGCTCTACAAGGAGACTCTGTCTCAAACAAGAGATTATGTGTGTATTATTGAGTTCACATGTTGTGTTCCTCAAGGGCATTTCTCAAGCACAAATGTTTGAGGTCAATGTTAAAATAGTTGCAGGCCTTTGCAAATGAAACACATTTAGTGCCCATCCAGGTGTTTCCAGCCTGACTTCAAACACTAAGTCATATGTGCCTTACCATGTCCTGTGCTGCTAAAGATAAACAAGACACAAATATCATCCAAAGATCTACAAAGCCTAGGTGTCTTAAAAAAGGATGTGGTGCTGTTTGCCCAAGTTTCTCTGAGAAATCTTTTTCACTTTAAATGGTTACATGTGCTCACTATCAAAAAGCCACTGCTTTCTCTCACCCATCGTCCAAGTTACATCAAAGAAACATCAGAAATTAAGGGAATTATCTGGACAGAACCAAGACAACCTGAGAATGTTGGGCTGGGCCTTTGGATCTCAGATCTATGGCCATGAGAATCACCTTTGTCTTTTACCATACTGACAGAAATCAATGCTGCCAGCCTAGAGGATGCTTTCTGGGTGGGATGCAGTAAGAGAGGCCTGTAAACTCTAATGCACCAGAGGCTGAGACAGGAATGTTACATTTCTGACCTCAGCCTAGGCTACATAGCAAGTGTCTGGGCTACTCAGGGTGACTCTGTCTTCAGAGAGGAAAAATACATTTAAAAAGCAAGTGTCCTGAGGCCAAAGTCAGCTTAAGCTACTCTCCCTTTTTTACTCATAGGAAAGAGACCCTTAAAGGAGATGAGAAAGGTAATTAGTAGCTGAAACAGAAGTGAATCTCCATCATCGTTACACAATGTGACTAGTAATATTGTGGATGAATTTTAGGACAGCCAGGGCCATATGAGTCCCTTAAAAATTTAAATAAATAAATAACAAGAGGGTTGTGTCAGATGCCTTCTATCCATGCACACACGAGGCTGATCTCTGAGTTTGAGGCCACTGGGTCTGCAGAGTGAGTTCCCAGTTGGGCAGGGGTGTTAACCACTGGAAACCCTGTCACAAAAAAAAATCTTAAGAAAAGCAAACAAACAAACCTCCAAAGGGCTCCTAAACCCTCACTGTAGCCATTACCTCTGCTATTTCAGGCCCATTTCGGCCTCCCTACTCCCCAGTCTTCCTGGCGTCCTCTCCATGACAGCCTCCCTCCTACATTCATGTATTCTGATCAGTAACCGGAATGTAGCAGCCAGGAGGAGACACCAACTGAGGAGACCGCGATAAACAGACTCCACCCCACACAGAAGTGGCCGCTTTGCTCGCCCTTCCCTGGGCAGCAGAGTTAAACCCAAGGCGCTTTTCCTGTCAGGGGCCAATGCCAATCGATGATGTCACTCAAAGCGCCAAAGCTCATGTGTTGTCGAGGTCCACTGATGTCCCTGCAGCAGGTCTCTGTGTGCACTGTGCCTACCTTGTTTCTTGGGCACAGCAGATTTTTCCAGGAGAATTTCAACAAGAAGAGTCCTTGGGGCTGAAAGCTGCTGAATAGAACAAAGAAAGTGAAGGAGTCAGTGAGGCCTGAAGTAGACTTCATGGGAGTGTTCGGGAAGCAGCCAACAATGAAGGGTAAGTTGGATGGGAGACAGGAAATTGGGACAGGTGACAGTGTAGTGGGTCAGGAACTGGAAGCTGAATCAGGGATACCTGACACAACAGAGTCCCAAGACAACTTCCAGGGAGTTGACTCAGAGTACACAACAGCAATCGAGGCCCCGGGTGTGAATCGGCCAACTCAGTCTCTAATCTAGAATAGATGTCAGGATGAGTGTGTGTTACCCCTGGGGAACTAGTGCCACTCAGGAGAATGAGAAGAGGTGCATCCAAGGCCGTTAGCATGTCTAGGCCACTGCCTGCCTGGATAACTATTGCTCCATAGTACTGCATGAATACATATCACAGACGACACAATTAATTTTGTGTCTGTATACACTTTCTCTTCCATGAACCCAGGTACCTTTGAGCACATTCCCAAGGTTATCTGCTATGGCTTCTGTAAGACAATTGTCTGGCAGAATGCTACCATGAGGAATCAACCTCAACGTCAGGGCAGGAGTTTTAGGTTAGATGTAGGAAGGCCTGTCTGAGAAAGAATACTTTTTTCTTATTTATATTCTCCTTTGGCCTAGTAGCCAGTGTCTTTTCAAGGGCATCATCTTTCCCCATAATAAACATATCCATTATGATAAAATTATATTTAAGGAATTGAAGAGCTACCCTTTTATTTTCTGAAGCTGATATCATGCATTTCTGTTTACATTTGCTCCACTTAGTGTAGTGAGGCATGGACTAGTGACACATCTCATGGTCTCCAATCCTCAGTGGCACATGACCAGCTTTATGATAGTTGCACCCATAAGCAGGTTTCTGCAGTGTCTCCAGGGTGTGCTCCCTAAGACCAGCTCACTTGAGTGTTTCCAGGACACAGCTCAGATGCTTCAGGATTTGGCACAGAAGCGTCACTCCTTTGTTCTTCAAGGGATTTTCAACCAAGGATAGATGTTTCACCTTGCATTTGTTCAGGCAAGTAGCAATTACACCACAAGCCTCACTGGAGACATCACTCTTACTCAAGCTACATGTGAGGTACATGTCACAGGTTAACAATAACATCTTTAGCTAATCTATGTAAGACTACCTACTGTTCAAAAAATGCCCCGGATTCTAATACTGCACATACCAGTCCACATCTACATCATAGCCTTATTTAATTCATAAGCTTATTTATGTAACTATCATGGTAAATGCCAGAATTTTCCTGATTGGAAAAAAGACCAAGCCACTGGTTTTCAGATATGGACGATTTTACCTTCAATGATCCATTTAGAAATGTTTGGAGATGTTATTGTATGTCATAAATACCAACAGAGGGTTAAGCTGTTGAGGAAATGTAGTAGGTAGAAGCCATGTTTTTTAATGCACAGATAGTCCCCATCACTAAAATCTGGTCTGTAATCTTGTATGCCTGATTATCAATATCACACACACACCATAAACATAAAGAAGACTTTTTACAAAGAGAAAAATAACTATCATAATGAAACTCACTGTCTACAGCACGTACCATGTAAAGGAAAACACTCAAAATTCATCCTAAAAAGAGATTTTTCAAATAATTTTAGAGAAGACACTGATTTTAAACGATGCCCTGACTGGCATCAGCTCCTCCACTCTGCATGTTGGGCATAGCGGGTCAGGGATTTCAGGTGAGGTAGATGAAGAAGTGTGGGAAATAAAGCACTGTCTCCAAAGTTCTTCATGAAGGAAGAGCTGTGGAACAAGGCCAAATGGAACATTATACCAGGCTGTGTGGGTCCATGGCAGAGCAACTGCTGTAATGCTCTTCCACACTTGGCCTCACACACCGTGGTTGTTCATGCATTTTGCTTACCCCTCAATTTCTGACTTTTTATCTCCAAGTGCCAGACAAACACAGGCTCAAGCTTAAACCATCTCTCCCTTTCTTCTATTTCCCCCACTGTGTGTAACATGCAGAACATCCTAAGAAGACTGACATGCACTCTTACATTAAACATTGCATATCATGACTAACGAGGTTTCCAGCTCAACATTATCTAGGTAGGGTCCCTGAATTTGTGAGTTGCCTCCTTCAGAGTGTTATGTCTGTGGGGCATTTTCTTGATAGGTAATTGCCATAGAAACCCAGTGTGAGTAGCATTATTTTGGGGCAGGTAGGTCTGATGTGAACAAGAAAGATTGTTACAGGCCAGGGGGAGACATGACAGGGATCAGCATTCCCATGATGTTTATCACAGAAGGAGAAACCAAACCAGAGTAACACCCCATGTGTAATACAGATTCTTATATTTGTATTAATGTCTTCCCACTGTGTATCCCAGGGGAAAGGCCCATATCTCCTTAAGGACTAATGTTTTGTTGTTGTTTGAGACAGGGTTTCTCTGGGCAACCCTGGGTGTCCTGAAACTCACTCTGTAGGCCAAGCTGGACTCTGACTGAGAGATCTGTCTGCCTCTGCCTCCCAAGTGCTGGGATTAAAGTCATGTGCCACCACGTGCCAACTTAGTAAATATTAACGCCTTTTAAGGCATCACTATTTATAATGATCTTAAAGTTCCAGAAAAGTTGGTGTGACTTCTTTATGCTTTTTGTATTTATTCCTTTTCAAGGTAGGGTTAATGTAACCAAACTTATGGCCTGTCATGTTTTCTCATGATGAGAAACAGATGTCAACATGATAACTAAGAAGTCATCATTGGGATCGTCATATGACTCAGTGGTTAAGAGCACATACTGATTGCACTTGCAGAGCATTGGCGTTCTGTTCCTGGCACCCATGTTGGGCAGCTATCTGTTTATTCTGACTCTGACACCACAAGACCCCATTCAGATGCAAACATACATATAAGCAATCAAATGAACCTTTAAAATTGAACTTTTCATTAACATTCATTGCAGTCTCTAGAAATTAGTCAGTTTCTGTTGGCTGTGTATATGACAGACACACACACACACACACACACACACGCATACACATACACACACACACACACACACACACTAGATGTATAGACATTTCCAAACCACCTATAAATCTTTTTTTCTTGTATTTTCTTCTAAATTCGATACAAGCTTGCTTCACATGTCAACCCCAGCTACATCTCCCTATCCTACTGCCCTCCCCCAAGTAGCCTAAACCCCCATGCCAACTCCCCTCCTCAGGGAGGGTGAGGGCCTTCATGGGAGATTTCCAAAGTCTGTCATATCCTCCAGGGCATGGTCTAGACCTTCTTCCATGTGTCCAGACTGACAGAGTATCACTCCATTTGGAATGGGCTCCCCAAGTCTACTCATATGCCAGGGGTAAATGCTGATCTTCCACCTGAGGCCCCATAGATTGCCTAGGCCTCCTCACTGACATCCAGATTTAGGGGGTCTGGATCAGTCCCATGCTGGCCTCTCAGCCATCAGATTGGTGTCCATGACCTTTCCCTGTGGGTTTCACCAGCCTGGTCTTAACCCCTTCCCTCAAAATTCCTCTCTGTCTGCAACTGGGTTCCAGGAATTCAGTCCAGTGTTCAGCTGTGGGTGTCTGCCTCTACTTCCATCAGCCACTGGATGAAGGCTCTAGGATGGCATATAAGGTAGCCATCAATCTCATTCTTGGGGAAGGGCATTTAAGGTAGCCTCTCCACTATTGCTTAGATTGCCAGTTGTTGTCATCCTTGTAGATCTCTGGAAATCTCACCAGTGCCAGATCTCTCCTCAAACATATAATGGCTCCTTTTATTATGGTTTCTCTCATCCTGCTCTCCTCAATTCTTCCCCGACTCAACCTTCCTGCTCCCCCATGTGCTCCTCTCCCCTCCTCTTCTTACCTCTCTCTGCCTGCTCCCTCTCCCCTCCCTTCATGCTCCCAATCCATTCCGGACATCCTGTCCCTTTCCCCTCCTCCGGGGTACCATGCATATCTCTCTTAGTGTCCTCCCTATTTCCCAGACACTCTTGTGGTGGGATTGTAGGCTGGCAATCCCCTACTCCATGTCAAAAATCCATATATGAACAAGCCACCTATAAATCTTATGTGTGTGTGACATAGAAAACTTCAAATGTGTGAGTTCTGGTAATACTGTATTTGTTAAGTTGGCTTTAGTTCTTCACTGCTAAGCATTAGTCCTCTTCAAGTAGAGAAGGTATTTCATGAATTCTGTGTGAATTCAGGGAGATATTTGCAGCTCCTTAATGAGTTGGAACTACATCCATTATTATCATCATAAAATATGAGACATTTTTGAAAGATCAAGTATGAGCCATCAGCCTAAAGCCAATGCAAGGGAAGCCAATCAGTACAATGTAGTATTAACACAGCCTTAACCAAGACATGGGTTGCCAGAATCCTCTCCACTTTCATCACCAGAGCTCTAAACATGGCTAGGGATGAAGGAAAAGTGTCAGACACTGCGACAAAACTGCTCACATTTCCACCTCACCTGGCTTTGTAACATCTTTCTTCTTTGTATAAATGGAGGAACTCAAGACATGGCTGTTTAGTGTCACATAGATCCAAATGGCAGTGACAACACTCAACTGAAATCCTTCCTTGTTAAGAGAAGCTTTTCCTTTGCTAGCTGCTTTGGGTTATCCCCCGGCAGCCGCCTGGGCTCTGCCGCATTGTAGTCCCCAAATAAACACACAGGAGGCTGTATTAATTATGAAGCTGTTGGCCTTGCTTGTTTCTTACTGGCTAGCTCTGACTTAAGTAATTACCCCATAATTGTTAATCTAAGTATTTCTCTTACCGGAGAGTAGTTCCGGGCTTCCTACCCCATGGCGGTTACATCTCGAACTCTCTTGGGTTTCTCCTTCCCAGAATCTCCTGGACTCCTAATCCCACCTATCTAGATTTCTATTGGCTCAACAGTGCTTTATTAACAAATGTACAAGACTTCCCCCATCATCTCCTCTTTTCTGTTTAAACAAAAAGAAAGGTCTTAACTTTAATATAGTGAAATTATATATAACAGAACAGTTATCAAGTAAGAACATAGTTACAATATTTTAGCAAGATTTAATGAAAATATCATCCATCCCATCATTGTGAGTCCAAAGTTCTATATGTAGCTTATCTTTTATCATAACGAAGGAAAACTATAACTATCTGTTTTCAACTCTATCAAAGACCACAGAAGGATAATATATAAACACTAGGATTGACAGAGACATCTTACTGCCTGGACAGTCACCCTAAGTTCGTCTGTATTGTCAGGGCATCCATCTTCAGCCCATAGGCCACAATGTGTCTGGAACACTTCTCAGCAAAGCAGGAAATTTCAAACTGTCCATCTGCATTGGCAGTCTGTCAGTCATTTCTCTGTGTCCTGCAGAAAGTCTCGTAGACTCTTCCAATGAAGCAGGAACCCTGTAAGACTGAGTTCAGCAGTCACTTTCCTGTGGGTCCTGCATGTCCAGATTATACAACAACAGTAAAGCAGTACAGGCAAGAGCAGTTACTTGCCCAAATTGATAATCTTGCCATGTTGAAAGCAAACTCCATAACAAGTTTCTTCGATGCCCAACTTCCTCTCAGAAGTAATTGGTGCTGCCAGGAGCAGACATTTCTCATTGTCAAAAAAAACACTAAACCATTTTAAATGCCATTTTCTGAAGGTCTTTGAAAGGTTTGAAGACTGTTTATGTCAAATATATTTCTGTATATCTAGAACACCTAACTTACCTAACTAAAAATTCTGACTATTATAAGTAACTATCTATAATCTTTATTTAATTAAGCATTATGTTTTAAAAGATCAGTATAAGCACAATAGTTAAAAAAGAGGAGAAATATACACATCACAAAATTGACCTTGACTTGGTATCAATAAATGAAAAGCAATACCCATAATATAATTCCCCTTTTTACCATTAAAAAGAGATTGGTTGTTATCATTAACCAATTATAAACAATCCCATTTAAATGAAAACAAAGGTTTATAAACAAGATGTTAAGGCCATTAATATTGAGGGATATTAATGACCATTGATTGCTCATCCTTCTTCGATTTGCAGTGGTTGTTGTTGTTGGAATTATGTGTGGAATTTCACCCCTTTGTTCTTTTGGCTGTTGGTAGAGAGGGATTCTCTAATGCCTATGTTTTTCTGGTTGTAGTTAGCTTCATTGGGTTGGAGTTTTCCTTCCAAAATTTTCTGTAGGGCTGGGTTAGTGGATACGTATTGCTTGAATCTAGTTTTGTCATGGAATATCTTGTTTTCTCCTTCTATATTGATTGAGAGCTTTGCCGGGTATAGTAGTCTGGGCTGGCATCCATGGTCTCTTAGTGTAGGTAGAATATCTAACCAGGACCTTCTGGCTTTCAGAGTTTCCATGGAGAAATCAGGTGTAATTCTGATAGGTCTACCTTTATATGTTACTTGACCTTTTTTCTTATCTGCTCTTAATATTCTTTCTTTATTCTGTATGTTTAGGGTCTTGATTATTATGTGGCGAGTGGATTTTTTTGTGGTCCAATCTATTTGGTGTTCTGTAGGCTTCTTGTACCTTCATTGGCATGTCTTTCTTAAGGTTGGGAAAGTTTTCTTCTATGATTTTGTTGAATATGTCTTCTGCCCCTTTGAGGTGGATTTCTTCTCCTTCTTCTATACCTATTATCTTAGGTTTGGTCTTTTCATGGTGTCCCATATTTCCTGGATGTTTTGTGTTAAGGATTTGTTGGATATAAGGTTTTCTTTTGTTGATGTATCCATTTCTCATAGTGTATCCATTATTATCATCATAAAATATGAGACATATTTGAAAGATCAAGTATGAGCCATCAGCCTAAAGCCAATGCAAGGGAAGCCAATCAGTGCATTGTAGTATGAACACAGCCTTAAGCAAGACATGGGTTGCCAGAATCCTCTCCACTTTCATCACCAGTGCTCTAAACATGGCTAGGGATGAAGGAAAAGTGTCAGACACTGCGACAAAGCTGCTCACATTTCCACCTCACCTGGCTTTGTAACATCTTTCTTCTTTGTATAAATGGAGGACCTCAAGACATGGCTGTTTAGTTTCACATAAATCCAAATGGCAGTGACAACACTCAACTGAAATCCTTCCTGACTATGCCATCTAAACACTCAAGCATAGACATATAAGATTTTAGGAAACACCTTGCTGGAGAGAGAAATCAGTGGGTAGAAGTTTTCTGTACAAGCATGAGGAACTGAGTTCAGATGCACAGATGGACATAAAAGACTGGGCATGGCTGCATGAGGCTGTTGCCCCAGGATGAGAAAGGGGAAACATTTAGATCCTGAATTCGTACTGGGCTCTTAGCTTGATTAAGATGGTGAGCTTCAAGATTGCTGAAAGATTGTCTCAAGGGATTAAGATGAAGGACAATAGAGAAGGACCCCACATCTTCCTCTGACTTCTTCATGAATTCATAAGGATACAACGTGCACACAAGCACACCTATAAAATAGTGCCCGGACACTAAGGCAGAACTGAAAGTACTGAAGATGAGGTTCAGAGATGTACTCATATCTTCTCTTGTTTAAAGTCTTCCAAGTCACCGTCTTCTGGGCTATAAATTTCTGAAACAATTCTGTGTTGTATATGCAGATGAAGTTTCTTTAATTTTTGAGATTTCAGCAGATAGATTGTAGCCACTGACAATTCATCAGCACTACTAATATCAACAGTCTTTTCTTCAAATAGATCCATTGCTTGTGTTTCAAATCGTTCTTCCTGGTTATCAAGAGGCCATCAAACAGCCTCTGAGGAGTCATCAGTTTCCCCCTGCACTCTCCTTGACTCAAACTTTTAAAGCATTTGAGGACTTCCTGTCTCCTCCCCTTGATGGTATAAAACCAAAGTGTGGTTTCAGCATGGCAGCAACTTTTTCAGTGTCAATTCCAGACACAAATATCCTAGTCATGAACCATTGGGTGTCAAAACCAGCGATAGTTTGTATTAGAAGTTGGGGTGGGCTCCTATATCCCATCCTAGAACCTTCATCCAGTGACTGGTGGAAGCAGAGACAGATAGCCACAGCTAAACACTGAACTGAATTCCTGGAACCAAATAACAGAGATGGAGGAGTGGTGAGCAAAGAGGTCAAGACCATGATGGTGAAACCCACAAAGACAGCTGACTGGATAAGGGGGAGCTCTTGAATCCCAGACTGATGTCTGAGAGGCCAACAGTGGACTGATCCAGACTCCCTGAATATACTGCCAGTGAGGAGGCCACAGAAATCACTGGGGCCTTGGGTGGTAGATAAGTGTTTACCATGGCTTATGAATGTTCTTTGGGAGCCCATTCCAAATAGAGGGATGCTCTCTCAGCCTGGACACATGGGTAAGGGCCTAGGTCCTGCCCTGGAAGAAATTACAGACTTTGGAGATCCCCACAAGGAGAGCCTCACCCTCCCTAGGTAATGATGTGGGAATTGGTTGGGGGCCTGGGAGGGCTGGTGGAGGGATAAAGGAGGTGCAGTGGGAGAGGTAGCTGATATTAACATGTGAAGCACTCATGTTTATAATTTAAATAAAAACATATATTGAGGGAGAAAATGAAGTTGGGGTAGGCTTCCAAGGATGGGGTGATGCTTATCTTTCTCTTGTCTGAGGAAATAGAACAGGGCAACAAAATAAGTGTAGGATTGTAAGATGTAAAGCAGTCACTTATATTGAGAAAATTCATTTCCAGCCATACTGTCTGCTCAGGTGCATATACCCCATTCCTCCTGACATCCTCAGAGTTAAACGCAAATATCCGTTTACAGATTTCCTCAACAGCCAAGGTACACTGGGTCTTAAATTGGGCTCTGTTTTCTTTAGATGGACAGTTGACATACTCTGATCTGAATGAGGTCATTGTAAAGCTTGTGTACAAAGCTGAATCTGGGTCACAAATTAAGTTTATTTCCTCTCTCCTGTTACACTGCCACTTTAAAGTACTACAGACCACCCGCATATATAAGGATTGCAGCCTATAGAGAACACTGGTTTACTGGTTTGTAAATAATTAAAATGTCTAAGCCATTCTCAATATTCCTTAAGAAGAACACACACAGAAAACAAAAAGAAGAACACACAATATGACTTTATAATCAAGTTAGTGAATCCTCTAACAATTATGTTCCTTGGATACCGCCACAAAAGATAGATTTTTGGTTTACTTGAGTGACCTAATTCAAGGAGCAGAGAGGATTCTGGGAAGATTATTTTCTATAGCAAACTGCTCAAGACAATTTGTGTCAGCATCCTCTTCCTCCAATCACTGCACGAGTTTGTCTGGGACATGATTCTCCTAGGATGATCTAAGACATTGTCCAGCAACTCTGAAGACTCAGACAACTTACTTAAGACGAGCTTAACTCTGTGATATTGTTAAGAGAGATGAGTGAGAAGAAAACATACTGAAACCTGTTCTGCCATAAGTCTTCTGACACCTAATCCAACATTGCTTTTCTTAAGAAAGTGCTTTTTCCTTATACTTCATTACCTAGGACTACTGCAGTTACTGACTGGTGATTAAATACTTCTTGCAATGCTCACGTGGTATGCTGTATTGGCATATGAAGGTAGTTCTCCCAGATTCCTATGTATCTAAATATAGTGTTCATAATGTCTTTGTATGGACTTCGTTTAGCTGAGTTTGATGAAATCAGAACACAAGGAAGTTAGGTCTAGGATATCCCTATGAATGAATCACAGATTTTCTTAAATACATATCTAGAGTGTTCTACATATCTGAATGACCAGTTAGGCCATGGGTCCCAAGGAAAGGACAGAAGGAGAAGAACCACCCACTCATTTCCCTGTAGCAAGTTTCCATTTCTCTTCAACTGATACAGATTTTACTTCCTGTTATACAACAAACAATGGGTGGGCCTCACTGAAACCCAATCAATGAACTTGTTCTTTCTACATCTACACATCTAGAAAGACACCTCTGCTGTATGCTTGTGAACATGTGTTGCAAGTGTTAACTTACTCAAATCACTGTCATAAAGGGGTATATGGATATTTTAGGACCTATAGAAGAGAACGGAAGACTTCAGATGAGAGGGGTAATTAAATCAAAGGAAACACTTGGACCCCTCTACAGTCAATAGTCTCCATATGTAGGGCCTCTTCTGTACCTACACAAAACCTCAATGCAAATGAAGTCTACTTTCACTTTCCCTGGAAAATTTCCTCCCTGCATATTCTTTAATTCATGGATAAAAATAACTCACTAGATGGCCAGCTTCATCTTGGTACACATCTGTGGCCTGAATTCCAGACAATCAGTTGGCAATTTCTCCCCATCCAGGGTGATAATGTATTTAATATATTGCCTGTAAAACATTATGAGAAAACTGGAAACTCACCTCTGAGTGACAGTTACTGTACAGCATGAATTCTAGGTAATGCATTATAAATTTGAAAAGGGCTGGGTATTTCCCCATGCCAAATCCTTGAGTGTTTCATGTGTACTTAACTTTATGAGTGAGGGCTCAGAATAGTGTTACTCAAGTGTAAAAATTTTATGCCTTCAGCAAGTCTTTTACAAGTCACCCTATTTGTAAGTTTTTTGTTAGATTTACATATTTATAATTCCATGTTTATTCAAAGCAAAATTTGATTCAGGCAAAAAGAAAGAGTGAAACAAACTTTGGGCTTATGATGATCATTGTCTTCCACAAAGGGGCAGCAGATGCCCTCTTTGGCTGGTCAATCTGCATCTTACAAGTACAGATTATACCTACATTCCTGTGGTAAAAATGCTGACAAACATTACGTGATTTCAGGCTTCAGATCCTCACAGAAAAAGGTCAACATTGACTAGAAAAGTTCAGATCTACATAGGAAGAGAGACACTGCTTCTCTGTCCATGGAGCCTTCACAATGAAGTTTGACCTTAATCATGTGGTCCCTGCTCTCTTAAGTACTTGCAACTCACACATACATCTTGCTGTTCCCATGCCCTGCTGGCACAGTGAAATTTGAGCCCACAGGAATCTGGAATGACAGGGCAAGAGACACAAAGAACAGACAGCAAGACAGACCTTCCAATGAAACAGCAAGATTTTATTTTTCTCAGGCTTATTATATAGAGGTTTAGGGTGACAAAGCTAGGTAGGGTGGAGTAACCAAAGGAGAGGGGTGGTTACCTAGTAACCGGGCCACTGAACATAAACAGCTAACAGGTGTTGGCAAGGTTAAAGGGTCGCAGAGGACGGAGTTAAGTGACCTAATGGTGGAATGTTTCCTTTTTGCCATTGGCTATTTCTTTGAGCCCAAGTTCTATTCATTAGGAAGATGGGAAGGGTATGGACTAGTCTTTGAAAAGGCTGACAATATTTACAAGAGGTTCTAAATAATAATAATCACTCCCCACACTCCCATCCTTTGTCCTTACCTTGGGCAGCTTCTTTCCTGAACTGGAACCACCTTTGGCTGTCAACCAACTCCCAGGAACTAGAAGCACAAAATGATGACAAGGAAAGGTTTCATCCTCTGCTTTGTCCAGGAAAACACAGGATGAATATGCCATTTCTAGGGGTGAAGGATGTTGAGCACTCCTTGCATTCCAGTAACAAATCCAACTGGATTTTATACATAATCCCACACACATGGAAACAGGTGATACAGTGAATTTTAGGGAGCTATGTATGCCCCGTTTCCACATGTTTCAATAGAATCTCACTGTTTGGACCATTACTTTAAAGCACATTGCATTCCAATTTTGCCAGCCGAACTACAACCGTATAGGAAGTTTCCAGAGAGACATGTGGGGGTTTTATAACCATTGTAGATCTCTGCAGTCTGTCTGTAGTAGGCTGGCTCCATGCTTCCCTGAATTCACACAAATGCACACAACAAATATCCATGCTAAAATGCTGCCTCCAGTTGATTCTAATCCACTTAGTGGGTTCATGAAAGAGACAGAGCATGAAACTCAACTAGTGAATACTGGTGGGGGAAAAGAATCTGCAAAGAGCAAATGTAGGAAAGTTCTGACGACTCAATTGGGCAGTTAGTTCCTTCTGAGATGGCAGGTTGGTGGCTTTTGTGCTTTGTTGAGGAGTCATGGCTGGGTCAGAGTGACAGATGTATATATACTATCACTCAGCTGGTGGAGGAATCCCCATTTGATCTTGCATAATCCCATTTGGCCATAATTTAGCTTTCAGAACATAAAGATTTGTCTTCACACAGATCTGCTTTTCCAAGATTATGCAATCCAGCCATTTTGAGGATGTAGCACCTTAAGGCTTTCAGAGTCTTTTCCATCCTGACTGGGAATAATCAGGATGAGTAGTTTCCATCCAGTGATGTGGTACAGATATATAAGGAAGGGAATTAACATTGGAAAAAGAAATATGGATATGTAGTACCCATGGGTCACACGGCAAATCCAAAGGCTGAGCTAATGTCCTTTCAGAGCATAGTTCAGAAGAAATCTGGGCCTCGGAAACAGGTGAAAGGGAGGCAGAAACTGACTTTTATCATCCACATGGGTGGACTCAACACTGGGAAAGGACTTCTCCAGATTCAGGTGTATTTATTCAAGAGCAGTTTAAATTCAGATACTGTCACATGCCTGGAACATGAAACAACAGTATAGGAATTTGCTTCAAAGGTGTAAAGAAACGATACACCATAAGCATGCATGAGGAAATCCCACTGACTGCTAAGTTATTTGAACTGTGGGTTCAGGCAGAAAGTGATGAAGCACAACACAGGAATGCTGGGAGATAATATCAGCAAACAGCTCTGGAGCTAGAGAAGCAACACTAGGTTTTGCTACCTGAGTTTATTTTAAAAGAAAACCATATAGGCCTTGGGGCACAGCTGCAGTTTATTTTGTCTCCCCACGCCTATAATCAAAAGAAGAAAACGAATGTATTGACTTCCCTAGAGAATGAAGGGGCATCGCTGCTACATGGCAAGGGTGATGAGGGCATCACATTCATTCCTCTGTTCTATAGGACCCTGGGCTGGAGCCTGAGGACAGCAGTGGAGCCAAAAAGAGCCCAGCCAGAAAGAAATACCTCAGATTTGTTCCTGAAACTGATTGTTACAAGAAGAGGCATGTGAATATTTCACTGGAGACACAAGCTCATGTAACAAACCGTGTAAGCTGGAAGATGGTGAATAACAGCCAGAAGAAGGAATAGCAGCTGAGGAGAATGGAAGTGAAGAGCTTCCTGTTTGATGCAGACAGGGTGGTGTGGTGGTGGGGATGCTGCTAAAAGCGATGCAGGATGAAGCATCCAGGCAAGGGTGGGCACACGTTTGAGAATAGTTGTCTTAGAGCCTTTGCGAGTGATGCCTTTTTCTAGGTTGGTCCTGCATCTTAGTCATTTATTGGCACTATGACATGAGAGATACAAGGGAAAAGGCTGTCAAATGATTTTCATCTCTTGGTACTTTTCCAAAGCAATGCCATGCCACATTTGACTCCTCCTTGCATGACTTCCATTCCTTGGGAACGGGATTATCTGGTGGCCTGAGGTCTGGCTGGCTAGGCACATATTTTTCTAGCAATAGGCAGTGAGCAGCAGCTACAACCTCCCAACTCTCAGGCTGTGAACCTGCTTGGGAAATTGCTTTATGGAGGACTTCATATAAAGCCTGCACTCCTTCTCTTCTGACTTCCTTGGATTAGTTGCAATGATTATGTACTGACCTCCTCAGTCATTCTATACTCAAAATTCACTTCCCATAGAACCACTCTTTTGACCCACCCTCCTCCTCTTTTAATTTTGTTTTATATGGTTTGTATTTTTCTGGCTGTGTGTACATGCAGCACATGCTTGTCTTGTGCCCATGGAGTTCAGCAGAGGGTGTCAGTTCCCCTGGAACTGGAGTTATAGATGGTCATGAGACAACATGTGATAACTGGGAATTGAATCTGGGCCCTTTGAAAAGCAGCCAGTGCCCTTAACTGCTGAACCATCTCTCCAGTTCCTGCCCTCTTCTTTGATAGAAATATTAGAAGAGAAATGAGTTCTTCGCTAGCCATTAAGAAGAGCTCTTCCCATGATCATTTCTTTATTAACAATAGTTTAATAACTCTTTGGGGATTTTATCCAATGCATTTTACTCATTTTCACACCTCATCCTTAAATCCACTCTCACCTCCCTACCCACCCAACTTAAAGCTTTCTTCTTCTTCTTTCCCCATTCATGAAGTAAGTCCTGTTGAATGAGACAACTATATTTGGAGATGGCATCTGCCCTAGAGGTTGGTCAACAAGGGGTTATATCATTGAACAAATCTGACCCTTCCTCTACTAGCAGCAATCAAATGTGAATGTCTTCTCAGCTAGGACTGGAATTTCGTGCACACCTCTCCCCTCCATGCTGGGGTTTTGTCTTCTTTGAGTTTACTCAGGCCTTTTTCAGTTTCATATTGCTGTGAGTTCACCTTTGCAACTGCCCTGATGTGTCTGGAAAACTTTCATTTCTTCAAGTTAAACATCACCTCTGCCTCTTACATTCTTTCTGGCCCCTATTCCTAGAAGAACCTGAGCCTTGTGGGATGGGTTGTGATAGACATGTTCAGGGAGTTTTTTTTCCTTTTCTCATTTTTTTAATTAGAAACAAGCTGGTTTTACATGTCAATCCAAGTCCTTCTCCCTCCCCACATTCAAGCCTGTATCCCATCCCATTTCTGCTCTGCAAGGAGGGTGAGGCCTTCCATGGGAGATCTTAAAAGTCTCTCACATCATTTAGCATGCGTACTAGAGCCTACCCCCATGGGTCTAGGTTGAGAGAGTGTCCTAAATGTGTAGTGGGCTCCAAAGTCCATTCAGGTATTAGTGAAAATACTGATCGACTCACAGAAGCCCCATAGATTAACCAGACCTCCAACCAACATCCTCATTCAGAGATTATGGAAGAGTACTATGCTGACTTCCCAGGTATCAATTTGGTGTCCATGAGCTTCCCCATGTTCAGGTCAGCTGTTTCTGTAGGTTTCTCTAGCCTGGTCTTGACCCCTTTTCTCATCACTGCTCTCTCTCTCTGCAACTGGATTCCAGATTTCAGCTCAGTGTTTAACTGTTGGTATCTGCTTCTGCTTCCATCATCTACTGGATGAAGTCTTTGGGATGACATATAAGGCAGGTTTCAATTGCAGTATCTGAGAAGGGCATTTAAGATAGCCTCTGTACTGTTGCTTAGATTTTTAGTAAGGTTCATACTTGTAGATCTCTGGATATTTCCCTAGAGCCATTTAAAACTATGATGGCTCACTCTATTATGATATCTCTTATTTTGCTCTCCTATATTCTACCCCTGACTCGATCTTCCTGCTCTCTCATGTCCTCCAGTTCCCTCCTTATCTTCCCTTCTCTTTCTCCTAACTCCCTCTCCATCCCCCCATGCTCTCAATTAGCTCAGAAGTTCTTGCCCCATTCGCCTTCTCTGTGGGACCATGTATGTCTTTCTCAGTGTCCTCCTTGTTTCCTAGTTTCTCTGGCAGTGTAAATTGTAGGCTGGTACTCTTTTGATCCATGTCTAAAATCCATATATGAGTGAGGACATACCATGGTTGTCTTTTTGTGATTGGGTTACCTCACTCAGGATAGTTTCTTCTAGTTCCATCCATTTGCCTGTGAATTTCCAGATTCCATTGTTTTATTCTGCTGAGCAGTACTGTGTTGAATAAATGTGCCACATTTTCTCCATCCATTTTACAGTTGAGGAGCATCTGTGCTGCTTCCAGTTTCTGGTTTTTGCAAGTAATGCTGCTTTGAACATGGTTAAACAGATATCCTTGGTGTATGAATGTGCATCCTTTGGGTATATTCCTCAGAGTGGAATTGGTGAATCATGTGATAGAATGATTCCCATTTCCCTGAGGAAGTGCCATACTGATTTCCAAAGTGAATGTATGAGTTTGTACTCCCACCATCAGTGGAGAATTGTTCCCATTTCTCCATAGATTAGGTGTTCATAAATGTATGGGTTAATATCAGGGTGTTCAGTTTGATTGCACTGATCTGCCTGTCTATTTTTGGGCCAATACAAAGCCATTTTCAGGACTACAGCTCTATAATAGAGCTTGAAGTCAGCGTGCTGATGTTTCCTGAGGTTGCCTTGTTGAACAGGGATGTTTTGGCTATCCTGGATGTTTTGTTTTTCCATACATGTTGATTATTGTTCTTTCAAGGTCTGTGAAGAATTGTGCTTGCAATTTAATAGGGGTTTCATTGAATGTTTAGATTGCTTTGGGCTGGATTGCCGTTGTTAGTATGTTGATCCCACCTATCAAAGAGCATGGGAGATCTTTCCATTTCCTGGTGTCTTCTTTCTTTCTTTAAAGACTCAAAGTTCTTGCAATACAGATCTTTCACTTGTTTGGTTAGTATTACCCGAATATATTTTATGTTGTCTATGACAACTTTAAAGGGTGATGTTTCTCTGATTTCTTTCTCAGCCCATTTATCATCTGTATATAATAAGGCAAATGATTTTATTGAGTTAATCTTGTATCCTGCCACTTGGCTGAAAGTATTTATCAGCTGCAGGAGTTCTCTGGTTCAGTTTTTTTTGGATCAGTTATGTAAACTATGATATCATCTGCAAATAGTGAAACTTTGATTTCTTCCTTTCCAATTTGTATCCCCCTTGATCTCCTTTTATTTTCGTATTGCTCTAGCTAGAACTTCAAGTACAATATTGAAAAGGTACAGAGAGAGTGGACAGCCTTTACCTGTTCCTGGTTTTAGTGGAATCACGTTGAGTTTCTGTCCATTTAGTTTGATGTTTGTTGTTGGTTTGCTGTATATAACTTTTATTATATTTCTGTATGTTCCTGTTCCAAGACCTTTATCATGAATGGGTATTGGATTTTGTCAAAGCTTTTCTCATCATCTAGTGAGATTATCATGTGATTTTTGTTTTTCAGCTTGTTTATATGGTGGATTACATTGATAGATTTTCGTATGTTGAGTCATACCTGCATCCCTGGGATGAAACCTACTTGATCGTGGTGAATGACTGTTATTAGGTGTTATAACAGTAGAATATACAGCATATACTTTACGATAGTCAGTCTTTAATATTTCCCAAGCCCCACATCTTCATACGTTTTTTTACTTCTGTGCTCATTGTTTCATAGCTCTGAACTAATGTTAAGACAAACACAATAGAGTTCCTTGTGGGAGACTATGAGTAGAAAGCAGATAGACTCTGGACTGAGCAATGGACATGGGAGATGTGAAGAACTTCAAGCTGTGTCTCCATAGATCAGTCCATGCTCATTCTTTTCTACAGCCTGGTGCACTATCAGATTTACATTATTTCAAATAACATTTTGATGATCTTCTTTTCCACATTTATACTGAATGAGTAATAATACTAACCCAAGTTGTCATCAGTAACAACTATCCAGTGAAAATGGCACTATGCTTTCACCTTAATAAGATGTGAATGGCAGCTGTTTTTATTTTGCAGAGGAAAAATCAGATTAACCATTTGTATGAAAGGCTGAAAACCTGCTTTGATGCTACTTACTAAGCACTAATAGCTGGGTAACTTCCTGCATTTGTACATTCCTGTTCTATAAGTAGCCAAACTCTACTTTTATATTAAGAAACAACTTGTATCAAATAATTTTTCTTCAAAAATGTTCAGTATCACTATGAGAGAGAGAGAGAGAGATAGAGAGATAGAGAGAGAGAATAAGGTAAAAACTTTAGAAAAGTCATTAAGAGTTGTGCTGTCAGATCTCAGCACACATATGGCAGCTCAGAATTACAATGACTCCAGCTCTATGAAATCCAACATCTTTTCTGAACAATGGGGGGATGCACATTCTCACATCTATATAAATAAAAATAAAAAACTTTTAAGATAGTAAGCATTTAATTTATCTCATTAAAGAATCACTTGTATAGCCGGCCATTGGTGGTGCATGCCTTTAATCCCAGCACTCAGGAGGCAGAGGCAGGTGGATCTCTGTGAGATCGAGGCCAGCTTGGTTTACACAGCGAGTTCCAGGACAGGCTCCAAAACAAAACAGAGAAACCCTGTCTCGAAAAACCAAAAAAAATTAATAATCATCACTTGTATGCTGTAATTATGTTTTATCATTTGATTCTCTTAAATAATAAGATTTGTATAACAGTTGTCACATTAAAAGTGACTTTCTCTTTATATGACCCTTGGAACCGGAAGGCAGTGAAGATAAAGCAGTCAAAGAAGACAGCAAATAGACTGATGTCATTCAGGAACCTTGTTAAACTCAGTTAAAGCACTTTTGCCACCTTTTTTTTTTGGTTTTTCGAGACAGGGTTTCTCTGTAGCTTTGGAGGCTGTCCTGGAACTCACTTTATAGACCAGGCTGGCCTCGAACTCACGGAGATCTGCCTGCCTCTGTCTCCCGAGTGCTGGGATTAAAGGTGTGTGTATCGATGGAAAATGTGTATCTATCTATTCTCTCTCTGAGCACTGTTTACTTGCGACAGCTCCCAATGCTGCATATAGGCAAGATGCTGTCCAAAGCCATTTCCTCTTCAGCCTGGGAACTCTGTGCTACATTTCTGGCTCTCTTGCATAGAGATACAGTCACATGACCAACAAACAATGAGCAGAGATGATGTGTGTCACTTTTAAGACTGACCCTAAAACCTGCCACGCAATTTTCTTCTTCCCCTTACCTCCCAGTTGTTTGAACAGAGCGACTTCAGTGAAATCCAGATGTAAATTCTGAATCGCATTGTGAACAGCTTCCCTGTGACTTGAGAGAGTATTAAAATCCTGTTATGTAAGCTCGCAGAGACATGAGGGTTATTTGTTACAGCCACTGGCATTTCACATCTGTAAAAAAAAGTGACTTTCTCTAGGAGCCTGCATTATAAGCACACGAATTAGTACACATAAAATGATCATTCTGGACGGATTTTTATTTATGCCACTTTTCTTTGTCTCAAGTACTTATTAAGATATATTGCATCTTGCAAACTCAACTTTGTGGGTTTTTTCTCACATTTATACAGCCATCTGCAGTTACTATGAGAAATTTGTCAGAAAAAAATAACAAAATATTTGAAGCACCAATGGTTCTCTTGTCTGTACTGAGATTTTTTCTGTTTTTGTTGACATAAGGGTCTCACCATGAAACCCAGATTGGCTCAAAAGTTCTGATGTGTTTGTCTCTTCCTTTTGACTTAGGTGGGATAACAGACATCTGCAACCATGCCAACAGTAAATTTTTCCTATTGCTGCAGTGAAAATAGTAATAAGCCACACTTCCTTAATCACCCTTTCTCCAACCACGGTGTTTACAGAATGGGTTTTGGAAAACTCATCTCTGTATTTGACATGACTTAGTAACCAGGTATTACCTGCATGAGCCAAAGTATTTGAAGATTGAATGCAGAAGGATAAATGCTAATGTATAATGATAATAAATTTAATCTGAAAATAGAATGAGGTAGATGAAATTTAGTGAACCGTTTACTGGTTGAATAGTGTACATCAGAGGAATCAAAGTCAATATTACCCATTTTTAATTTTGTATACTCCTGTGGTGTTGAGACTGAAAGTACAGGCTAGATGGTTCAACAAATTCAGTTTCTGAAGTTGTATCTCAGAAAGAAAGGAAGAAAGAAATGAAGGGAGGAATATAGTAAGTAGGAAAGAAAGAATGGAAAGAAGGAATGAGTCAAGGAAAAAAGGAAGGAAGGAAGGATTCTGCCTGATCCATAGTCAGATTATCATTGGGATCCAAGGCTATTAACTAATTCCTGACAAGAGATATGTAACTTCTAAAACATCAACATTTTCTCCCGAAATTGAAAACTACTCTCCAGTAGTTGTATTTAGACATCTCAGACCACCAGGTATTAAGTGTCACACGAGGTGTATTGACAAAGTGTTTCCTATTCAATTTAATCCTTGTAAGTTTGTTCTAACGTGGCCTGTAGGAGAAATATATCCATTTAAATAAAATCACTCTTCTGAACACTAGAAAATGTGAATGACAGTGTCCTCAAGTGCTGCTGAGAACTACGAGTCATGTATTTCCTGATTCAGTAGGATTTACTTCTTCCTTCTAGACCCACCTCTGACAACGTGACTTTGTTACTTCACAGTGGAACAGGTCTGAGAATATTGTTTGATATCAGCTTAACATAGGAGGTGCTGGGTTAAAGGAAGGTAAGTGTGTTACTTATTCTTCTCACTTTTCTCACAAAACCCATGGTCAAAACAGCTGAAAGAGAAGGGAGATTCATTTGAATCACAATACACAGATAGTTCAAAAAGAAAACAGTGAGTTGTCATTGATGCAGAAGCTGATCGCTCACAAAAATTCTCAACATCAGTGCTGGGAGAAAATTGGACCCTAAATGGAATGGTTATCTCATACCTCTGAGATCTAGAAAACATTTTAGAAGGTTGTCAGGAAATATGTAGGAGCTGAGACTGTGGAGAATGGCAGCAGCAACAACAAACAGTTTTGCAAATGACAGAGCAAATGTGACCCACACAAGACCTGCACAGGGCTGGGCTTGTCAACATTCATCATGGATGATATGGGTTCCCCAGGCCTACTTCCACCTGAGGGACAATAGTTTCTTAATGATTGCTCAGGAATGTGTGGCGTTTTCTTTAGTGGTGCAGCCCCTGACAAATTGCCCTTTTCTCAGAAAATGACATCCTGAACACACTTAGGCAAGAAACTCTAACTTGACTTAGAAAGTTATACATTACAGAAGACATGACAGTAGAAAGGGATGGTTGTTTCAGCAAGAGAGGGAGAAGTGTGAGAAAACGCAGTAGGAATACTATCTAAATTTATTATATAGTATCTGAAACTGTCACACAAAAAGAATAAAGGTGTGGTAATATATTATTTGTGATTTATTAAAGCTTGCTTGAGGATTCCAAAAGCAAAGTAAGCCACAAACCGTAGAAATCAGGCATAGACCCTTCATCCCAAGACTGTAATTCCAAGGTTACCCAGATCTACACAAGGTTGATGCAGTCCTAAAGAGAAACAGCTGACAAAAAGATGATCTCAGCAACTGGAATTACACGCCTTTAAACCCAGCACTAGAGGGGTATAAAAGATAAGAGCAGGATCTTTAGTAGAGTACCAGGGATTCATTCTCCAGCCACATTGAGGATAGGAAGTCATTGAAGTCTCAGGATTTTCTAGCCACACTGAGGAGAGGTTATAGTCTGATGGTTGGTGGAGCCAGGATAGTCTTTCATTCTGAGGTAGAGTAAGAGATAGTGTCAACTGCTTTGCTTTTCTAATCTTCAGCTTGAAGCTCAAACCCCCAAATCAGTCTCTGGGTCTTTTGTTTATCATGCTGCAGAAAAGGGAAAAGGAAAGGAGGAAGCAAGGGAGGAAGTCAGGGAAGGAAGGAACAGTGGAGGAAGGAAAGAAGGGAGGAAGAAAAAATAGTGGGCCAAGGCAAGAAGACCAAAGCATCATGAATTCTGTTCTGTGTATAAAGGGCATGGACCAGATGTTAATGGAACCAGAGGAACTATTCTGGACATCACGTGCGGAGAAGATGGATCCTGGGAGCCGATGGAGCTAGAAGGACCAGCAGTGAAGAGGAGATGGATATAGACAACTAATGGACTAGGAGGACCAGTGATGTAGAGAGTATTGATCCAAGAAGCCAGTGGAATCTGGAGGACCAGGTAGGGCCTATGTGTCAGGGAGGCAGATGCATAGAACTTTTCAGTTAAGAAGTAATCAGGACAATCTTCCTCCAGTGACCCAGATCTCCAAGATGTCCACCCATCTCTGGATGAGATTTGTCACACTAAGGAATTCAGTGGCCCCATCTTACTTCATTATTATACTTTACTTCCTCCTGGATTTTAGAGCTAGGGATTTATTATGTTCTCCTCTGACAAGAGCCAAACAATAATCTGGTTGTTGACTAATTGACTGAGTAATTTAATATTTTCATTTTCTCTTTATTTTATTATTGTTTTAGTCTAGAATGTCTACATACTCATTATCTTTGTGTCTCAGTCTCCCTAGGTGCTGGGTGTGTGTCTATGTGTCTTTCTGTGTATAATCTTTTATATGTGTGTGTGTGTGTGTGTCTGTATCTGTGTGTATAATCTTATATATTTGTGTGTGTGCCTGTGTGTGTGTTGCTTAATGTTTGCTAATTCTATTTTCTCTACTGAATTCCAATTTAATAGTCTATGATACATCAGCAAGTAATAATTTTTTAAACATTTTTTGACACAGGGATTTTTTCTGTAGCTTTGTAGACCTGCCTGTTTTTTTCAGATATGGAAGTGTGAATGGCAGCTTGTTCTGTATTCCCCCAGGCTTGCAAAATATTTTTCCAGTCCTTTTACCTAGGTAATGCCTATTATTGATGTGGAGATGAGTGTCTTTCTTGCTTGCAGCAGAAGCACGAATCCTGTTTTCATATTCATTTTGTTAGCTTTTGTCTTTTTATTGGTCAATTTAGATAAATGATATTGAAAGCTAACTAAAACCAATGGTTTTAATTATTTTATTTTTATTGGTATTTTTAATTCTAATGCTGTAATTGGTGTGTGTGTTTGTGTTTGTGTGTGCTTATGTGTGTATTTCAGTGTGATCACATGTGCATGTGTGTTTTCCTTCTTGTTTTTCTAGTGTGATATTATTTTATCCATGGGTTTCCATGTATTTAGTTACCCTCCTTAGGTATGAATTTTGTTTCTAGCAGCTTCTCCAATGCTTTATTTTAGATAGATATAGTTTCAGTTTGATTTTATAATGTTGTATCGTAATTTCTCCATGTCTGGGGATTGAATGTTGTGTAGGGTGTGGTAGTATTTTCTAGTATGTGTGGTCTCTTAGAGTCTGTAGCACATCTGTCAGTGCCCTCGTGGCTCTTTCAAATTCTACTGAGAATTCAGTTGTAATTTAGTAACATGGTCCTTTATGCTATTACAGCTTTTAATATTCTTGTCTTTTGTTATCAGTTCAGTACTTATTGTATTATGTGTCCATGGAATTTCTCTTCTGCTCCAGTCATTATGGTGTTCTGTTTGTTTCTTGTACTTGACAGGAATCTCCCTTGGATAGGAATATGATCTTCAATGGTTTCATTGAAAATATTTTCTGGGCTTTTGAGCTGGGATTCTTCTTCCTCTAATGCAATTACTCTTATGTTTAATCCTTTAAATGTGTCCTGGAATGTTTGTATGTTTCATGTCAGGATAATTTTAGAATTAACATTTTCTTTGACCCATATATCTATTTTTCCTATCATACATTCAAAGCCTGAGATTTTCACACCCACCTCTTGTATTTTTTAGGCAATGTTTCCTCTGTAGTTTCTGTTCATAATCCCATATTTTTCATTTCCAGAGTACCCTCTCCTGTATTTTATTTATGTATTCTGTTTCCATTTTCAGGTGTTGGATATATTTTGTTGATATCTTCTATTGTTTACTTGAGTGTACTTGGATTTTTGCATTTCCTCCAAATACTTTGTCCCAAGCTTGGTTATATACTTTATATTCGGACCATTATCATCTTCATATGTTATTACTTAATGGTTTTATTGTTTGTTGCTCTGATATATTTGTATTTTGTTGTTGTGGCATGTGTAGCAGCTATGTACAAATATTCAGCACCTTCAGTACAATAATATCTGGTATCTACAGGGGACATATCTCCTTCTGTGTTGCTCAACATGTCGTTCTGCTGGACTCTAAGCATCTGGGTTTGGGAAAAGTATGAGTTCAATGGGTAGATTTTGTCATTTGTTTTTTTTTTTGTTACATGGATGCTTTGTTTATTTGATCAGTTTTCTCTCTGAGGATTTCAGAGATTTTTGTTTTTGCCACTTGTCTGCTGTTTGTCCTGCTATCTGTGTCTTCACAGGGAATGTCTGCACATGTTGGAGACTGGGCTGCATGGTTGATATTGGTAATGGAACATTGGATGACATTCTTCTGTACTCTATGAATGGGGTCACAGAGGAATGTGAGTGTGCAGCAGGTTTCCTAATACATAGCTGTGGATGAACCGGGAAGCACTGGATCTCTGAAACTTGTGGGTCTTCCTAATGCCTACTTGTTGCCCAAGGGACATACCTGTGGGACTCACAGGTGATGGTAGCAGAGGCAGAAGACCAGGCTGCCAGTGTGTTCTGTTACAGAGCTATGGATGCGTATGGGGGATTGCATCTTACAATGAGAGACAGAGAAGAGAAGGCCTAGAGGAAGACTGAATGGCTTCCATCGGGAGTACATTTGAGGATTTTCATTGGAAGTTAAGTCCATTATATTCCAATGTTCAGATTAATGGACAAATGATAATTCCTGTGAATTTTCTAGTGTTTCTCAAAACCCTTACAGTTTTTTTGCTTCTGTAGTCGTTAGTAAATTTATTTCTTCCTGTCACTTCATAGGACTGTTTTTCAGTCCCTCAGAACACAGGGCATCTTCTCAAGTCATGACTTAATGGGTATAGTTGGTGTGTTTTGTGTGTTCTAAGAAAGTTTTGTTTCTTTCTTTAACCAAGGGGTTATTCCTAGTGGACATACTCATGTAGGCTAGCCTTCACAATCTTTGTGTGTTTCAGTAGGTTATAGTTTGCCTTCTTGGTACTTACAGTTTGAGTTGAGGATTCCACTATGCATGTATTGCCTTTGAATGCATGATATTTTCTTTTTATTGTGTTATTTTTTGTGTGTATGAGTGTCTATGAGTGTTCCTTATTGCTGCTTCATGGGTATGATAAAGCACTGATCAAAAACAAATTGGAGCAAGATCGACTGCCTTCCATCATGTGTTTTTATAAATTGTTTTCTAGGCAAGCCAAAACAGGAGAAAAGGCAGGACCTGGACATATGAGCTAAAGCAGAGACCACAGAGAACTGTTGTTCAGTGGCATGATTCTTCTGACTTGCTCAGCAAATGTTCTCGTGTATTACAACTCTAACTGCTTTGTGTCATATTTCCCAGCATAGATTTGGCCCCTCTCTATCAATCCTAACTACAGATCATTTCCCATAGTCATTCCCAGAGGTGAAATTCAGGGTTTCAACTACTGAATTGAGATTGTCTCTTTCCCCAGGACTCTGATTTGTGTTATATTGCAAGAGGGCCAATTGTGCATTGCTAATTCAATTGCAGTAGTCATTGTGGTCTCCTAGTTGTATCTCAGATGTGTTGAAAGTGACATGACGATGTAAGCATGTCTCTGACTTATTTGTTTATTAGTTTTCATGTTTTGGGTTCAAGTTAATCCCAGGGTATAATAAAATATTGATGGATAGAGTCATTGGTGCAAGAGCACATCATGACTGTTCTGTGACATCTACTTCCCAGAAATTGATTAGCTTGTGTTCGTGATAGTCTCAGGACAGAGTCTAGATTGAATGTGTTGTGAGGTTCAAATGAGGTGATTGTGTGCAGTTAGTGTGAGTCAAAGGAACAAAGCAGGGTCATAAGTGTCTACAGTCCAGGTAGTAGAAATAGATCTAGTTATGAAGCATGTCCTTGCATATTTCCTACATACTAAATTATACAACTAATGAAAAGTTATCTTGGTGATCAACCACAGATATCTGTGCCCATAAATTTGAGATGTAATCATGAGATGATATACACAAATCCCATGTGATAATACACTACAATGCATACATTGGGAAGATATCACAGTGCTTCAGAAAATGAAAGGAACTGTTTTCAGAGTTGATGTATGTGCAGGGCTTGAATGCACAGGGGTAAGCGCCATCAGAGTATAACTCATTTGATGGATTGACATCTGAACACCATTTAGTACCTTTTGTAACTATGCCAGCCTCCAACAAGGCACCTGCTTCTACAGCATTGTTGTGGGTCATATCAGAGATGTGCATGAATTCAAGTGGAAGAATTGAGCATGGTCATGTTTTTGCTTTTGGGTCAGTGTGCAGGGACTTTTTAGTTTAGCAGACTACTAAGAGGTGTTATCATGCTCTGTGTCCCTAGGAAAGTGCTGACAACTAGGAGTTAAGAGACCTGCCACTTTATCTCAAATGCAAAGATGTTCTTTTTTATGTTATTTTTTTAAATTTAAATTTAAGTTTAAATTAGAAACAAGGTTGCTTCACATGTCAATTACACATCCTTCTCCATTTCCCTTCCCTCCTCAACACCCTCCCACCAAGCCCCCTCATTTCCCCAGGGAAGATGAGGCCCTCCATGGGGGTGTCCATAGTCTCATTTTATCCAGGGCAGGGCCTAGACCCTCTCCCCAGAGTCCAGGGTGAGAGTGCATCTCTCATTGTTGGATGGGTACCCAAAGTCCATTTGTTTACCCGGGATACATACTGATCTACTACCCAAGGCTCAATAGATTACCTAGGCCTACTCAGTGACACCCACATTAGGGGGTCTTGTTCAGTTCCATGCTGGATTCCCAGCCATCAGTCTGGGATTCAAGAGCTAACCCTTGTAAGGTCAGATTCTTTTGGGGGGTTAAACCAGCCCAGTCTTAACCCCTTTGTTCATGATTCCTCCCTCTCTGTCACTGAATTTCTTGAGTTCAGGTCAGTGTTTAGCTGTGGGAGTCTGTCTCTGCTTCCATCAGCCACTGAATGAAGGTTCTGTTTCCCAAACTATCTGGCCATGGGATTGTAGGCTGGCACTCCCCAGACCTATGTCTAAAATCCATATATGAGAGAGTACATGCCATGTTTCTCTTTTTGTGACTGGGTTACCTCACTCAGGATACTTTCTTCTAGTGCTACCCATTTGCCTGCAAATCTCAGGATTCAATTGTTTTTTTTTCTGCTCAATAGTACTCCATTGATCTAAAATATAAAGACTTCCTTAATTCATAAGTTAGTGCTTCCTAGCAATACACATGCCTGTTGAATCCCGTTCGTGTAAGGGATCAGTAGCTGCAAGTGATGGGAGGTTTTCAACCAGTTTTTTAATGCATTTGCTCACATTTGCTACAAAATCTGACTAAGATGTGACTTCACAGGAAGCCTGTCCCCTGATACAATTGGCAATGATAGGGCTTTACAGACTCTTGTCACCCTCTGTTGGGAATGTTTCTTTTCAGAGATAGCATCATCGTATCATCTCAGTGCCTGAAAGGTTTGGGACGTATCTCTAAGAAGACTAAAAATAAGTTAAAAGATCTGAAAGATGGTATCCTGAATGTGTGGAAAATGGCTCTTCCAGAAGCCATATGCCTGCTAAATTCCAAGTGACTGATGTGTGTGTAAGTCTCAGGAGATGTTGGCCAAGAAGATCTTCACTACATCCAGAAATGTTAAGGCTGTTTGATCCTTGGGTTAGTTATTAGCTAGTATTATATGATTGTCCTACTGATTGAGTCTCAGGATATCAGGAATTCAGAATTCCTCTGAGCTGGATTTGGAATGCCCCTCTCTCATAGCAGGCTGGCTTCATAAACCAAATGTGTTCTCCCATCATTTTTGGGAGAATCCCCAGAATCTCTCCTATTTGGGATTGGGCTGATTCTCCTACACTATTAAAATATCAAACAAGAAATATATATATATATATATATATATATATATATCCAATGAAGGCACAATTGCTAGCTATACTAGCAACAACTTTCCACCTTGATTTGGGAATACATGCACAGACAGGAATTCTTATCTTGTAACAAGATTATCTATACAGAATATAGTCTAGAACTTCTACACATCCTAAGTGGTTTTGTCTGCAACTGTTGTGCTTATTATCAAATGAGATTTACAGTGAGAGAAGCAACTGACATGTGGATCATGATACTTTGTAACCACAGGAGTTTGTGTGCCAGGCTACCCATGCTCAAGTCTTACACTCAGCCTATAGTCTGCAAGTCTGGGATGGTTGTTCAATTAATCTCCTTCAATTTTTATCTATAAATGAACACATTAATCATTTAACTCCTTGGATTTAAGTTATTCACTGTATATTCTTCTCTTAATACCCAACCTGATTCATAGTCTTTCCCTCCACCTATTTCTTGTTCCCCATCTCTTTCTACTCCTCTTCTTCCTATTGCTCCTCATTCCTCCCGTTCTTCATTGGTCTTCACCTCCCTTCTTTCCTCTCCTCTTTTCCTCCCTCAGCTAACCATTTTCCTTCTGTTCCTTCATCCTTCACCCCCTCTTGCTCCTTCCCTTCATCCTAGACTTTATCCCTTATGTGTCACTTCTTTCTCAAGTCTTCTCTCCCTCCTCCTTGACCTTTGTATGTAGATTGGTCTCTGTTAGCTTTTTTGTATTGCATGACATTGGATGTCGACCAAGGAAGCTCATAGGTCTGTATTGATCAGTCTAGAAACTCTGTTATGCTTAGCAGAGTCTGTAGGTTTGGGCTCTTAAGCTTTAGGATTATTGCTTGCCTTTGTATTTTCTCTCAACTTCCTGCTTATCTTTCCCAATTTTGCTTCTTAGAGAATTCCCTTAGTTGTCTTGTGTCTTGAAGCTCTTTTCCCTTTGTATATTGTTATTGGTGCTCATGTTGGAGTGCTTTTTGTGTGGAGTGGGACATCTTCACCATGGTGCCATGCTAAACATGTGTAACAAGGACTGATCTTCTTTCTTTCCTTGTTACTCTTCAAAAGACTTTCCATATATCTTCATTTGAGAACCTCACAGAGTGTCAGGTAAAACGTGTCACCAGGAGTTCCAGATGTAATTGTTATCCCAGAAACTTTTTACTCCCAGCAGGGATGACCACTTCATCCACTACTTCCTGTAATTCCAGTTCTTGTCATTGTTTGCTCCCCAGGGGCTCCTGGTACCATAGCAGAGCTTGGCTCTACTTCTCTGACAATCAGCCCTGAGTGTGCTGGTGTGTGCTGGTACCTCAGTGCTCTGTGCCTCAGGAAAAGCCATTTGCTCATAATTCTATCATATCTACTTGAAACATGGGAGTGACAGAGCACCAGCTTTTATTATGAATCTGAAACCAGAAATCCATGCCATGACTTTTTAATTTCTTGCATAAAACAAAGCAACAAAGGGGAATCTTCCTTCATTGCCATTCTTACTTTTGTTTATGTGGCTGCTTAGGAGTGTCTGTTATTGTCATCTCTAATAGAACACTGCAGCCTTCATTTTAACCATTGGAATGTTGGTCAGTGGCATCATCGATTTATTCAAGACTATGGCCAGCTCAGTGTCCCTTTGCATATACATACATCTTAAGAAATTTAAAAAAGTATTTATTTTATATGTTTTGCCTGTGGGTATTTGCATCATGTGTCTTCACTCCTCACAAGAAATAGAAGAGTGTATCATATCCTTTGGAAGTGGACTTACAGATGTCTGTGTCATCTTGTAATTACTGGGAATAAAACACAGATCTTCCAAAAGAGCAGCTAGTGTTCTTAACAGTAGGGTCATCTCTCTGAATCCAAAATTCTGGCAAATTTCTACTTATCATGATAGGATATTATAATTTAATATCCAATTTAAGCTAAATGTTAGTATAATATTTAAAATAACTTCTTGAAATGACAGTATCCATGCTCCCTTCTTTCTAACTTTTTTGCCACTCAGCTCTATGGCTGCTCTAGTCTTCCTGCAGGTGTTCAGTCTGCCCCTTTAACAAATGTCTTCTTGGATACCTATTGGCTTTCAACTGCTTGATGACATCATTCCCCCTCAGCCAATCAGCAACAGATGGAGTTTTGAGGTTACCTTGGAAATAACTGACAAAACGTTCCTCAGTGCTGAGCATCTTTGAATCTGCACAGACGTGGATCTTTTACTGTGAAACCCAACAACCCGTGTTCTCATCCCTTTATTCAGATCCTACTCCTTTTGAAACCTACAACCTGTTCTCTCATTCCTTTGTCCCTATCTACTCCTTTTGTTCATTGTTCCTGACTTGAAGATGTCAGGTAGGAAAAGAAACTTTAATGTTTGTTTAGTTGGACAGCTTCCCAAATTGGGAAGCATCAAACAATGTGGGATGAAGGGGAAAGTGCTGAACATCTGTTTGGTGTCCTAACTGTAGTCTTGGATTGGACATTTCCTAGTGTTGTGAATTTGGACATTCTGTTTCTCCCCCTGTCACTAAATGTGCTTTTACGTGGTGAAAAAACAGGATGGCCATGCTCAGGGCCTTCTGAAGTATTGAGTCTTTAGAACCATGCTATAGGGAAGGAAACCAGATAGTTCCTGAGACTGTTTCAGGTGAAGCAGAGAAAGAGCTGGGTATGTAGTCTGGACAAGTAAAGGCCATGATTCTTCTTTCTACCCTGTTTTCCACATTAGCATTTCCCTGTTAGTGCTGTGGAGCAGTGGTGGAGAGATGTCATGGGAACTGCCTGCCACATCTGCCATTCCTCCATGGTTGCCTCCAGGGTTGCCTTGGCTGACTTGGCTGAACACACAGCTGTGTCCAGGTCTGGGAACAGTGAGCAACCTTCCTGGACCTGGAGGATGACAGTTAGGCCTGGACATTCATGGGAGAGACTGGGGTGAGTTTTATGTCTGAGGCACAGGAGGAATCTGTCATCCCTACTGTGATCTTCCAAACCAACTAACTCAAGGTAGTGTCAGTTTCAGAACTGTTTGGTCAAGTGTGTTCCATGAGCACTTGGGAGCAGAGGTAGCTGAGTCACCACCACTTCATGACTGACACACTCTGTTACATAATGAATTCCCAGAGAACATATCCCATAAAGTAAAGCCCTGTCCAAATTTAGAGGAATCTTTCTTCATGTTAAAATTATTTGTAATTTTTTCCATCATAATATTTTTGTTCATTATTTAGGGAATTTATTCAATGCATCTAATCAAACTAGGTTCCTAATCCTCCCAAGCCCACCATGCCACACCTCTGGCCATCCAAAAGAGAAGAAAAGAAGTGAAAAGAAAAGAAAGACTATAGCAAGTCTAATTTTTGTTGTCCATATACTCCCTGGAGCATGGTCAAAGTCTCACCCCTTAAGGATAACTGTGTCCCTCCCTACACACAACAACCCCTTCCTGCCAGATCAATCATGGGTTTACAATAACACTTCAGCATCTTTATCACAATTTATGGAATGTCTTCAGTGTCTCATGGTCTTCACTTTTTCTTTTATTTATTTGGAGGATGGGAAAATCTTCTGTGATAAGTCTCTCATTTTCAATGATGAGTCTGCTGTCATAGGCACCATTGAAAAGGGACTTTCCTACCTCATACCAGCCAGTGACAGCACACATCTGTGACTTCCACATGGTTTTAGGTGGGAGCCTGGACAATGGACACCAGCATGGAGTTCAGATACAGGACAGTGTCTAGAGTTCTATTGAAGAGGCCCAATTCATAAAGAACAATTCTCCATCTTCATTAGTGTGAGCTTCTGCATCTCAAGTTTCACTTTGCTCTGGCTGTGCATAGAGCTCTTCTCTACTCTTTGAAACCTCTTTTATTTCAATGTATTGACACTATTTTTGAAAAGTGTCTTCCCCTGAGATTGGAAGTGTTTTAATTGTTTCTGAGATGCTTTTTGCTCTTGCAGAGTCATCTGCTGCTGTCTCCTCTCCCCTCTGTGCCTCTAGGCTCCTTGGAGCTGCTCCGTGGTTCAGTAGATGCCAGTAGCCCCTGCCATCATGAGTTGATCTACATTTTAAATTCTTGGAATTTTTTATTTAATCCCTGTTTTTTTCAATTGAAATTGTAGTCAGGTTCTGACTTCTATGTCATCTACTGAATTGCAGAATTAAAAGCCTAAATTGCATGGCCATAGTGGTCACTACATTAGTATTGCGTAAATTAACATTGATTATTGGAGAAGCAAAGGATTTGTTTTCCTAACTAATTTTATATCTGATTTCAGGCAAAATTTTTGAACCTTGGCTCACACACCAACAGAGCTGTCCAGGACTTTTCACTGCTGTGGACACAAATGAGGTAAGTATCATGGCTGCTGAAAAGGAAGTTCTTTTCCTTGCAATCATATGGGGACAATTTAAAGTCCTGGTGTCTTTTTCTACTTTAAACCAGTGAATCTTACTTTTATTCTTCCTAGTGATCATGTCTCACTTTTTCTTTTCCTTAGCTGTGGAATCACAGCAAAAAGGTCAATACTAAGAGCAATTTGTGTTTAGAATTCATTGCACTTCTGCTCTCAAACACACTGTCTCTCTAGAAAACTTTCAAGAAAGGCTTGTGCAATCCCGTGCTCAATGGAGTTTCATTTCCTCCTGTCGCTTCTCAGAATAAGTTTCTAGAATCCTTGTCTAGCAGGAACTGAGATTTCCTTGATCATTGAACCTCAAATGCTATCCAAGACTTGGGTACCATAGGTACTATTAAATTATTGAGGGCACACATTCACAAATCCTTTTGTTTGTAGCTGGGATTACAATTTGGAAGGCATGAGTTTCTTGCAAGCTGGGATGCTCCCTAATTGCCTTGGTGATATCAGAATTTCCGTGTGGAAATTGCTGTGTTTATGCTTATGCACAATCCTCTGATTTGTGCACAACTACCTATAGTAGATTCATCTATAGTTAGTCTCAATAGACATGCTGTTTGTAAGATCCATTCCATAAATTAAATGCTACCCATTGGATCCTATTCAACTCTTTGCAACCATAGTGGGGATCCTAGGCTTGGTATGATTTGTATACTAAAGTTTTTGAGCCGAATCTCTACATGTGATGTTTTATTTACTCTAATTTCTTTAGTGAAGCTTTTTCTCTTATTCTCTCTTTCCCCCCTCTCTCAGATACACCTGTACACACACACACACACACACACAGAAGCACACACACACACAGAAGCACACACACACACAATATGTGTTTCTGTTATTTATAGCTAGAATAACTAGTTAGCAGGATAGCAGAAGACAGGCTCTGATGTTTCCCATCTTCTCTCTTTTGTCTTAGAAAAGGAACACCATCAGAAGTTACAGAAATGTTACTCTTCCACCCCAAGAGCGTATCAAAATTTTAATTAATGCGGGGATGACTATTGAGGTCAGCAAGAAAGTTCCCTTCAAAACATATGTAGATATGAAGGATGACCTCATAAAGGTGGCAGCTGACCTCCAAAGAAAAGACCTGGAAGAGGAAGCATTTGTGAAGTACCACTAATTTTTAATGTGAGTGGTTGCCGTTTCCATCTCCTTTCCTTTTACTGACCCATCACTAATCCTTTCCTCCTCTTCATGCTTCTGACCTGTGCTAACCTCATGGAAATTGACAAAGATATCTGTTAGTCATATTTATGTCAACTCACACACATGCTTTTCCTTACTATTCAAAGACATGAGGACCAAAGGTCATGGTATGGCAAACAAGGGATTTCAAGTGTAGTTCATAAGCTTGTGACCACTTGGCCCAGATTTTAGATGAAAGGGTTGTCAGCTAAACAGGATGTGTCTACATAGGTGAGTGTGTTGACTGCTCTATCTCCACCAAGGCATCCAGCCACAGGCTTATTGCTGTGTGTTGCAGAGCCCAGAATCCTCTTCTCTTAATCCTGTAGTTTATTGATTGGGATAAGAGACAGGTTAGCCTTTCCTGTTGCTACACAGTCACCAGGGGTTTGCGGACTACCTGGGGTCCAAGTGGCTCAGCACAGTCCCTGTGCTGTTCATTGTACTTGGATAGGCAGAATAAATACAAGGTGGCAGAGCTGTCACCTGAAATGACACTTATATCCTCAGTGACAAGAAGGTTATGTGCTTGAGGAAGGAATGATGGTAAAGGTCTCACCACTCATGCTTAGTGGTGAGTTTGATGAAAGACAACCTAAGCACACATATGCAGGTGACTCTGTGGTGACCAAGCACTGGGGAATAATGTGTGGGCATGATGTCATTTGTCTTTGGAAGACTGTGTGTGCTGAGTAGGCACATCACTGTCTTTTTCTACAGAGGAAAAGAAAGCTCAGATTTAGACATGATCTCAGATACAACAGTTTACACCCTCTGGGTGCAGTATCTCTCTATGCTCCACTGCACAGCTCCCCACAGCTCTATGTACCCCCAGTATCTCCTTTCACTATCTATTGCTCTCAGAGGTGAGGTTTGCCCTGCTGGGGAACAGTACACTATGCTGCTGTAGGAGCAAACATTGATATAGTTATTGGGAGTGGAAGAATGAGAGCACTGTCTGTATTCTACATGAAGTTCAGGAGGATGGTCTGTTTCCTCACAGTTCTGTGAGTTCATTAACTCTATCTGCTTTCTCCTGAGTACTGGGATGACAAGCAAGCACCATGTCTGCTTTCATGTACTTCTTGATGGCTGATGCTTCCTGAATGTACCAGCTGATGGAAGAGTGAGGACCATTCTCTCTCCAGACACTGGGAGGGAAAGGGATGTGGGACTTCAGGATGTGCCTCGTCTCACACCAGGAACTTCTAAAACTATGCATAGAGAGGCCAGATTTCTTCAGGGCCTCATCTAGACATTTGGAACTTTTCTACACACCATAGTCACTCTGCTTTATTCCTTTAGACTCTTTGTGGAGAAACTCAGAAAAGGCCCAGAATACCTCAACTGCCTGTCCAAGGGAACAAGATCCAAAATCAACAAGGTAGGTCTTCATTATCTATATGGCAGACGTAAAATCTCTAGAGCAACAGAGAGCTTAGGTTGGTGGGGAGCTGATGCTGCCTCAGCATCATAGTACAGAGGAAAGGGATTGCAGGTAAGGAGGTTCAAGTCATGCATGAGATAATAGTGCCTCTGCCCACTTGTTTTCTCTCCATCTTTTCTGACTATAGGACTGTTCTCATTTCTTTTCGGGTTTTCTGTTGCAGAGTATAAATAGAGTCTTTGTTATTGCTGAGACACTGAAAAGCAAACTGCTGAGTCGATACAACAGTGAATATGCAGGTTACCTGGCAGATAAGGTCAGTGTGTGGGCATGAAGACAGAATATTTGTGTGTCATCTAGTCAGCCTGTTACCTGGGACTGTGTTGTGCTGTTTCTGTGGAATCTGTGTTCAAAATGTGCTCCACACTCACTTGAACACTCATCCACCTATATCCATAGAAGTGACAATACACTACAAACACACACACACCCACACATACACACACACAGTGCACAAGTGTACTCATATATTGAGACAGAATTATTACTTAAGACAGATGTACAGCAACTGCATAAGGCAGTGCTGTTTTTTTTCATAGTACCCAGGTTATGAAGGAGAAGCATGGACATGATGATGAGATAACACAACTGATTACATCTACACTTTGTTTGTCTCTTTGCTGGCAATTCTTTTTCTTCTGAGATTTGAAGTATGAGAAGGATCCCATTTCTTTTTCTGTAGAAAAGAAGAGAAGAGGAAGAGGCAGAAAATAAGGCCTTTTGGCAAGAAGTAAAATATGCAATTAAAAACTCCCCAGAGTTTGCCAAATGGAGCTCTCTGGTAGAGAGACTGGTAGACGGAATTGAGAAAGATATTGGAGCAGTCGGTTCTACCCTGGCATCAGCATCAAAAAGTGCTGAAGAGACTTTGGCACTAAGCACTCCACAGGAAGCCTATGAAGAGGTCACCACCAACACATCATTAGACAAGCAGGGTGGAGAGACTAAGATGGTGGAAAGCCCAGGTAAGTCCCCACAGGTTCAGAACTTGGAAAGACTCATGTGAAGTGGACTCCATTGCATCTGGTCAGCCACACACACTTGAGAATGCAGCTCAGCAGGAAAGGAAGAAGGTGCTAGTGACCAGGTGTATGAAGTCCGGAGCACTGAGCAGCACAGAGAAGATTCATCCCCTTTTCCATGTCCTCAGTCTTTCGCTTCCCTGGATCCACTTTGCTGTGGTAACAGAACCTAATGTGATTAGTGTTGTCACTCTCCTTCCTGTCACCCTGACTATCTTGCAATAATAGGCTTTAACTTCTTTAAAGTCACATCAGTTTCTTCAAAACTTGTTGGTTTCATGTCCTCATCTTTTCAGTGCTCTGTAGAGATTAGAGGAAGCACATTAAGAAACTACTGAATCATCTCCCATTGTAAGGAATATGCTGTATATTGTGACTTTCTAAATGTTGGGCTCTCAGTTAATCTTATGACATAATGGAGAGATGCGAAGGCAATAGAATTTTGGTTGTAGGAGATTGTCTTCAGCATTAGTAGGAAATCCTCAAGTAGGTCAGGGAGATAATGACACTGTGACTGAAGTGCTAGCAGTGACAGTGTCAGAAGCTGGGATGGAATCAACAGAGAGCACCTGAGACTGGGTATGGTTGGCTACCTCTCTATTCAAAGTTCTCTTTGGGTGACATGAGACATGGAGACAGGAGAAGACATGGTTTCTCACAGCACTGGTAACTGTGTAGACATGGAACACAGAGGATCCTATTGGAATAGTAGGGCCAGGGAAGCCCAGCAATCCTGGCAGTCTCTTCACGTATCCAGATGTGCTGAAGCAACTGTGTATCCATGCTCACAAATGAACATGCACATTCTGAAAAATGCACAGCAGATCATGGACGTGCCCAAACACACTCATGGTTCATGCATGAAGGATTTCAAAAGTGCAATCCACAAAATTTTTCTCAAATATCTTAGCTCATTAATTTATACTTATTTTTACTTTCATTTGTATCATCTGGCTTTATATTCTGAATATGCCTGACTTGTGATCCTGGCATCTTATCAAGGAATTTCTGAAATTCCTAGTGTGCATCCTGTGGGCTGTCTTTTCACATGTTTCTAAAGTATTGGTTGATACATATCTTGTCTGGCATGACTCTAAATCTCTTCTTAAATGAGACCTGAAGTCAAATTGCAAAGCTCTTCTAAATTGGGCACAGGTGAGAGTCAGCCTTTCCCAGATGTGTGCCTGTGCATTCATAAATGCACACATTTCCAGATGCAGGTGAGAGCATCAGTCTTAGCCAGGCTTGAGTCTGTGCACTCAGCAATCTACACATCTGCATATTATAACACACGATCAGGAGTATGCTGTTATGTTTAGCTGGGACGGTAGAATTAATCAGGAAAGAGTGAGTGGTCCCTGGTAAGTGGAGAAACCTATCTCTGGAACTTTGCCGGGATTGGTGCAACATCTTCACTCATAGTTAGTGTCAAGAGGTGCAACAATTCTAGGTTGTAAGTGCACATGGATGGCTGAAATCAAGGATTGTAATTAAATCACTAGACACAAGATAAATGATAATTGTGTTTCTGTTGGGGAACAATTATGGAGAAAAATACACAATAGTGCTGAAGCATTTCCCTGTTCTTACTACTAGATTCTCTGACCCTCCAGAAAAAGATCACAAAGGAAACACATGCCTCAAGCTCCACTCTTTCCTCTTTAAACTGCCTGAAATCACACGCAAAATGGTATAACCATCGTTGCAGGTTCACAGACCAGTCACCTACAGATACTCATGCCTTTCTAGGGTCTGGAGGGTCTCCCCCATCCATACAAAATGCCTTATTGGGGAATGTCTATGGTGGCATGACATTGAGAAAGAATCTGTATATGATTCCATGTAACTACAACTTCTCAAAATTTGATTGTTATGGATGGTTTTTCCCCCAGCCTTGTCCCATAGCCACCTTTCCACAAATGAACACACTAATATTTATATTGCTTATAGTTCTGTTGACTGATGACTAGGACTTCTTATTGGCTTGCTCCATCTTAAATATTAACCAATAACTACTAATTTATGTATTTTCACATGCTCTTATTTTACTGGTGAATGCCTGAGTCATGTCTTCTCTTTCTGGGATGACATAGAAACTGCATTCTGCCTAAATTTGATGGGGTTTCTATGGCCTCACAACATTTCAGTGAAATGATCAACATAAATTAGTAGGCCCACAACAGGCTTTCTTCAAGGATGAACCTCAGGTGTACTAGTGGGTAGGTTCAGTCTTTGTCTGAAAGTCACTGGCCATGGGAGCCTCTCTTGTGAGAATCAGTCTCCAGACCCATGAGGAACCATAGAAATGTACTTCTAGACTTAAGAGTTCAGAGGCCAGCAGACCTGGAGATCTGAACCATAGACAAAGAAGACATGTTTGTTCCAGGAGAGACACATCAGAAGTTTACGTTTTCTCTGTCTGTCTGTCCTGTTGAGCTCCCAAAGTGCTTCATGTTACACACCTGTGTTGAGAGTAGACTTTGCACACTGAGTTTGTGAATCCACATGGAAATATCTTTACAGTCAATTCCCAGTTACACACACAGAAATATGGAGTTCCATCCACTCAAGCTGACAGTGAAGTCCATGCTCATAGCTACCAATATTAATGGTCAAACCTTGAAAAATAAATGCCCTACATGCTTTGTGGATCCATTATGGGCAGGAGATTCTTGAAGAGGTTCCCATTGACTTTGTGTTCTTTTTCCCAGGGTACCAGGCTGAGCTCTACTCAGGCACACCAGACCCTGTAACCTCAGATTTCTCCCTCTTTTCCATTTTAGGTCAGAACTCCAAAGGCCTCCACACTGTGGTCCTTCCAAAGGACCTTTGTAAACAGTTCCTCCGTTCTGCACGGAAGAACACCAAGAAAGGCATAGAGACATGTGGCATCCTATGCGGTACCCTGGTAAAGATCTGAAAATTTCTTTCTGAGTTGAGGCTGTTTCTACCCTTTGTCTGCCCATGTCTCTCAGAAAATATATCAGGGGTTCTCTCCACATATATATATATATATATATATATATATATATATATATATATATATATATATATATATATCAGTCCACAGAAGGAACTTTGTGTGAAATGGCCTGAGGTGCCTTGAATTTGATGACTGCATTAGGTTCCGTTTCAGAGCCCCTCTTCAGTGTCATGTTAGAAATTTTCATTCTAGTCATGGCTAATGCCTGTAATCCCAGGATGTGCTAAGAGAGATATCTTGTGGTCATGTCATCATCCTTCCTTTCACATGGTTCCCCAACAATGCACTGGAGCAGTCAAGGTGGGGAAACACTGAGGTGAGGGAGAAGGATGAGAGTCATTCACTGGGGTGAGGGCTTCACTTACTTATGTTATGACAGAGTGGGTTTGACAATGTCAGGGAGTGGTAACAATCTATTTTCTTTTGGCAGGTAAAGGACGAATACCATGTCTCCCATGTCATTATTCCTGTGCAGAAAGGAGGTCCCGATTACTGTTATGCCCAGAATGAGGAGGACATCTTATTTGTGCAAGAAGAACTGGGCCTTCTCACCCTAGGTTGGATTCATGTAAGCAAATTTACCTGACTGGTGGTGAGCTGCTCTTCTGAGTGCACTGCCCAGATCTGTCTCTACACAGAGTCAACCCATTCCAGATCACCTGTCTCTGAGCACATGCAGTCACTAGTGTTCCAGTGTTGAGTCAAAGGCACATTTCCTGGTGCATTTCAGCTTTACTAGTTAACTTCTTACTCAGTGTAGTTCTTCAATGTCCCAATTCCTTGTGAGTGTGTGGAGAATACTAGCTTGCCTAGCATGTATGAGAAAGTGCTATAGACATCATATACCTAAAAGCTGTATGGAATTATTTCAAATATGTCAAGAAAGTTCATTCTCATGATTGTATTTTGTCTTTGTGAAGGAGCACTTGTTATGTCAATACCCAAAAATCTCCTTCATGCAATGTTTTCAAGTATTTGGACAATCTGTGCAGACTTATGGTGATCTCCAAGTAAACATATTTCTTCCCTAGAGAGTACTTCTGAATGATTCTCTCCTGTTGAAGGCCTCAAACTCACAGAACAGGCAGCTCTTATTGGAATGAGAATGGTGTAAGCCACACTCAGTTATTTTTGAGTTTTGAGAGATCACAGCTTGCTTGGCAGTGCTGATGTGTGGGCAGTCTCCTGTGTTGCTTATGGGCAGGAAGGTCAGAAGTAGTTTTGAATAAACATAGAGCTCCCTGGGCAAATTTGGGCAGAACAATGATGTTTAGTTTAATGACTCTTAAGGCAACTTCATGTCCATACAACACTTAGAGAAGGAAACAGGAATCTTCCAAGGGGCTGGTCCAGATTTCCAACATCCTTCTTCTGAGATTGATCCCCCTCTTGTTGCAATCATCTCTTCCTTGATTTCATTATAGTTCATCTCCTAAGTATGCCTCCCCCCATGCTGCCAATATTTCAGTACGGCTTGTTCCTAAAAAACACAAGATTGTTGTCTTTTACTTTTGGCTTCCTTGACTTAACACTTGTAAGGTTCATCCCCACTCTGGCATTAGTTGTCTGAGGTGTTTTTAAACCTGGTGAACCAGTGAATAAGGGAAGTAAAGGATCTAGGCCCAAAATAATGTGACATATGCATGTACTGTACCACAAAATAAGAGCAGATGGGGCTCCTCTTTACATAGGGAGAACCACACAGGTCTCACAGGCAGGGTTGAAGGCAAGACCCAGAGAGAAGTTTGAACTGATGTTTGAAGTAGTCCTGGGAATTCTTTGTACAGACAGAGTCATGGTCTGCTATTGGCAGATGGGAAGCAGAGGCAGGTTAGAAGCTGAAAGACAAAACTTGGAATGGTTATTATTCAGACATCAGGTATAACTAAGCATAGATGAAAAAAGGATCTTATCCTTGGTGAAGAACCAGATAAGCAGTAGCTTCTTCAGATGTTTATGGAGTCGGAAGACAAAAGAGATCAATAAATCTTCCTTCTGTACCTAGACTTCTAAACTGTTTTCCTGGCTTGATGTGGGGAATCATGATGGGATCCAATTGTTGAAAATCCTAGGGACCTTTTCCTTTTGTTCAGACTTGGGTCTCACTGGGAATTCTTGAATTCTTTTGTCTCCTTAGACGCATCCAACCCAGACAGCCTTCTTGTCGAGTGTGGATGTACACACACATTTTTCCTACCAGATGATGCTGCCAGAATCAATTGCAGTGGTCTGCTCACCCAAATATAAGCAGTGAGTATGTCTGAATCAAGCCTGGAAGGTACAAGTGCAAAATCCTGTATGGCTGAGAACACTTTAAATACTAAGTAATATCCAGAGGGTCTCAACTGATTGCTATAGAAGCATTCCTTTAAGGAGCACATTCTAATTAACAACAGTTGCTGTCCTCAAACACCAAAGGTTGAAAAAGACCATAACAGACTCTTCCTAAGGGCGTCATCCTGTATCATTCCCAATGTCTTGGTAGTGTGAATTCCTCAGCAGAACTAGTGTTAGGAAAGCAACACATCATCCTGCTTTCCTTGGAATAAAATTTGTAGCCTAGAAAGTGTCCCACGGGGACTAGTGATCTCACGTTTTAGCGCAACCCCCGCTTGATCCTCACATTGTTTGGCCTGAACAGACATAACATTTTGCTTGATTCTTCTTCCTTCTCTATTCTATTATTGAGTTCCTTTGTTTCATTAAGTCATTCTATATGAAAGAGATCAAGAGAAAGACAGAGAGAGACATATACATAAAGGGGTAAGAAGAAGGAGAGGGATGACGAGGAGGCCAAAGAGAGGACGAGGAGGAGAAGAAATAAGAGAGCAGGTGGGAGGGTGATTGGGACTATGGCAAAGAAGACAAGTTCTAACACAACCAATGACAGTGATCACTCAGAATAGAAGGAGGACTTCCACATCAATTGTGAGGGAGGAAGAATTGTGCAGAGAAGAGGAGAGACAGGAGGAGAGGAGGGGAAAGGATACAGAAGTGAAAGAGAAGGGAGAGCAGTCATAGGAGAGGAAAAAGAGAGGAAGAAAAGTAAAAGAGGAGAAATAGGAGACAAACGTGTAGAGTAGAGAGAGGAAGGAGACGTGTGGGATATCTGGTGGACTGTGACATTGACTTTTCTCATTTCAGAACTGGAATTTTCACACTGACACCTTTTGGATTGAACGAAATATCAATCTGCACCCAAAGGGGCTTCCATCCCCATAATCAGGACTCAGCTATATTCTGTGTACGTATCAGTGAACAAGAAATTGAGCTGATGTCTCCAGCCAGTACATAGACCCGAATAGCTTTATCATCCTTTTTTCACCTTCATGGATGTTTGGCATCATCGCACACCTTCCTAGACATCCATTATAACCATTTATCTAGGAAGGAGTGAGCAGTGGATATATGTGTCTTATATTTGAAACATTGTCATTTGCTTTGTTTGAGGATGCTGACAATCCTACCCCTTTTCCTGATGTCTGGAGATAATAATACTATACACTTTCCAGCCTGTTGTGTGGAGAAGGGAAGAAGGACTAGGGTGGACTCAGGGACAGAGAGTGTGCTTAGTCTGATGTCCTGGATACATTCCTAGGAACATGGTGAACAGAAGTAACTGACAAAGCATGGACTCCATTAGCTTATTCAAGACTTATTACATGTTAATTTTTTCTTCATCATTGTCTGCTACTAAACATAAGTTGGTAATGTGAATGCCAAAGAAAGGGCCAAGTAAATAGGTAAATTAAGGATATTCATCCCAGAGTATTGATTCAAAATCAGGGTTTTCAGCTTCCTAGGGAGATGATTTCTTCTCCAATGTTGTGTCTGTGATAATACACTTGGCATGATCAGACCTCAGAGCTTAAGATCAGTATCAGATCTCTTTACTTCAATCAGCCTGGACTTTTCTATTCAGTTTACTTCAGATAAAATTTAGTACCATTGTGTGAAGAAAAGAACCGTGTCCCATAAAATTTGTGTTGAGAGGCAGAGATACAGTCAAATAGATTCAAGGAAGACTGAGATCCTAGGATCAGTGTGCTAATACCAAGAGGTAGAACTCGGTGTCTGTATTTATAAGCATCATAAATGTGTATGAGCATTTGTTAAGAGTTTGCATAATACTCCTGATCCTAACAGGAAATTGAGACCTAATGACATTTCAACTGTCATTTTACAAACATGTATATACATTTATATTTCATTATGTTTATTTATGCAATTTCATTATGTATTCTTTTTAAATTAAACACTGTTTTATTTTAATTCTGTGTCTCTGTGGATTCGCACATGTGAATTTAATGCCTGTGTGTTACACGAGCTCTTCAGATGCTCTAGATCTGGAGTCAAGCAATTGTGCACTGCCTACTTCCTTGCAAGAACAGTGGGTATTGTTATGCATAGCAGCATACTCCATCGCCCAGTGTGTGGTCTCATGGGTTAAGCCCAGTCTTGAATTCTATGATCCTCAGTGCTCCCTCTCTGTCACTGGGTTCCTTGCGTTTGACACAGTGTTTAGCTGTGGGTGTTTGACTCTGCTTCCATCAATCATTGGTTGATGGCTCTGTTTCCCAGACTCTCTGGCAGTGGGATTGTAGGCTGGCACTCCCCTGATCCATGTACAAAATCCATATGTTAGGGAGCACATACCATGTTTGTTTTTTTGTGACAGATCTTTTGACATTGCTTCTAATGATATCAGGATTTCATCTATAGGCTGAGAAATATCTACCTTCTTGGAACATTTTGAATCAGGGACTTACAACTTGGGATGTGCCTCATTTGAGGGAGTGTTTCTATTTTGAGTGCTAGGACCTGGACTTATTTCTCAGCACTGCTGAAATCAGCCATGCTGGTGTTTGGTTAAAATTTAGCCTGGGAGATAGAAGCAGGAGGATAATTTCGGGATCCACCTGGTTATCCTAAGGCTATGTGTTCGAACCAGGGACAGATGAGACTCTCTTTTGGTGTAATATAAAAAGTGTAAGCTTTTTTCCAACAGTTTTCCATGCCTTAACCACATTTCCTGTTCTCCAATTGCAGGACTGCAGTCATGTCATCTTTGAAAACAGCAGGGTGACCATCAGGGATTTGCGATGAGTAAACCAAAGCACACACCCACCTCAGTGGGAGTGTGTGTGTGTGTGTGTGTCTGTTGTGTGTATATGTGAGTGAATGTAGGTTGGTGTATATATCTGTATGTATGTTAACATTTTCATGTTATATCTGTTATGTATGTTTACTTGTTTGTATGTATCACACACTGTGCTCATTCACAGAGCCCAGATGAACTTACTTTTTTAGTTTTAGCAGTTAGGAGAAAGCATGGATAAAGCAGAAGATTATGACACATAAAGGCAAGAACTCTTGAGGATACATCCTGAGTCTAGATGTGAGAAAACAAAAAATTCATTTTACTTACAAGGTGAGGTGACTATTTCTGCCATGTGAGTAAGAACTTTCTGGAATAATGCACTAGTTGGGAATTGTGATTATTAGAACATCCTGGAAAAATACCTTAGTTCAATCTCCACAATACAAAAGAAACATAGTCTGACATGTGTTTTGTTATATGACAGTATTTGCAGTTCATAACTGACAATGATGGTATTTCTTTGAGTGAGGAGAGGGTTGCTTGAGTCAGGAGAGAAAATTCATCAAAGGTGTATCCTACATGAATTGCAATTCTAAGTTGTGAATATACATTTCCGTTTCTTGTTTAGCCTCCTGCATTTATAACGTAGCTACAAACCCTTTGACTAATGATTTTTTTAGTTAAAACTGATTATATGGAAGCTTTTAACATGAAAAAGGGAAGTGTATTACTTGAGAAAGAAAAGTACAAAACAGAAATTTTTAAATTTTTTCATAATAGAAATTATTTACATATTATATACACTGTACAAAAAGGAATAAGACAAAGGGGTCACGAACTTTATGTCAAGAAGGTATAATAGTACATCTAAGAACATGATGGGATTTCAAATTTGATAAAGATTCCTTCCATTGAATTGTAGAAACTCATTGTCAGAAAGGATTTGAACATGACTGGTAGCCTCTGATTACCTCTTCACGATGACCAGCTGCTTGGTAAACTATTTATTCTTAAATCCATTTACCATATCTATCCCTAAAGGAAAGCAAAATTTATTTCCATCACCCAGATATACAATCATCTGGACCAATTTTGTTTTCTGTTCAAATATCTGATAATGCAATATTTCCCTACATGAAATCTTTCAGTAAATCAGCAGTTATATTATTTAGAATTATTAATATTACCCTCATGTGGGATATATGTGATTGTTCTTTTCTTTTTAAATTATTCCTATGACCTATGAAAATTTTAGTGAGTTAATAAGCAGTTAATTCTTTTTGTATTTTATATTCATATATTGGGAAGAGCTTTCTAAATCAAATGTTGCCACATATTAGCCCAGTCATCTTCCCATTCATCTGAATTACAAATAGATATATTTGGCAAGTTTGTATTGTGCATATAAATCTGTGCTTTCATTTCATATTACTTTAATTTAAATTTTAATTGTTTTATTATTGTAAAAGTTGTCACAATTCAAGTATTCATAGTTCACACTTTTTTAGTGTAATTCCTCTTCTAACACAATTTGCACAATTGGAGATCATACAGTTAGTACTAAGGAATTAACACACCACTAAGTGAATAACAGTACTTAATGTATGAATGATTTCTTCAAATGAGAAGGTAATTATGCAATAATATTTTGCTCCAACACTACCTGTTGCTTGTTTGAATTTTTATGCATCCGTGAGTTGGAAAGACTGATTGCATTTGCAGCACAAAGGAAGAAAGCAAAATTAGGTTTGCTATTGCGAGTTAACATAGATTGAGTGTGCTCAAACTCTAAGTCACATTTGTAGGTTTTAGCCAATATTAATTCATAGGCATAAATCAGTTGGTTAATTCATTAATAGGCACAAGTAAAGAAAGATTCCTTCATAATTTCTGAGCGACGATGCTCACCCTCAGTATTTAGAGACTACAAGTTAAGCAAGTTAAGTTATCCTCTTTCCAGCTGTGTTATCATCTGTAAATTGGGAATAACCTCTGGGTGATTAGATGTTATAACAGTAGATAATACATCATACAATTTACTATCATCAGTCTTTAATATTCCCCAAGGCCCATGTCTTCATTTATTTTTGTATTCTGGAATAATTGTTTCACAGATCTCAATTAATGAGAACAACATTGGACTTCCTTGTGGGAAATCATGAGCAGAAAGCCGAAGTCCTCTAGATTGAGCAATGGATGTGGAACATATGAAGAACTTCAAGATGTGTCTAGATGAGATCTATCCATGCTCATTCTTCTCTACAGCCTGATGCACTCTCAACTTTACATTAGTTCAAGTGAGATTTGATTATTCACTTTTACAAATAGTGTTACTTAAGTATTAATACTTACTCTAGTTGTAAGCATTTTAACAACTATGCAGTGAAAATCTCACTCCCCTGAGCAAATTGGTAGCATGGGGAAGTTGTGAGGGAAGTAGGAGAAAGAGGAGAGAAGAAGGGGAGGAGGAGAACATGAGGTATCAGGAAGATTGTGTTGGGGGAAGAATAGAGTAGGAGAGCAAGAAGAGAGACACCTAAATAATGGGAGCCCTTATAGGTTTAAAGAGAAAACTTGCACTAAGGAAATATTCAGAGATCCACAAGGATGACCCCAACTAAGAATCTAAGCAAAAGAAGAGAGGTTGCCTTAAATGCCCTTCCCCTATAATGAGATTGGTGACTATCTTAAATGCCATTGTAGAGCCTTCATCCAGAAGCTGATGGGTTTAGAAACAGAGAATCACAGCTAAGCACTGAGCAGACTCCTGGAATCCAGTTGTAGAAAGGGCAAGACCATGCACGGGAACCCACAGACACAGCTGACCTGTGCAAGTGGAAGTTAATGGACCCCAGTCTGACAGCTGAGGAACCAACATAAGACCCAACAAGGCCTCCTGAATGTGGGTATCATTTGGGAGTCCTGGACAGTCTATAGGACCTCTGGCAGTTTATCCAGAATTTATTCCTAGTGCACAAATGGGTTTTGGGAGCACATTGCCTAGACACATGGGGGAGGGCCTAAGTCCTGTCCCAAATGATGTAACAGATGTTGATGATCCCTTAAGGACACCTCACCCTCCCTGGGAGTGGATAGGGGTGGGAAGGCGGGGTCAGTGGGGACCAAGGGAGAATGGGAGTGAGGGGACTAATGTTGGTATGTAAAATAAGATTGTTATAATTTAAAGAATTTTTTTCTAAATGACCAAAAAAAGAAAGAAAATGGCACTGCTCATTCACCTTAGGCTTCACACATTTATCTGATTATACGCATAAGATGTGAACCTCAGCTGTTCTATTTTACAGAGGAAAAACCAGGTTACTCATTGGTGTGAAAGGCTGAAAACCTGATTTGAAGCTCTTGACTAAAACTAAAATTCAGGTAACATTCTCCATTTGTGCATTCCTGTTTTATAACTAGTCACACTCTAGTTTTACATTAAGAAGTTTATTTTTTCTTCAAAAATATTCATTATCAACACTTATGAGAGAGAGAATATTAATCAGATAAAAGGAGAAAATGCCATTCTGTATTGAGTTGAAGTTATTTCTCAGTTATTAAACCAGTTGTGTCTCCTATAGAAGACCTGGGTTCAGTTCTCAGCACCCACATGGCAGCTCCCAACTACCAATGACTCCAGCTCCAGGAAATTCCACATCTTTTCTTGCCAATGGGGGAACAGCATAATCACATCTATAAAATAAGAATAAAATTCCTTCAGGATAATGGACATTCATCTCTTTAAAGAATCACTTGTATGCGGTAAATATGATTTTAATTATTTTATTTAATTATTTTTATGCTAAGATTTGTATAATGATTGTAACATATTGGAAGTGACTTTCCTTAGGATCCTTCATTGTACACAAAAAGACAGATCATTATGGAAGGATTCTTACTTAGACCACTTTTCTATGTCTCAAGTTCACAATAAGCTAGATTGCATTTTGCAAACTAAATTTGTGCTTTTACTCTCACATTATACAGCTATGTGAAGCTCATAGTAAAGTCTTATTTTCATAAAAAATCAAAAGTTTTCTTTGTGACTATAAAGATTGATTTCTTGGTTATTTTGAAGCTCCTGAATTCTATATCAATGAAAGTATGCTAAGGTTCTATAATTCTGTTAAAATATACTTATTGGAAATATAATTTCTGGGACTTTGCAGTGGTTGACATTTTATCTGCTGATGTTTCAGCTTTGCCAAATTATGTGACATTAAGATTCTAATATGTTTCTTTGTTATCTTATTTCTACTCTTTTATGTTGATAGGACCTTCACTGTGATCTTAGAATATATATTGTATATTTTAGTATTGAGTAGAATAAAAGACAGAGTGGAGTATGTTGCTCAGTAGGAGGAGTACTTACCCAATATTTTTGAGACTAGATTAATTAGAAAATTTGTCTGAAAACATGCCAAAATATTTAATTACCTGTGGCTTTGTTGTCAGTAGTAAGAATTTTCTTTATATTTGTTGTTATATAGTCTCAACATGTAACCCAGATTAGCCTCAAAATTCTGATGTGTTTATCTCCTTCTCTTTTTTTATATTTTATTTTCCAGTTTAAATTTAGATAAGAAACGAGGTTGCTTCACAAGTCAGTTCCGGGTCCCTCTCCCAATCCCTCCCCTTCTCCCGTGCCCTCCCCCAACCCCCCCCATTATATGTGCTCGCTTCGACAGCACATATACTAAAAATTGAAACGATACAGAGAAGATTAGCATGGCCCCTGTGCAAGGATGACACGCAAATTCGTGAAGCGTTCCATATTTTTTGTTTGCAGACAATATGATAGTTTACATCAATGATGCAAAGAACTCTACCAGGGAACTCTTACAGCTGATTAACACCTTCAGCAAAGTGGCAGGCTACAAGATCAACTCAAGAAAATCAGTAGCCCTACTATATACAGATGATAAAAGGGCTGAAAGAGATATCAGAGAAACATCACCATTTACAATTGCCACAAACAACATAAAATACCTTGGGGTAACCCTAACCAAACAAGTGAAAGACCTGTATCGTAAGAACTTTGAATCTTTAAAGAAAGAAATTAAAGAAGCCCTCAGAAAATGGAAAGATCTCCCATGCTCTTGGATAGGTAGGATCAATGTAGTAAAAATGGCAATCCTGGCAACAGCAATCTACAGATTCAATGCAATCCCCATTAAAATCCCAGCACAATTCTTCACAGACCTGGAAAGAACAATAATCAATTTTGTATGGAAAAACAAAAGACCCAGGATAGCCAAAACAACCCTGTTCAACAAGGCAACGTGCGGAGGCATCACCATCCCTTACCTCAAGCTCTATTACAGAGCTATAGTCCTGAAAAAAAGCTTGGTATTGGCACAAAAATAGACAGGTAGACCAATGGAATCGAATTGAAAACCCAGGTATTAACCCATACACGTACGACCATCTGATCTTTGACAAAGAAGCTAAAAATATACAATGGAATAAAGAAAGCATCTTCAACAAATGGTGCTGGCATAATTGGAGACTGGCATGTAGAAAAATGTGGATCGATCCATGTTTATCGCCATGCACAAAACTTAAGTTGAAATGGATCAAAGACCTCAACATAAATCCAGCCACACTGAACCTCTTAGAAGAGAAAGTGGGTGGTACCCTTGAACGAATTGGTACAGGAGATAGCTTCCTGAACATAACACCAGTAGCACAGACAGTGAGATCAACAATTAATAAATGGGACCTACTGAAACTGAGAAGCTTCTGTAAGGCAAAGGACACAGTCAGCAAGACAAAAAGGCAGCCCACAGAATGGGAAAAATATTCACTAATCCCACATCTGACAGAGGGTTGATCTCCAAAATTTACAAAGAACTCAAGAAGCAAGTCTCCAAAACACCAAAGGACCCAATTAAGAAGTGGGCTGCAGAACTAAATAGAGAGTTTTCAATAGAGGAGTCTAAAATGGCTGAGAGGCACTTGAGAAAGTGTTCAACATCCTTAGCCATCCGGGAAATGCAAATCAAAACAACTCTGAGATACCATCTCACTCCTGTCAGAATGGCTAAAATCAAAAACACCAATGACAATTTATGCTGGAGAGGATGTGGTGAAAGGGGGACACTCCTCCATTGCTGGTGGGAGTGCCAACTAGTTCAGCCACTTTGGAAATCAGTATGGAGATTCCTCAGAAAAATGGGAATAAACCTACCACAAGACCCAGCAACTCCTCTCTTAGGCATATATCCAAAAGATGCCCATTCATACAACAATGATGTCTGCTCCACTATGTTCATAGCAGCTTTGTTTGTAATAGCCAGAACTTGGAAGCAACCTAGATGTCCCTCACCCAAAGAGTGGATAGAGAAAATGTGGTACATCTACACAATGGAGTACTATTCAGCAGAAAAAAATAATTGAATCATGAGATTCGCAGGCAAATGGACGACACTAGAAGAAACCATCCTGAGTGAGGTAACCCAGTCACAAAAAGAGACTCTCTCATATATGGATTTTAGACATAGATCTCGGGAGTGCCAGCCTACAATCCTATGGCCAGAGAGTCTGTGAAACAGAAACTTCATTTAGTGGCTGATCGAAGAAGAGGCAGACTCCCTTGGTTAAGTACTGAGCTGAACTCAAGAAAGCCAGTAACAGAGAGGGAGGACTGATGATCAAAGGGATTAAGACTGGGCTGGTTTAACCCCCAGAAACAGCTGACCAGACAAAGGTTAACTCTTGAATCCCAGGCATCAGCCTGGGAAGCCAGCATGGGACTGATCAAGACCCCCTGAATGGGGGTGTCAGTGAGGAGGCCTAGGGAATCTATTGAGCCTTGGGCAGCAGATCAGTACCCATCCCAAGTATACACACGGAATTTGGACTCCCATAGAACAATGTGAGGTGCACTCTCACCCTGAACTCTTGGGGAAGGGTTCTTCTCTTGATATAAGTAGTCGCACACATTTACACATGTTTAAAACTATGCCAACAGTAAACTTTTCATGATGTTGCAGCAAAAGAATTAATAAAAAAAACTTCCTGAGTCACCGTTTCTCCAACCACTACATTTAAAGAGTGTGTTTTGGAAAATTCAGGTCTGTATTTGACATGACTTTGTCACCAGCACTTGCTTATAAGAACCAAATTATATGGTGATTAAGGGGCACAAGGATAAATAATGAGGTATAATGATAGTAGATTTATTTTCTCACTTCCAGGCTCACAACTGACAACTTGACTTTGATACTTCTCAGTGAACATTGTCTGAGATACTTGTTTGATAACAGCTTGACATAGGTGTTTCTTGGTTAAAAGAAAGTAAGTGTGTTACTTACATTTCTCACTGTTGTCACAAACCCATAGCCAAATCTGTTGAAAGAGATTCATTTGGATCACAATATACTGATAGTATAAAAAGAAACCAGCAAGTGGTTTGTGATGCAGAAGCTAATCACTGACAAAAAATGCCAAAAATCAGTGCTGGTAGAGAATTGTACCCTAAATGGGATGGCTATCTCATACTTCTGAGATTCAGAAAACAATTTAGAAGGTTGTCAGGAAATACATAAGAGCTGAGACTATGGAGAAGGCCAGCAGCAACAACACACATTTTTGGATATGAGATAGCAAATGTGACCTACACAAGACCTGTTCAGGACTCACCTTATCAACATACATTGTGGATGATACAGGACCCCTAGGCCTACTCCTACATGAGGGATAATTGGCTGTTAATGGTTGCTCAGGAATGGGTGATGTTTGCTTCAATGGTGCAGCCCTTACAAATTGCCCTTTTCCCAGTATATGCCATCCTGCAAACACTTAGAGAAGAAACTATAAATTGACTTAGCAAGTTATATATTAGAGAAGACATGACAGCAGAAATGGATGGTGGTTTCAGCAAGAGGGAGAAGTACGGGAGAGGGCAATAAGAATAATTTCTAAATTTTATTAAATGTCTGAAACTATTACAAAAAAAGAAGAAAGAAGGGGAGGAAAGAATGAAGGGTGCACGGAAGGAAGAAATTGAGGGAGGAAGTAAAAAATAGTGGGCCAAAGGTTTACGGGCACTGTTCTTTGTATAAAGGTCATGAACCTGATGCTGTTGGAGCTAGAGGGGCAATCCTGGACATCACACGCAAAGAAGATGGATACTGGCAGCTGATGGAGCCGGGAGGACCAGCCAGAAAGAGTAGATGGATTCAGACAGCTGATGGAACCAGAAGGACCAGTGATGTAGAGAAAAACTGATCCATGAATCCAGTGGAATCGGGAAGACCAGCCAGGCCTTATGTGTCAGGGAGGCAGATATATAGAACTGTTTAGTTAAGAAGTATCCCAGACAGTCTTCCTCTTGTTATCTAGATTTCCAATATGACCACCCATCCCTGGGTGAGATTCCTCACACTAAGAAATTCAGTGGCCTCACTTTACCTTATTGTTGTACTTTATTTCTCCCTGGCTTTAGAGCTCAGGTTTTATTATGTTCTCATCTGAGAAGAGCCAAAAATAATCTGGTTTTTGCCTAATTGCCTAGATGATTTAGTATTTTCATTTTCTCTTTATTTTATGTTTGTTTTAGTCTAAAATATCTCCATCATCTTTGTTGCCCCCTCTCCCTAGGTGCTGAGAATATTTATGTGTTTGTGTGTCTGTAATTGTTTGTGTGTGTGTGTGTGTGTGTGTCCCACCACACCTGAAACTCTCAGTCTTACTTAAACTGCTCCTTCTCTTTTCTATACTGAATTCCAATTTCAATAGTCTATGACACATCTTCCAGTGGTAATTTTATAGGAAAATATTTACAACACATCAACAAAAGTAGTTTCCATATATTAATCACACTTGTTCCTTTAGAAAAGTAGCATAATTGGAGGATATGTGATTTTCCTGACAACTCAAGTTCAATATCCCAGCCCATGTTCTGATTGACCTCTACTTCAGATCTCCATGGAGTGAAGAGCCACAGTCTCATGCCCCAGCTCTTACTGCATTGCCTTCCTCTCTGTGCTGGACTGAACTCCCTTGAAACCCTGAGACCAGACCAATCTACACACCTCCCTCAGGTTGTTTCTGTCAGGTGTTTCCATCACAATGACCCATATTCATTATTAGTGAGCCTAAGATTTTGACATTTCTTGACATCGTTTAGTGTTTTTCCCCTTCATATGTTTCTTTCCAATATGACTGTTTGGTTTCACTTCAAGCTTTCAAAATTTTGTATTCTTTGTTTGTCTGATTCTGTGTCTGGACTATCCACATTTCTAGCTTTTTTCCCTACAGATTTATTTCCATACTTTTGTATGGTTACTACTCAGATAAATTATTGCATGACAACAGTAAAATGTACACTGGATTTGTGTTAATGAGATACAATTGCATCCCATATCTGTCATGGAGACATTTTCCTCTTTAGTGGACAGTCATTACTTTCTCAAATGAGGACACTCAGAGCAGTTATGGATCAAGTGCTGCAGCCATATAGTGAAGGAGGATTCCTGCCTGGTTAATGCACATCCATCTACACAGTGGTGGAAAGGGAAATTTCCTAGGAGATACTGCTTCACTTTTTATATTTCAAAGTACATGTGCATCAATGTCAGATCCACACCTGTATGATGAGCACCCACTTGGCAGTAGCTATGGAATAGGACACTAAGAACTGCCTTCCATGAGACTTTCTTCTTAACCACATCATGCTTACTTTGATACACTCCCAGTGACATATTTATAACCTGATTTCCCTTCTGTATATATCTGTTATTTTTAAACATTTACTCTATAGGAATTTACTCTCTAGAATTCTAAATATAAAATTGTAGTTCAATGTTTTCACTCTATAGTATTTATCTTTGCCTCTTTTGGGGATATGTCACCCAGCACCCAAATAAATCATACAAAAAGGATTTTTCTTTCTTACAAATGTCTAGCTTAGCTTACCTTTTTTTTTTTTGGTTTTTTGAGACAGGGTTTCTCTGTGGCTTTGGAGGCTGTCCGGGAACTTGCTTGGTAGTCCAGGCTGGTCTCGCACTCACAGAGATCCGGCCGCCTCTGCCTCCTGAGTGCTGGGATTAAAGGTGTGCACCACCAACGCCCGGCTTAGCTTACTTTTTTACTAACCAGTTTTTTCCTCTTTTCCTTTTTCTGTCTTTTCTCGGTTTTTCGAGACAGTATTCCTCTCTGGCTTTGGAGGTTGTCTTCGACTCAAAGAGATCTGCCTGCCTCTGCCTCCCATGTGATGTAATTAAAGGCATGCACCTCCAACACCAGGCTCTATCAAGCTTTTCCTAATTTAAAACATTCCATTTATTTTTTGCCTCTGGTGTTTTATCTTTCTCAACTTTTGTAAACTGTTTTTTGCTTCTGTCTCTGTGGCTTTCCCTGTGTCTGTGTGGCTGGTCCCAGGTGTCTTTTTCTCTTTCCTCCTCCTCCTTTCTATCCTCTCAGATTTCACCTATTTAATCTTTCTGCCTGTCACCTTTGCTTATCCTTTATTGCCAACCTATTGGCTCATTAATCTCTTTATTAGAGCACTAACATATTTTAGACAGGTAAAGTAACACAGCTTCAAAGAATTTAACAAATGAAACATAAAACAATGCATCCCATTTTTGTATCATTAAACAAATGTTCCACAGCATAAACAAATGTAACACATATAAAAATTTTCTACTACTAATCCCACATCTGACAGAGGGTTGATCTCCAAAATTTACAAAGAACTCAAGAAGCAAGTCTCCAAAACACCAAAGGACCCTATTAAAAAGTGGGCTGCAGAACTAAATAGAGAGTTTTCAATAGAGGAGTCTAAAATGGCTGAGAGGCACTTGAGAAAGTGCTCAACATCCTTAGCCATCCGGGAAATGCAAATCAAAACAACTCTGAGATACCATCTCACTCCTGTCAGAATGGCTAAAATCAAAAACACCAATGACAATTTATGCTGGAGAGGATGTGGTTAAAGGGGGACACTCCTCCATTGCTGGTGGGAGTGCCAACTAGTTCAGCCACTTTGGAAATCAGTATGGAGATTCCTCAGAAAAATGGGAATAAACCTATCACAAGACCCAGCAACTCCACTCTTAGGCATATATCCAAAAGATGCCCATTCATACAACAAGGATGTCTGTTCCACTATGTTCATAGCAGCTTTATTTGTAATTGCCAGAACTTGGAAGCAACCTAGATGTCCCTCACCTGAAGAGTGGATAGAGAAAATGTGGTACATCTACACAATGGAGTACTATTCAGCAGAAAAAAATAATGGAATCATGAGATTCGCAGGCAAATGGACGACACTAGAAGAAACCATCCTGAGTGAGGTAACCCAGTCACAAAAAGAGAAACATGTCATGTACTCTCTCATATATGGATTTTAGACATTGATCTGGGGAGTGCGAGCCTTCAATCCTATGGCCAGAGAGTCTGGGAAACAGAAACTTTATTTAGTGGCTGATCGAAGAAGAGGCAGACTCCCTTGGTTAAGTACTAAGCTGAACTCAAGAAAGCCAGTAACAGAGAGGGAGGACTGATGATCAAAGGGATTAAGACTGGGCTGGTTTAACCCCCCAGAAACAGCTGACCAGACAAAGGTTAACTCTTGAATCCCAGGCATCAGCCTGGGAAGCCAGCATGGGACTGATCAAGACCCCCTGAATCTGGGTGTCAGTGAGGAGGCCTGGGGAATCTATTGAGCCTTGGGCAGCAGATCAGTGCCCATCCCAAGTATACACACGGACTTTGGACTCCCATAGAACAATGTGAGGTGCACTCTCACCCGAACTCTTGGGGAAGGGTCTAGGCCCTGCCCTGTATGAAATGACGGACTGTGCACACCCCCATGGAGGGCCTCACCCTCCCTGGGGAAATGGGGGGATAACGGGGGGGGGGAGGGCTTGGGAGGAGGGGAGGGAATGGGAGAGGGACCTGGAGCTGACTTGTGAAGCAACCTTGTTTCTTATCCAGATTTGAACTGGAAAATAAAATTAAAAAAATAAAAATAAAAATATTCTACTATATAAAATTATATTGAATCCCAAATTTTGGCATATAGGAGTATCATTATTCATTTATAAGATAAATTATTGAAGTTAAAAGGAAAGAATTAGGACTTCAATATAAAAAAACTAATTCTGAGAATCCAGAGTGACATCACTGTTTGCCTGAATCTAATGTAAACACCTTCTCTGGCTATTCATCTGCTTCCATCAGCAGGGTAGTGTGAGCTGTAACATCTACCAGTCAGTAACATTCATTACTACCCCAAGTGTATTTTCTCCTGAGCAGTAAGATGACAGCACCTGTCCTCTCAATAATGTAGCTTAACCAGTGGAGGAAGACAACTTTATGCACATGAAAATATACTCACGTAGACCTTGTTCATTATTTCCACTGCTCAAAGCATACATGATTATCTACTGACAAAGTTCCCTTTACCTGACCTCATGCTTGAGAATCCTGTCCTTAAATAAGACCATCACACAATGGCTGTTGAGGTTTAAGCACTGCATTTCTGCTGGCATAGCCCAAACTAAAACATTGCTTATGCCAATGTCTTAAATTATTTTTCTGATTTATTGATATGTTCATCAATATGCATTATAGTTAACTGTAGGCCTTTGAGTAATGATTACAGCTTTCTTCAGGCTGACATGTCTTCTACTCCCTCATGCTACTGTGACTACCAAGCTAACATCTAGTGTTTGCTGGAGCTAGTGATGCCCTTAGATGCCCAGATGTGACAATTTCTATTTTACTCCAGGATTTGGGACATCTTCACAATTTTACCTAAAATTATTAAATCAAGACCACATTTCTGCCCCCTACAATATTATGATTCCAGTAGATTCATAGTACAGTGCTTGACAGCTCTAGCACAGAATATGTACACAAATAACCATTAGAAAATACATGACTCTGTCTTATGCATTGGAGTGAATCATGACTAAACTTAATTTCTTATTTCTCAGGGCCTTCTGAAGTATTGAGTATTTAGAACCTTGATACAGGGAAGGAAACCAGAGAGTTCCTGGGACTGTTTCAGATGAAGCAGAGAAAGAGCTGGGTATGTAGTCTGGACATGTAAGGGCCATGATTCTTCCTTCTACCCTGTTTTCCACATTAGCATTTCCATGTTAGTGCTGTGGGGCAGTGGTGTTGAGATGTCATGGGAACTGCCTGCCACATCTGCCACTCCTCCATGATTGCCTCCAGGGTTGCCTTGGCTGACTTGCCTGAATAGACAGCTGTGTCCAGGTCTGGGAACAGTGAGCAACCTTCCTGGACCTGGGGGATGACAGTTAGGCCTGGACATTCATGGGAGAGACTGGGACTGTGTTTCATTTATGAGGCACAGGAGAAATCTGTCTTCCCTACTGTGATCTTCCAAACCAACTAACTCAAGGTCGTGTCAGTTTCAGAACTGTCTGGTCAAGTGTGTTCCATGAGCACTTGGGAGCTGAGGGAGCTGAGTCACCACCAGTTCATGACTGACACACTCTGTTACATAATGAATTCCCAGAGAACATATCCTATAAAGTAAAGCCCTGTCCAAATTTAAAGGAATCTTTCTTCATGTTAAAATTCTTTGTAATTTTTTCCATCATAATATTTTTGTCCATTATTTGGGGAATTTATTCAATGCATCTAATCAAACTAGTTTCCTAATCCTCCCAAGTCCACCATGCCACACCTCTGGCCATCCAAAAGAGAAGAAAAGAAATGAAAAGAAAAGAAAGACTGTAACAAGTCTAATTTTTGTTGTCCATATACTCCCTGGAACATGGTCAAAGTCTCAGCCCTTAAGGATAACTGAGTCCCTCCCTACACACAACAACCTCCTCCTGCCAGAGCAATCATGGGTTTAAAACAACACTTCAGCATCTGTATCACAGTTTATGGACTCTCTTCAGCGTCTCATTGTCTTCACTCTTTCTTTTATTTATTTTGAGGATGGGAAAGTCATCTGTGAAAAGTCTCTCATTCTCAATGATGAGTCTGCTGTCATAGGCACCATTGAATAGGGACTTTAGTAGCTCATACCAGCCAGTGACAGCACACATCAGTGACTTCCACATGGTTTTAGGTGGGAGCCCGGACTATGGATACCAGCATGGCACTCCGATACAGGACAGTGTCTAGAGTTCTTTTGAAGAGGCCCAATTCATAAAGAACAATTCTCCATCTCCATTAGTGTGAGCTTCTGTATCTCAAGTTTCACTTCTCTCTGGCTGTGCATGGAGCTCTGCTCTGTTCTTTGAAACATCTTTTATTTCAATGTAATGACACTATTTTTGAAAAGTGTCTTCCCCTGAGACTTGAAGTGTTTTAGTTGTTTCTGAGATGCTTTTTGCTCTTTCAGATTCATCTGCTGCTGTCTCCTCTCCCCTCTGTGCCTCTATGGGTCTCTCGGGTTCCTTGGAGCTGCTCCATGGTTCTGTAGATGCCAGTAGCCACTGCCATCTTGAGTTGATCTACATTGTAAATTGTTGGAATTTTTTTATTCAATCCCTGTTTTTTTCAATTGAAATTGTAGTCAGGTTCTGACTTCTACCTCATCTACTGAATTGCAGAATTAAAAGCCTAAATTGCATGGCCATAGTGGTCACTACTTTAGTATTGCATAAATTAACATTGATTATTGGAGAAGCAAAGGATTTGTTTTCCTAACTAATTATATATCTGATGACAGGCAAAATTTTTGAACCTTGGCTCACACACCAACAGAGCTGTCCAGGACTTTTCACTGCTATGAACCCAAATGAGGTAAGTATCATGGCTGCTGAAAAGTAAGTTCTTTTGCTTGCAATCATATGGGGACAATTTAAAGACCTGGTGTCTTTTTCTAATTTAAACTAGTGAATCTCACTTTTATTTTCCCTAGTGATCATGTCTCACTTTTTCTTTTCCTTAGCAGTGGAATCACAGCAAACAGGTGAATACTATGAGCAATTTGTGTTTAGAATTCATTGCACTTCTGCTCTCAAACACACTGTCTCTCTAGAAAACTTTCAAGACAGGCTTGTGCAATGCTGTGCTCAATGGAGGTTTATTTCCTCCTGTAGCTTCTCAGGCTAAGTTCCTAGAATCCTTATCTAGCAGGAACTGAGATTTCCTTGATCATTGTCACTCAAATGCTATCCAAGACTTGAGTATCATAGGTACTATTAAATTATTGAGGGCACACATTCACAAATCCTTTTGTTTGTAGCTGGGATTGCAATTTGGAAGGCATGAGTTTCCTCCAAGCTGGGGTGCTCCCTATTTGCCTTGGTGATATCAGAAGAAGTCTGTGTGGAAATTGCTGTGTTTATGCTTATGCACAACCCTCTGATTTGTGCACAACCACTCATAGTAGATTTCTCTAGAGGTAGTCTCAATAGATATACTGTTTGTAAGATCTGTTCCTTAAGTTAAATGCTACCCATTGGATCCTATTCAACCCTTTGCAACCATAGTGGGGGATCCTAGGCTGGGTATGATTTGTTCACTAAATTTACTGAGCTGAATCACTACATGTGGTTTTTTATTTACTCTAATTTCTTTAGTGAAAGCTTTTATCTCTCTCTCTCTCCTCCTCTGTCTCACACACACAGGCACACACACACACACACACACACATACACACACACACACACACACACACACAATATGTGTTTCTGTTATTTATAGCTAGAATAACTGGTTAGCAGGATAGCAGGAGACAGGTTCTGATGTTCCCCATCTTCTCTTTTTTGTCTTAGAAAAGGGGCGCCATCAGAACTTACAGAGATGTTACTCTTCCACCCCAAGAACGTTTCCAAATTTTAATTCATGCGGGGATGAATATTGAGGTCAGCAAGAAAGTTCCCTTGAAAACATATATAGAAATGAAAGATGACCTCATAAAGGTGGCAGCTGACCTACAAAGAAAAGACCTGGAAGAGGAAGCATTTGTGGAGTACCACAAATTTTTAACGTGAGTGCTTACAATTTCCATCTCCTTTCCTATTACTGACCCGTCACTAATCCTGTCCTCCTCTTCATGCTTCTGACCTGTGCTAATCTCATGGAACTTGACAAAGACATCTGTTAGTCAGATTTCTGTCAACTCACACATGCTTTTCCTTACTATTCAAAAACATGAGGACCAAAGGTCATGGTATCACAAACAAGGGATTTCAAGTGTAGTTCATAAGCTTTTGACCACTTGGCCCAAATTTTAGATGAAAGGATTGTCAGCTAAACAGGATGTGTCTACATAGGTGAGTGTGTTCACTGCTCTATCTCCACCAAGGCATCCAGCCACAAGTTTATTGCTGTGTGTTGCAGAGCCCAGAATCCTCTTCTCTTAATCCTGTAGCCTATTGTTTAGGATAAGAAGCAGGTTAGCCTTTCCTGTTCCTACACAGTCAACAGAGGTTTGTGGACTACCTGGGATCCAAGTGGCTCAGCAGAGTCGTGTGCTGTTCATTGTACTTGGATAGGCAGAATAAATACAAGGTGGCAGAGCTGTTACCTGAAATGACACTTATATCCTCAGTGACAAGAAGGTTATATGCTTGAGGAAGGAATGATGGTAAAGGTCTCACCACTCATGCTTAGCCCTGAGTTTGATGAAAGAGAACCAAAGCACACATTTGCAGGAGACTCTATGGTGCCCAAGCACTGGGGAATAATGTGTGAGCATGACGTCATTGGTCTTTGGAAGACTGTGTGTGCTGAGTAGGCACATCAGTCTTTTTCTACAGAGGAAAAAACGGCTCAGATTTAGACATGCACTCAGATACAACAGTTTAACCCTCTGTGTGCAGTATCTTACTATGCTCCACTGCACAGCTCCCCACAGCTCTATTTACACCCAGTATCTACTTTACTATCTATTGCTCTCAGAGTTGAGGTTTGCCCTGCTGGGGAACACTAAACTATGCTGCTATAGGAGCAAACATTGATATAGTTATAGTTATTGGGAGAAGAATGAGAACACTGTCTGTATCCTCTATGAATTTCAGGAGGACGGTCTGTTTCCTCACAGTTCTGTGAGTTCAATGACCCTATCTGATTTCTCCTGAGTACTGGCATGACAAGCAAGCACCATGTCTGCTTTCATGTACTTCTTGATGGCTGATGCTTCCTGAATGTACCAGCTGATGGAAGAGTGAGGACCATTCTCTCTCCAGACACTGGGAGGGAAAGGGATGTGGGACTTCAGGATGTGCCTCTTCTCACACCAGGAACTTCTGAAACTATGCATAGAGAGGCCAGATTTCTTCAGGGCCTCATTTAGACATTTGGAACTTTTCTACACACCATAGTCACTCTGCTTTATTCCTTTAGACTCTTTGTGGAGAAACTCAGAAAAGGCCCGGAATACCTCAACTGCCTGTCCAAGGGAACAAGATCCAAAATCAACAAGGTAGGTCTTCATTATCTATATGGCAGACCTAAAATCTCTAGAGCAACAGGGAGATTATCAGGTGGGTGGGGAGCTGATGCTGCCTCAGCATCACAGTACAGAGGAAAGGGATTGCAGGTAAGGGGATTCAAGTCATGCATGAGATACTGGTGCCCCTCCCCACTTGTTTTCTCTCCCTCTTTTCTGACTTTAGGACTGTTCTCATTTTTTTCGGGTTTTGTGTTGCAGACTATAAATAGAGTCTTTGATATTTCTGAGACTCTGAAGAGCAAACTCCTGAGACAATACAACAAGGAGTATGAAGGTTACCTGGCAGATAAGGTCAGTGTGTGAGCATGAAGACAGGATGTTTGTGTGTCATCTAGTCAGCCTGTGACCTGGGACTGTGTTGTGCTGTTTCTGTGAATCTGTGTTCAATAGATGTGATCCACACTCACTTGAGCACACATGCACCTGTATCCATAGAAGCCAACACTACACACACACACACACACACACACACACACACACACACACAGTGCATTAGGGGACTCATAATATTGAGACAGAATTGTTACTTAAGACAACTATACAGCAACTGCGTAAGGCGGTGTTGGTTTTTTCTTAGTACCAGGGTTATGAAGGAGAAGTATGGACACTATGATGAGATGACAGAACTGATTACATCTATAATTTGTTTGTCTCTTTGCTGACAATTCTTTTTCTTCTGAGATTTGAAGTATGAGAATACTCCTATTTCTCTTTCTAAAGAAAAAAGAGAAGAGGAAGAGGCAGAAAATAAGGCCGTTTGGCAAGACTTGAGGAATACAATAAAAAACTCCAAAGAGTTTGCCAAATGGAGCTCTCTGGTGGAGAGACTGGTGGACGGGGCTGAGAAAGATAGTGGAGAGGTCGGTTCCAGCCTGGCATCAGCATCAAAAAGTGCTGAAGAGTCTTTGGCAGAAAGCACTCCACAGGAAGCCTATGAAGAGGTCACCCCCAACACATCATCAGACAAGCAGGGTGGAGAGACTAAGATGGTGGAAAGTCCAGGTAAGTCCCCACAGGATCATGTCTTGGAAAGACTCATGTGAAGTGGACTCCATTGCATCTGATCAGCCACACTCACTTGAGACTGCAGCTCAGCAGGAAAGGGAGGAGCCACTAGTGACCAGGTGTATGAAGTCTGGAGCACTGAGCAGCACAGAGCAAGATTCATCCCCTTTTCCATGTCCTCAGTCTTTCAGCTTCCCTGGATCCACTTTGCTGTGGTAACAGAACCTAATGTGATTAGTGTTGTCACTCTCCTTCCTGCCACCCTGACTATCTTGCAGATAATAGGCTTTAACTTCATTTAAGTCACATCAGTTTCTTCAAAACTTGTTGGATTCATGTCCTCATCTTTTCAGTGCTCTGTAGAGATTAGAGGAAGCACATTAAGAAATACTGAATCATCTCCCATTGTAAGGAATGTACTGTGTATTGTTAATTTCTAAATGTTGGACTCTCAGTTGATCTTATGACCCATCCAACAATGTGAGATGCACTCTCACCTTGAACTCTTGGGGGAGGGTCTAGGCCCTGCCCTGGATGAAATGAAAGACTATGGACACCCGCATGGAGGGCCTCATACGTGAAGGATTTCATATGGGAAATCCACAAAAAAAGTCATCTGACTTTATAGCCTTAATAGGCCTGACTTGAGATCTTTCCATCTCACCAAGGAAACCTTGAAATTCCTAGTGTGCATCCTGTGGGCTGGCTTTTCACATGTTTCTAAAGTATATTTTGAGTGTTTTTTGTCTGGCAGGAGCCTAAATCTCTTCTTCAATGAGACTTTAAGCCAGATTACAATGTTCTTCTAAATTGGGCACAGGTGAGAGTCAGAATTTCCCAGATGTGAGCCCGTGTATTCATCAATGCACACATTTGCAGATGCAGGTGAGAGCGTCAGTCTTAGCCAGGCTTGAGCCTGTGCACTCAGCAATCTACACATCTGAATAATCTAACACAGGAGCAGGAGTAAGCACATATGTTCCTATGGGACTGTAGAAATAATCAGGAAAGAGTTAGTGGTCCCAGCTAAGTCGAGAAGCCTGTCCCTGGAACTTTGCCGGGATTGGTTCACCATCTCCACTCACAGTTAGAATCTAGTGATGCAACATTTCTAGGTTGCATGAGCTCCTGGATGACTGAAGTCAAGTATTGTAATTATATCACCATACCCAAGTAAATGATAAATGAGTGTCTATTGGGGAACAATTATTCAGGAAAGTACAAAGAACCACTGAAGCATTTCCCTATTCTTCCTACTAGATTCATTGACTGTTGGGAAAAAGAGCATGAAGGAAACCCATGCCTCAAGCTCATCTCTTTCCTCTTCCATCTGGCTAAAACGACCCCCACAAGGTGTGGCCATCGTTGCAGGATCACAGACCAGTATCCTACAGATAGTCATGCAGTCCTAGGGTCGCAAGGGTCTCCTCCATCGATACAACATGCCTTATTGGGGAATGTCTATGGTGAGGTGACCTTGAGAAAGAATCTGTATGTGTTTCCATGTAACTGCAACTTCTTAATATTTGATTGTTATTGATGATTTTCCCCCTAGGCTGGTCTCATACCCACCTTGCCACAAATGAACACACAAAGATTTATGTTGATATGTTGATTATAATTCTGTTGGCCTATTCCTAGGGCTTCTTATTGGCTTTAGCTCTCTTCATTATTAACAAATAACTACTAATTTATGTATATTTAAATGCTCTTATCTTACTGGAGAATGCCGGAGTCATGTCTTCTCTTCCTGGGATGACATATAGACTGCACTCTGCCTATATTTTATGGGTGTTCCTATGACCTCACAGCTATCAGTGAAATGGACATCATGAATTACAATGCCCACAATAGGCTTTCTTCAAGGTTGACCATTGGGAATAGTAGTAGGTATGCATAGTCTATGTTTGAAAGTCTCAGGCCATGGGAGACGCTCTTGTGAGTATCAGTGTCCAGATCCATGAGGAACCAGAGAAATGTACCTCCAGACGAGAGAGTCCAGAGGCCACCAGGACTGCAGATCTGAACAAAGGACAAAGAAACATGTCTGGTCCAGGAGTGATACATAGAAAGTTTACATTTTCTTTGTCTGTCTGTGCTGTTGAGCTCTCAAATGGATTTCTGTTACTCACCTGTGTTGATAGTAGACTTTAAACACTTGAGTTTGTGAGTCCTTTTAGAAATTTCTGTACAACCAATTCACAGTCACACCCAGAAATATGTAGTTTCCACTCATGTAAACAGTGAAGTCTTCCTCACAGCTACCACTCAGTTGTGGCCAAAGCTTGAAGAAGAAACTCCCTACCTGCTTTGCGGTTCCTGTAGGGGGAGGAGATTTCAGGAGAGATTCCCATTGATTTTGTGTTTTTTCACGACAGTACCATGTTGAGCTCTACTCCAGCACACCAGAATCTGTAACCTCAGATTTATCCCTCTTTTCTATTTCAGTTCAGAACTCCAAAGGCCTTTACCGTGTGGTTCTTCCAAAGGACATTTGTGAACAGTTCCTCCATTCTGCACGGAAGAACACCTAGAAAGGCATAAAGACATGTGGTGTGTTATGTGGCACTCTGGTAAAGATCTTAAGATTTATTCCTGAGTTGAGGTGGTTTCTTCCCTTTGGCTGCCCAGGTACTCCTAAAACATAACCAGGGGCTGTGTCTATACATATTACTTGACAGAAGGAAAGTTAGTGAAAAGGCCTGAGCTACCTTGAATTTGTTGGCTGTATTATGTTGTTATTCAGAGTCCCTCTTCAATGTCATGTTAGATATTTTGATTCTAGTCATGGTTAATGCCTGTAATCCCAGCCATTGGCAAACTGAGACTGGATGTTTCCCACAAGTTCAAACCAGGATCAGAAATGGAGTGACACAGTGAAGTAAAATCATCCAGGCTGGCAGACAGAAATGTGGAAATGAAACATGGAGACAGCACCTTGTCTCATTCTAAAAGGAGGAGGAGTCAATAATTTATGTGGCCGCGTCTAAGCACCCACACTGTGCTGATACTTGTAATATAAATTAAATACTTCAAGACCTCCAAATAGACCCAATGGCTGCTGCAGGGAGGCCCTAGGCCAAGGATGTGCTAAGAGAGATATCTTGTTGTCATGTCATCATCCTTCCTTTCATATGGTTACCAAACAATGCACTGGACCAGTCAAGATGGGGAAACACTGAGATGAGGGAGATGGATGAGAGTCATTCACAGGGGTGAGGGCTTCACTCACTTATGTTACGAGAGTGTGAAATTGACAATGTCAGGGAGTGGTAACAATCTATTTTCCTTTGGCAAGTAAAGATCGTATACCATGTCTCCAATGTCATTATTCCTGTGCAGAAAGGAGGTCCCGATTACTGTTATACTCAGAATGAGGAGTCCATTTTATTTGGGCAAGAAGAACTGGGCCTTCTTACCCTAGGTTGGATTCATGTAAGAAAATTTACCTCACTGGTTGCTAGCTGCTCTTCTGAGTGCACTGCCCAGATCTTTCTCTACACAGAGTCAACCCATTCCAGATCAACCTGTCTCTGAGCACATGCAGTCACTAGTGTTCCAGTGCTTAGTCAAAGGTATATTTCCTAGTGCATTTCAGCTTTACTAGTTTGGCTCTTATTCAGTTAATTCTTCAATTTTCCAATTCCTTGTAAGTGTATGGAGAATTCTAGCTTCCCTAGGATGTATGGGAAACTGCTGTAGACTCCATGTACCTTAAAAGCTGTATGGAAGTATTTTAACTAAGTCAAGAGAGTTCATTCTCATGATTGCATTTTGTCTTTATGAAGGAGTACTTGTTATATACATACCAAAATTCTCCTTCACGCAAGGGCTTCAAGTATTTGGACAATCTGTGCAGAATTGTGGTGATCTTCAAGAAAATATATTTCTTCCATAGTGCTTCCTTTGAAGGATTCTCTCCTATTCAAGGCCTCAAACTAACATGACAGGCAGCTCTTATTGGAATGAGACAGGTGTAAGCCACACTCAGTTATTTCTAGGTTTTGAGAGCTCACAGGTATTTGTACTCACTGCTTGGGGAGTGCTGATGTGTGGGCAGTCTTCTGTGTCTTCATGCTTCAGTTGCATAAGAATTCACTTATTTCCCTAACAATAATATACCACGGCAGCAAGGAAATCTGGCCCTTTGTGAATGGACACAAATAGGAGGTAAAACAAAATTAGCACCAATTCACATGAGGCAGCGTGCAAGTTACTCTTCAGGATGTAGATACAGGGCACTGTGGGATTCAGAGGAAGAGGAGTCCCACCTGAGGTTTTGTATAAAGAGGAAGCAAAAGAGAGGTCAATGTCATTGTTAACATGTATCTGTCAGTAGTCTTGGTTGGGATGTCAGGTTTGTGTCGACCCGACCCTTCAGAGCCGTGCTGCCCATTGTTGCTTATGGGCAGGAAGAACAGTGGTTCTTTTGAATAAATGGAGAGCTGCCTGGGCTAATTAGGGCAGAACAATGATGTGACTGAATCCAGACTCCAGAAGATAAATGAAGGAGTTGCAAGGCTGGTTGCAGAGCAGAGGTCATTTAATGTGTGGAAGCTGCTAACTTCCAATGATGATGAGAGGGTGATGGCCATGTGTTCATGAATGTTCCACTTCAGAGATTCAGGACTGAGGAAATGAGGTTGAGAAATCTGCATCAGGGCGACCTTGCAGTTGAGTTCATGGAGATGGCAGTGATCCTCTCATAAGCTTCAATATGGGATCTAGAGGAAGACTGATTTTAAGGGGGTTCTTCCAAGGTCTTTCAAATCTCGGCTATTTCAGACATTTATGTATTCAGAGGACAAAATAGATCAATCCCTCTCCCATCTTCTCCTAGACGAATAAAGTGTTTTCCTGGCATTATGTAGGGAATCATGGTGGGAGCCAGTTTTTTACACTCCTTGGGACCTCCTCCTTTGGTTCAGACATGGGTCTCACTTGGAATTCTTGAATTCTTTTGTCTCTTTAGACGCATCCAACCCAGACAGCCTTCTTGTCGAGTGTGGATGTACACACACATTTTTCTTACCAGATAATGCTGCCAGAAGCAATTGCAGTGGTCTGCTCACCCAAATATAAACAGTGAGTATGTCTGATTCAAGCCTGGAAGGTACAAGTGCAAACTCCTGTATGGCTCAGAACACTTCAAAAACTAATATCCAGAGGGTCTTAACTGATTGCTATAGAAGTGACCCTTTATGGAGCATATTCTAATTAACACCAGCTGTTCTTAAAATATGTCCTGATACCACTACTAGTTTTCTAAGGAAAACTGCCAAGAATTGTCCTCAAAAACCAGAGGTTGAAAAATTCCATACCAGACACTTCAGCATAGTGTCATCCTGTATCATTCCAAATGTCTTCTTAGTCTGAATTCTTTAGCAGAGCCAGTGTTGGGAAAGCAATTAATCATCTTGCTTTTCTTGGACTAATTTTTGTAGTCTGGAATGTGTCCCAGGGGATCTAGTGATCTCAGGTTTTAGCACAACCCCCACTTGTTCCTCACAATGTTTGGCCTGAACAGACCTAACTTTTTGCTTGATTCTTCTTCTTTCTCATTTCTATTGTTGAGTTCCCCTGTTCCATTAAGTCAATCTAGATGAAAGAGTTCAGAAGAGAGAAAGACAGAGAGAGACATAAACAGAAAGTGGTAAGAAGAAGAAGAATGAGGAGGAGGTCAAAGAGAGCGAGAGAAGGAGAAGAAATAAGAGAGCAGGTGGGAGGTGGATTGGGACTATGACAAAGAAGACAAGTTCTAACACAACCAATGACAGTGATCACTCAGAATAGAAGGAGGACTTCCACATCATTTGTGAGGGAGGAAGAATTGTGCAGAGAAGAGGAGAGACAGGAGGAGAGGAGGGGGAAAGGATACAGAAGTGAAAGAGAAAGGAGAGAGTCATAGGAGAGGAAAAAGAGAGGAAGAAAAGAAGGAAAAGAGGAGAAAGAGGAGAGAAAGGTGTAGACTAGAGAGAGGAAGGAGACATGTGGGATATCTGATTGACTGTGATGTTGACTTTTCTCATTTCAGAACTGGAATTTTCACACTGACACCTTTTGGATTGAACGAAATATCAATCTGCACCCAGAGGGGCTTCCATCCCCATAATCAGGACTCAGCTATATTCTGTGTATGTATCAGTGAACAAGAAATCGAGCCTATGTTCCCAGCCAGTACATAGACCCAATAAGCTTTATCATCCTTTTCTCACCTTCATGGATGTTTGGCATCATCGCACACCTTCCTAGAAATCCATTATAACCATTTATCTAGGAAGGAGTGAGCAGTGGATATAAGTGTCTTATATTTGAAACATTGTCATTTGCTTTGTTTGAGGATGCTGACAATCCTACCCCTTTTCCTGATGTCTGGAGATACTAATACTATGCACTTTCCAGGCTGTTGAGTGGAGAAGGGAAGAAGGACTAGGGTGGACTCAGGGACAGAGGGTGTGCTCAGTAGGTCTGATGTCCTGGATACATCCCTAGGAACATGGTGAAAAGAAGTAACTGACAAATCATGGACTCCATTAGCTTATTCAAGATTTATTACATGTTAATTTGTTCTTCATCATTGTCAGCTACTAAGCATAAGTTGGTGATGTGGATGCCAAAGAAAGGGCCAAGTAAGATAGGTAAATTAAGCATATTCATCCCAGAGTATTGATTCAAAAGCAGGGTTCTCAGGTGCCTAGGGAGATGATTTCTTCTCCAATGTTTTGTCTGAGATAATACACTTGGCATGATCAGACCTCAGGGCTTAAGATCAGTCTCAGATCAATGAGATTCTGGCACTTTACTTCAATCAGCCTGGACTTTTCTATTCAGTTTAATTCAGAGAAAACTTAGTACCATTGTGAGAAGACCAGAACCATGTCCCATCAAATTTGTGTTAAGAGGCAGGGATAAAGCCAAAAAGATTCACATTCAAGGAAGACTGAGATCCTAGGATCAGTGTGCTAATTCCAAGAGTTAGAACTTGGTGTCTGTATTATAAGTATCATAATAAATGTGTATGAGCATTTGTAAAGAGTTTGCATCATACTCCTGATCCTAACAGGAAATTGAGACCTAATGACATTTCAACTGTCTTTTAAAAAACATGTATACACATTTATATTTCATTATGTTTATTTATGCAATTTCATTGTGTAGTCATTTAAAATTAGACCCTTCGTTTATTTTAATTCTGTGTCTCTGTGGATTTGCACATGTGAGTTTAGTGCTTGTCTGTTACAAGAATTCTTCAGATGCCCTAGATCTGGAGTCAAGCAATTGTGCACTGCCTACCTCCCTGCAAGAGCAGTGGGTATTTTTAAACAAAGCACCATACTCCAGCACCCATTGTCTTGTCTCATGTGTAAACCCAGTGTTTTCAGTTGATATGGGGAAAAACTTTCTAGAAGATTTGTTCAGAAACACATAACTCTAAATTGGGATATGGATAATGCTTATATACTAGGATGTTGAAAGATACTGCACACTTTTAATCAAATTATCTGGAACACCATTTCCCTATTTCCCAATTGTAAAATCTTCTTCTGAATCTGGCCTGGTTATCCTAAGGCTATGTGTACTATCTGGGACATATGAGACACTCTTTTGGTGTAATATGAAAAGTGTAAGATTTTTCCCAACAGTTTTCCATGCCTTAACCAGATTTCCCTCTGTCCAATTGCAGGACTGCAGTCATGTCACCTTTCAAAACAGCAGGGTGACCATCAGGGATTTGTGATGAGTAAACCAAAGTATGCACCCACCTCAGTGGGAGTGAGTGTGTGTGTGTGTGTGTGTGTGTGTGTGTTTTGTGTATACATGAGTGATTGTTGGGTGGTGTATATATCTGTATATATGTTAACCTTTGTCATATTGTATCTGTTATGTATGATTACTTGTTTATATGTATCACACACTGTGCACATTCACAGTGCCCAGATGAACTGACCTTTTTATTGCAGTTTTAGCAGTTAGGAAAAAGGATGGATAAAACAGAAGATTGTGACACATAATGGCAAGAGGTCTAGAGGACACATCCTGATTCTAGATGTGAGAACACAAAAAATTCATTTTACTTACAAGGTGAGGTGACTGTTTCTGCCATGTGAGAAAGAACTTTTTGGAATAATGCACAGGTTGGGAAATGTAATTATTACAACATCCTGGAAAAAACCCTTAGTTCAATCTCCACAACACAGAAGAAACATAGTCTTACATATGTTGGTATTTGACAGTATTTGCAGTTCATAACTGTACATTGAGGGTATAGGTTTGAGTGAGGATTGGCTTGCTTGAGTCAGGAGATAAATTTAATCAAAAGTGTATCCTACATAAAGTACAATTCCAAATTGTGAATATACATTTACGTTTCTTGTTTTAGCCTCCTACATTTAAAATGTGACCTGTAGCTAGAAACCCTTTGACTAATGACTTTTCTTAGTTAAAACTGTTTAAATGAAAGCATTTAACTTGAAAAAAGGGAAGTATATTACTTGAGAAAGTAAAGTACAAAACACAAATTTTTAAATTTTCTCATATTAGAATCATTTACAGATTTTATACACTGTACAAAAAGGAATAAGACAAAGGGGTCACATACTTCATGTGAATAAGGTATAATAGTACTTGTAAGAACATGGTGGGATCTCAAATTTGATAAAGATTCCTTCCATTGAATTGTAGAAACCCATTGTCAGAAAGGATTTGGACATGAATGGTGGCCTCTGGTTACCTCTTCACGATGACCAGGTGCTTGGTAAACTATTCATTCTTAAATCCATTTACCATATCTATCCCTAAAGGAAAGCAAAATTTATTTCCATCACCCAGATATACAATCATCTGGACCAATTTTGTTTTTTGTGCGAATATCTGATAATGCAATATTTCCCTACATGAAATCTTTCAGTAACTCATCTGTTATATTATTTAGAATTATTAATATTACCCTCATGTGGGATATATTTAATTGTTCTTTTCTTTTTAAATTAGTCCTATTACCTATGAAATTTTTAGTTATTTAATAAGCAGTTAATTCTTTTTTATTTTATATTCATATATTGGGAAGAGCTTTCTAAATTGAATGTTGCCACAAATTAACCCAGTCATCTTCCCGTTCATCTGAATTACAAATAGATATATTTGGCAAGTTTGTGTTGCGCATATAAATCTGTGCTTTCATTTAATATTGCTTTAATTTAAGTTTTAATTGTTTTATTATTGTGAAAGGTTGTCACAATTCAGATATTCATAATTCACTCCTCTTCTAACAAAATTTGCATAACTGGAGATCATACAATTAGTACTAAGGAATTAACACACCACTAATCTAATAACAGTACTTAATGTATGAATTATTTCTTCAAATGATAAGTTAATTATGCAATAATATTTTGCTCCTACTCTACCTGTTGCTTGTTTGAATTTTTATGCATCTGTGGGCTAGAAAGACTGATTGCATTTGCAGCACAGAGGAAGAAAGCAAAATTAGGTTTGCTATTGGTAGTTGACATAGATTGTAAGTGCTCAAACTCTAAGTCACATTTGTAGGATTTAGCCAATATTAATTCATGGGCACAATTCATTGGTTAATTCATTAATAGGCACAAGTAAAGAAAGATGCCTTCATGATTTCTGAGCAACAATGCTCATCCTCAGTATTTAGAGACTACAAGTTCATCAAGTTTAGTTATCCTCTGTCCAGCTGTGTTTTCATCTGTAAATTGGGAATAAACTCTGGGTGATTAGGTGTTATAACAGTAGATAATACATAATATAATTTACTATTGCCAGTCTTTAATATTCCGCAAGGCCCATATCTTCATTTATTTTTGTATTCTGGGATCATTGTTTCTCAGATCTCAATTAAGGAAAACAACATTAGAGTTCTTTGTGCAAAATCATGTACAGAAAGCAGATGTCCTCTGGACTGAGCAATAGATGGGGAACATATGTAGAACTTCAAGTTGTGTCTCCATCAGATCTATCCATGCTCATTCTTCTCTACATCCTTGTGCACTCTGAACTTTACATTAGTTCAAGTGAAATTTGATTATTCATTTTTACAAAATAGTGTTACTTAAGTATTATTACTAACCCTAATTGTAAGCATTTTAACAACTTTGCAGTAAAAATGGCACTCCCTAGAGCAAATTGGGAGCATGGGGAAGTTGTGAGGGAAATAGAAGAAAGAGGAGGGAAGAAGGGGAGGAGGAGAACTTGAGGAATCAGGAAAATTGTGTTGGAGAAGAATAGAGAAGGAGAGCAAGAAGAGATACCTAAATAATGCGAGGCATCATAGGTTTAAAGAGAAATCTTGAACTAGGGAAATATTCAGAGATCCATAAGGATGACCCCAACCATGAATCTAAGCAAAAGAGTAAAGGCTGCTCTAAGAGTCCTTCCCCTATAATGAGATTGGTGACTATCTTTAATGCCATTGTAGAGCCTTCATCCAGTAGCTGATGGGTTTAGAACCAGAGAATCAAAGCTAAGCACTGAGCATACTCCTGGAATCCAGTTGTAGAAAGGGCAAGACCATGCATGGGAAACCCTAAGACACAGCTGACCTGTGCAACTGGAAGTTAATGGACCCCAGTCTGATAGCTGTGGAATCAGCATAAGACCCAACAAGGCCTCCTGAATGTGGGTATCAGTTGGGAGGCCTGGGCAGTCTATAGGAACTCTGGCAGTGCATCCAGAATTTATTCCTAGTGCACAGATGGGTTTTGGGAGCACATTGCCTATGGAGGGACACTCTCTCAGCATCGACACATGGGGGATGGCCTAAATCCTTTCCCAAATGATATGACAGATGCTGATGATCCCTTAAGGACACCTCATGCTCCCTGGGAGTGGATAGGGGTGGGAAGGCAGGGTCACTGGGGACCAAGGGAGAATGGGAGTGAGGGGACTAATATGGGTATGTAAAGTATGATTGGTTTTAATTTAAAGAAATTTTTTTCAAAATGATGGAAAAAAGAAAAAAATGGCACTGCTCTTTCACCTTAGGCTTCACATATTTATCTGATTACACTAATAAGATGTGAACCTCAGCTGTTCTATTTTACAGAGGAAAAACCAGGTTAACCATTGGTGTGAAAGACTGAAAACTTGATTTGAAGCTCTTCACTAAAACTAAAAGTCAGGTAACATTCTGTATTTGTGCATTCCTGTTTTACATTCTCCATTTGTGCATTCCTGTTTTACAAGTAGTCACACTCTATTTTTACATTAAGAATTTTATTTTTCTTCAAAAATATTCATTATCAACACTTATGAGAGAGAATATGAAGATAAAAGTAAAAACACCATTCTGTATTGGGCTAAATTTGTTTCTCAGTTGTTAAACTGGTTGTGTCTCTTTTAGAAGACCTGGGTTCGGTTCCCAGCACCCACATGGTAACTGCCAGCCACCAATGACTCCAGCTCCAGGAAATTCCATACCTTTTCTGTATGATGGGGAAAGAGCATATACTCACATTCATATAATAAGAATAAAAATCCTTCAGGATAATGGACATTCATCTCATTAAAGAATCACTTGTATGCAGTAAATAGTATTTTAATTAATTTATTTAATTATTTTTATACTACAATTTGTATGGTTGTCACATTGAATGTGACTTTTCTTAGGATCCTTCATTGTACACAAAAAGACAGATTATTATGGAATGATTCTTATTTAGACCACTTTTCTATGTCTCAAGTACTTATTAAGCTAGATTGCATTTTGCAAACTCAATTTGTGCTTTTACTCTCACATTATACTGCCATGTGAAGCTTCTATAAAAGTCTTATTTTCATAAAAACTCAAAAGTATTTCATTGTGACTATAAAGGTTGATTTCTAGGTTATTTTGAAGCTCCTGAATTCTATATCAATGGAAATATGTGTAGGTTCTATAATTGTGTAAAAATATACAATTTTTGGAAATGTAATTTCTGGGACTTTGCAGTAATATACTTAATGGGTTCGGGTTTTATCTGCTGATGTTTCAACTTTGCCAAATTATATGACATTAGGATTCTAATGTGTTTCTTTGTTATCTTATTTCTACTCTTGTATGTTGATTGGACCTTCACTATGATATCAGAATATATCCTATTGTATATTTTAGTATTGAGTAGAATAAAAGACAGAGTGCAGTATGTTGGTCAGTGGGAGGAGTACTTACCCAATATTTGTGAGATGAGATTTATTAGGAAATTTGTCTGAAAACATGCCAAAATATTTGAATTACCTGTGGCTTTGTTGGCTGTAGTAAGAATTCTATTTGTTTTTGTTGTTATATACTCTCACCATGTAACCCAGATTGGCCTCAAAATGCTGGTGTTTTTATCTCCTTCTCTTGATATAAGTAGTAGTACACATTTACACATGTTTAAAACTATGCCAACAGTAATTTTTTCATGATATTGCAGCGAAAGGATTAGTAAACCAAACTTCCTGAGTCACCGTTTCTCCAACCAGTGCATTTAAAGAATGTGTTTTGGAAAATTCAGGTCTGTATTTGGCATGACTTTGTCATTAGCACTTGTTTATAGTAACCAAATTACATGGTGATTAAGGGGCATGAGGAGAAATAATACGGTATAATGATAATAGATTTATTTTCTCAATTTCAGGCTCACAACTGACAACTTGACTTTGATACTTCTCAGTGGACATTGTCTGAGAAGCTTGTTTGATAACAACTTGACATAGGAGTTTCTTGGTTAAAGGAATGTAAGTGTGTTACTTCCATTTCTCACTGCTGTCACAAACCCATGGCTAAATCAGTTGAAAGAGATTCATTTGGATCACGATATACTGATAGTATAAAAAGAAACCAGCGAGTGGTGATTAATGCAGAAGCCAATCACTGACAAAAAAAAAAACAACAAAAAACGCCAAAAATCAGTGCTGGTAGAGAATTGTACCCTAAATGGGATGGCTGTCTCAAACTTCTCAGATTCAGAAAACAATTTAGAAGGTTGTCAGGAAATACATAAGAGCTGAGACTGTGGAGAAGGCCAGCAGGAACAACACACGTTTTTGGATATGAGATAGCAAATGTGACCTACACGAGACCTGTTCAGGACTGACCTTGCCAATATTTATTGTGGATGATACAGGACCCCTAGGCCTACTCCTACATGGGGGATAACTGGCTGTTAATGGTTGCTCAGGAATTGGTGACATTTGCTTTACTGGTACAGCTCTTACAAATTGCCATTTTCCCAGTATATGCCATCCTGCAAACACTTAGACAAGAAACTAGAATTTGACTTAGCAAGTCATACATTAGAGAAGACATGACAGCAGAAAGGGATGGAGGTTTCAGCAAGAGGGAGAAGAATGACAGAGGGCAGTAGGAATAATCTCTAAATTTTATTATATGTCTGAAACTATTACACAAAAATAAGAAAGAAGGGGAGGAAAGAAGGAAGGGAGCACGGAAGGAAGAAAGTGAGGGAGGAAGGAAAAAATAGTGGGCCAAATCAAGAAGACCAAAGCATTATGGGCACTTTTCTTTGCATAAAGGTCATGAACCAGATGCTGTTGGAGCCAGAGGGGCCATGCTCGACATCACATTCAGAGAAGATGGATACTGGCAGCTGATGGAGCCAGGAGGACCAGCCGGGAAGAGTAAATGGAATCAGACAGCTGATGAAACCAGGAGGACCTCATTGTTGTATTATATTTTCTCCTGGCTTTAGAGCTCAGGTTTTATTATGTTCTCCTCTGAGAAGAACCTAAAATAATCTGGTTTTTGCCTAATTGCTGAGATGATTTAGTATTTTCATTTTCACTTTATTTTATTATTGTTTTAGTCTAAAATATCTCCATCATCTTTGTTGACCCCTCTCCCAAGGTGCTGAGAATATCTATGTGATTGTGTGTCTATAATCTTTTGTGTGTGTGTGGGGGGGTGTGTGTCCCACCACACCTGAAACTCTCAATCTTACTTAAACTGCTGCTTCACTTTTCTCTACTGAATTCCAATTTAAATAGTCTGTGACACATTTCAAGTGTTAATTTTATAGGAAAATATTTACAACATTTCAAGAAAAGTAATTTCCATATATTAATCACACTTTTTCCTTTAACAAAGTAGCATAATTGGAGGATATGTGATTTAAATGACAACTCAAGTTCAATATCCCAGCCCATGTTCTGATTCACCTCTACTTTAGATCTCCATGGAGTGAAGGTCCACAGTCTCATGCCCCAGTTCTTACAGCAATGCCTTCCTCTCTGTGCTGGACTGATCTCCCTTGAAACCCTGAGACCAGACCAATCTACACACCTCCCTCAGGTTGTTTCTGTCAGGTGTTTCCATCACAATGACCCATATTCATTATTAGTGAGCCTAAGATTTTGACATTTCTTGACATCATTTAGTCTTTTTTCCCCTTCAATTGTTTCTTTCCAATATGACTGTTTGGTTTCACTTTCTGCTTTCAAAATTTTGTATTCTTTGCTTATCTGATTCTGTGTCTGGACTATCCACATTTATAGCTTTTTTTCCTGCAGATTTAATTTCATACTTTTCTAGAAAAATTATTTACTCAGAAATATTATTTCATGAAAACAGTAAAGGTACACTCGATTTGTGTTGGTGACATATATTTGAATCCCATATCTGTCATGGAGACATTTTCCTCTTTAGTGGGCAGTTATTATTTTTTCAAATTAGGAAACTCAGAGCAGTTATGGATCAAGTGCCACAGCCACATAGTGAAGCATGCTTTCTGCCTGGTTAATGCACATCCACCTACACAGTGGTGGAAAGGGAAATTTCCTAGGAGATATTGCTTCACTTTTTATATTCCAAACTACATGTGCATCAATGTCAGATCACCACCTGTACGATGAGCACCCACTTGGCAGTAGTTATGGAATAGGACACTAAGAACTGCCTTCCATGAGACTTTCATCTTAACCACATCATGCTTACTTTGATACACTCCCAGTGACATATTTATCACCTGATTTTCCTTCTCATATATCTGTTATTTTTTGAACATTTACGCTATAGGAATGTACTCTCTAGAATTCTAAATATAAAATTGTAGTTCATTGTTTTCACTCTGCAGTATTTATCTTCGCCTCTTTTGGGGATATGCCACCCAGCACCCAAATAAATCACACAAAAAGGATTTTTCTTTCTTACAAATTTGTAGCCTTAGCTTAACTTTTTACTAGCCAGTTTTTTCCTCTTTTCCTTTTTCTGTCTTTTCTTGGTTTTTCGAGACAGTATTTCTCTCTGGCTTTGTTGTTTGTCTTCGACTCACAGAGATCTGCCTGCCTCTGCTTCCCATGTGCTGTAATTAAAGGTATGCACCTCCACCACCAGGCTCTATCAAGCTTTTCCTAATTTAAAACATTCCATCTATCTTTTGCCTCTGGTGTTTTATCTTTCTCTATTTTTGTAAACCTTTTTTGCTTCTTTCTCTGTGGCTTGCCCTGTGTCTGTGTGGCTGGTCCCTGGTGTCTTCTCCTCCTTCTTCCTCCTCCTTTCTATCCTCCCAGATTTCACCTATTTAATCTGTCTGCCTGTCAGCCTTTGCCTATCCTTTATTGCCAACATATTGGCTCATTAATCTCTTTATTAGAACACTAAGATGCTTTACACAGGTAAAGTAAACACAGCTTCACATTTTTGCATCAATAAACTAATATTCTACAGCATAAACAAATGTAACATATTAAAAATAGTCTACTATATAAAATTATATTAAATCCCAAATTATGGCATGTAAGATTATCATTCATTTATAAGGTAAATTAGTGAAGCTAAAAGGAAAGAATTAGGACTACAATAAAAACAACTAATTCTGAGAATCCAGAGTGACATCACTGTTTACCTGAATCTAATTTAAACACCTTCCATGGCTGTGCATCTGCTTCCATCATCAGGGTAGTGTGAGCTGTAACATCTACCAGTCAGTAACATTCATTACTACCCTGAGTGTATTATCTCCTGAGCAGTAAGATGACAGCACATGTCCTCTCAATAATGTAGCTTAACCAGTGCAGGAAGACAACTTCATGCACATGAAAATATACTCAAGTAGACCTCGTTCATTATTTCCACTGCTCAAAGCATACATGACTATCCACTCACAAACTTCCCTTTACATGACCTCATGCTTGAGAATCCTGTCCTTAAATAAGACAATCACACAATGGCTGTTAAGGTTTATGCACTGCATTTCTGTTTGCCTAGCCTAAACTATAGCATTGCTTATGCAAATGTCTTAAATTATTTTTCTTGTTTATTGATATGTTCATCAATATGCATTATAGTTAACTGTAGGCCTTTGAGTAATGATTACAGCTTGCTTTCTTTCAGGCTGACATGTCCTCTACTCCCCCATGCTACTGTGACTGCCAAGCTAACATCTAGTGTTTGCTGGAGCTAGTGATGCCCTTAGATGCCCAGATGTGACAATTTCTATTTGACTCCAGGTTTTGGGACATCTTCACAATTTTACCTAAAATTATTAAACCAAGACCACATTTCTGCCCTCCTACAAGATTATGATTCCAGTAGATTCATAGTACAGCGCTCAACAGCTCTAGCACAGAATATGTACACAAATGACCATTAGAAAATGCATGCCTCTGTCTTATGCATTGGAGTGAATCATGACTAAACTTAATTTCTTATTACCATTGAGAGCTTCAGTTTTCCTTCTCTCTTCCTCCATTTTTCATTCATTCCTCCCATGAATCCTTTCCCCCACCATCCTTCAATTTCATCCATCTCTTTCCTTCTGTACCCTTCTTTACTCAGTCTCTTTGTTGGTTGATAAAAGACTCTTTGGTACTTGAAACTCTACTTTAACTTTAAGCAATAACTCAATAGCTCAGAGATGTAACCTCACCACATTCCTGGTTAAATGGAAGAAGCTAAAATAATTTCATTAATTATTAATTTTTAATGAATGGTCAATGTAACCTTGCAGAAATTTGTGTCATATTCTAATATAATAATGAAAAATAACTTGATCAAGAATGATAATCTATAGAGATCACACATTCAAACATCCTCTGTCCAGATTTGATGCTCGTAGACTGGGCAGGCAACACTCAGCTCTCAGTTATTCTCCTCTCAGTCCTTGTATCTTCATGGCATCTGGAATCCTTAATGTAAAGGATCATTGTATAGGCTAAGGAAGAATTTCATGTGCTGAGTGGCCAGTAGAATGACAAGTACATAACGATTTGATGTGCCTGATGGTTTAATTCCCAAAGGAGGTACTGACAGTAACAAAGAATTTGTCAATGATAATTTGCATGAGAATGAGTGTTAAGATCCTGAATTCCTTTGGAAATCTTTTGTCATAATCCTGTTATCACTTGGAAAGAGATGGGAGGGGCACAAAAACGTTTCTGTATGAAATAAAAAACTTAAGAATACCTTTTTGCATGAATGTGATGACAAACTAAACAAAGACAGATTATGTCACAAACGCTTGGGTTCCTTATTAAAAAAACATGAAGTTATCATGTAATAAAGTTTATGATCAATCTTCCTGTATTAGCACATGGAGCTTTACATTATAACATGTTTTTTAATCTAAATTAGAAATAACATTGCTTCACATGTCAAACCCAGGTCCCTCTCCCTTCCCCTCCCCTCCTCACATGCCCTCCCACCAACCCCCTAATATACCTTAATTTCCCCAGGGAGCCTGAGACCCTTCATGGGGTGTCCATAGTCTATCATTTCATCCAGGGCAGGGCCTAGACCCTCCCCCAAGAGTCCATGCTGAGAGAGCAACTCTCATTGTTGGATGGGCACAAAAATTCCATTTGTATGCCAGGGATAAATACTGATCTACTACCCAAGGCCCAATAGATTGCCTAGGCCTCCTCACTGACACCCCCATTCAGGGGGTCTGGATCAGTCCCATGATGGATTCCCAGGCATCAGTCTGGGATTCCAGAGCTAACCTTTGTCAGGTTAGCTGTTTCTGGGGGTAAAACCAGCCTAGTCTTAAACCCTTTGTTCATCAGTTCTCCCTCTCTGCCACTGGATTCCTTAAGTTCAGCTCAGTGTTTAGCTGTGGGAGTCTGCCTCTGCTTCCATCAGCCATTGAATGAAGGTTCTGTTTCCCAGACTCTCTGGTCACAGGACTGTAGGCTGCCACCCCCCAGATCTATTTCTAAAATCCATATATGAGAGTACATGCCATGTTATCTCTAGGAAAGAGATGAGAGTGGTACAAAAATCTGTTTTCAGTATGAAATAAAAAAAACTTAAGAATACCTTGATGTGAATAAACTGAATAAAGACAGATTATGTCAGAAACTCTTGGGTACCCTTATAAAAACATGAAGTTATGAAACATAAATCTTATGATCAATCTTCCTGTATCAGCACATGGAGTTTTACATTACAAACACATGTTTATGTATGACAGAACATTAAGAATTTCAATAGATATTTTAAAAATTATATGTTAAAATTTGTGCTTCTCTTGATTAATAGAACACAATGTCCTAATCTTGGTTAGAGGGAAGATATTTCAGAAGCTGTTTTAGATAAACAAAACAGGAAATGGATCACAACATCTGTAAATTACAACTTGTAGTTTAGAAGTTTAAGCAACTTCCCTCACAAAGAGTTAAAGATATTAAATATTGAGTATTACAGGTATTAACTATTGAAAATGCTCTTAGACTTTGTGAGTTTGGGGACTAAGACATCAAACTTTGCTCTTTTTAAAGTATTACCCAGATTTCAAATATAAGTAACATGATTTAAAACACCTGAAAATGGCTTTAAAAGGAGATAAAGAGCTAAATAGCCCACTAGTACTATCATCTGAGGCTGAAAAAGAATTAGAATGGGTAGAAAATGGAATATTAGAAGCACATGTGGACCATGTGGATCCAAAACTGGACTGTATTCTGGTTATTTTACAATCTAGAGAATACCCCTCAGGAATATTAATTCAGAGGGAAGACATTATACTAGAATGGGTATTTCTGCCACATATACAGAATAAAAAATTGAAAACATATATAGAAGAGATCTCCGATTTGATATTAAAAGGTAAGTTAAGGCCTCGTCAACTGACTGGGAAAGACCCAGCTGAAATTATCGTACCTTTAACTAATGAGGAAATTTCCTCCTTATGAAAGGATAATGAGTATTGGCAAATATCTTGCAGTGACTTTTTGGGAACTATTAGTAACAACTATCCCAAAACAGAGAGAATCAAATTCATAAAGAAAACAATTTGGATTGTTCCGCATATCGTGAGACAAACACCAATTTCTGGAGTTCTTACCTTCTACACGGATGCAAACAAATCAGGTAAGGCAGGGTATAAATCAGGAAACATAAGTAAAGTAGTTCAAAGCTCTTACAACTCCGTACAAAAGGCAGAGTTATATGCCATTCTCATGGTACTTAAAGACTTTACAGAGCCTCTCAATATAGTTACGGATTCCCAGTATGCATATTGAGACGCAGAAGTTGTTTCTGATAGTACAGAATGAACCTCATTATTTTTACAATTACAGGAAGCCATCAGAAACCAGACTCATCATATATATAAATATATATCACACATCAGATCCCATACAGGTCTGCCAGGTTCTCTGGCACAAGGCAATGGTGAAATTGATCATTTATTAATAGGTAATGTGTTGGAAGCATCAGAATTTTATAAGAAACACCATGTTAACAGCAAAGGTTTGAAGAAGGATTTTTCTATCACCTGGCAATAAGCCAAAGAAATAGTAAGAAATTGCCCCATTTGCTCATTCTACAATCAAACTCCATTACCAGTTCATTCACAGAAATGAACTTTTGCAAATGGATGTATTTCACTTCCCAGAATTTGGCAGAATTTGAAATACGTGACACAAAATTACTGACAGTAAAGCTAAGTATTTAATGTAGAAATTTACTCACAAGATACCAAACCCCGAGGAGCAGTTTTCAGCTAGCTGCCGGACCGGAAGCCGATCTCCAGGAAAAGAGACCGAGACTTCCTGTGTGCTGTCTTTTATGCCTTCCCCTGTAACGCCCCTAGCCATGCCCAAAAGTGGGCCTGGCTAGTGACTTAGTTCTGCCTACGTACGTATACTTCTTTAGTCCTGCCTAAAGTGGGTGTGGTTAGTGGTGTGGTAAACCGCCCTTTTATTACCTCATCTGAATGTGCCTCTAATAAGTCACATGTTTAATGGCGGCATCAGACTTCCTCCTACAGTACACCATACCATAGACATGTTCTCAGGCTTCCAATGGGCTACTGCCCTCACCTCTGAAAAAGCTGATTTTGTTATTATACACCTGTTAGAAATGATAGCTGTTATGGGTATACCTAAAACAATAAAAGCTGACAATGCTCCAGCATATGTCTCCAGTAAATTGGAACAATTTTTCAAATATTATAATATAAAACATGTAACTGGTATACCTTGCAATCCCACAGGACAAGAAGTGGTTGAAAGATCTAATCGAACCTTAAAAGTGATGCTTCATAAACAGCCAGGGGGAATAAAGACCCCCAAACACAGGTTACATAATGCTTTATTAACGTTAAATTTTCTTAATGTTGAGGAAAAAGGACAAACTGCAGCAGAAAGACACTGGACTACAGAGAAGACTTCTGAACTGAACCAACCAGTGTATTTTAAGGATGTTATGACCTCAGTCTGGAAACCAGGATATGTGTTAAACGCTGGGGAAGGCAGTTTGCTTTTGTTTCCACAGGAGAAGAAAAACTTTGTGTTCCATCAAAATTAATTAAGATTCAATCAGAAGAGAAGATATCTCAGGAGGAGGGAAGATAACAGCTCATCTTCAAAATCATATTCTACCATGGGTAAAGTGACCGCATAAAAGGAAAGAGAAGTTTTTTGTTTATTTTCTTCACAGGTAAACTCAGCAAAGAATACTGGACATATGGATTCCTGAAGAAGAATGAACAGCTACCCTGAGGACCACCAAACAAACAGTAACTCACTGTGTGGTATCAAAGACTACATCTCTCTATATTGATTTTTATAATAAATACCCTTTTATCTTTGTTTCTTTGTATACTTTCATCACCATTCATTTAACTGAAGGTGGCTTTGGAGTTGGATTGGCTCTCCTACTCTAAATTCAAGCATGTTATTTAAATAAAATTCAGAATTTCTGTATTATATCAAAGAGCCATTGATATAAGACAGAAGAAAATAAAATAAGGGACAGTTATCTGTGGATTTCTTTTTCTGAAAAGTCTAATTTCCTTCATGTTTACCATCTTCTCTATTTTCACCTCTTCCAGTATGCGTACATATAGAAGTTAAAATATTTCTTTGTTAACATTAATGTTTGAGTTTTCCAGAGAAGAAGGGATTTTCTGACAGCAATCTTCAACTTCTTCAGAAAGAGAAGGAAGATCCACTTCCTTGACTCTACCTGATTCGACTGGCTGAGTCTGAACTGCCCCACATCATCGACTCCACCTGACAAGCACCATCCTGAAACCAGCTTGTAATTACATCACTCAAAACAACTCCAGACCAAGGAAATGAAACAATCTGGCTAGAGCTTCAGATGAGAGCTTCATTCAACACTAGAACTACAGGCAGGAACTTCATTCAAGCATCTCCTGCCAAACAGAGACTGTCTCATCTACTGAAGATTTTGTTACACTAACATTTTTCTTCTCACAGGTCCCCATGAGATTGTCATCGTCCCATCTCAGCAGGAAGTAGTTTTGAGAATTCTACGTACCCTCTCCCTACTATTGATATTATAGGATAGTTTACACCTGTTAGTGTTAGTGTTCAATTATTTTAGAGTTGGGATTGGAAAGAGGTGTTCAGACTTTGGTGTTTCTTTCAGATAAGTTTAGGTTTAGATGGGTAGATATTTGATACATGTTGTTCATTGAAACAAGTTAGTTGTTTTAAGTTTAAATATCCTTTTTAGACTAAAAGGGGAATTGGAGGAGGAAAACAGAACTCCGCCATTAGCCATGTGACTTAGAGCCACATACAGATGAGGGAATAAAAGGGCAGTTTACCACACTGCTAACCATACCCACTTTAGGCATGACTAAAGACCTATATGGATGTAGACGGTGAACTACGTCACTAGCCAGGCCCACTTTTGAGCATGGCTAGGGGCATTATGGAGGAAGGTATAAAAGACTGAACAGCAGAAGTCTCGCTTTCTTTTCTCACTTCCTGTCTTCCAGTTGGGCGTTGAAAAAGTACTCAGCTCTTCTGAGTTACCCGTTTTTCTTGTGAGTAATTTCTACAATAAATACTTACTTACATTTTCAGTAGTGTGCCGTTTATCGTTGAAGCATCACCCCACTTCTGTAGGGACCTAAGTGCAGAGTTGCATCTCACTTACCAGGCCTTGCCTCCTTCCTTGAATCTTTTTCAGTGCTGGAAAAGGATTGACACTTCTGGCCATATGCTCCTATGTTTCAGGGGAGTACTCCGCAAATCCTGCACCCAGGATGCCCAGATGAGAACACCACCTGTCTATGGAGACAGATCCTTCAGTATTCCTGGCCTTGGTTCCAGCTGCAAGCCAGGAACAAACAGAGAATAACAACTTGGTTAAGATGAAAGTCTCTGGATGACTATTTGGACACACACACAAAAAACCCAAGAGCAATAAGTACTGTTTTCACATCCAAATATGAAGCAGGTCCTGCACTACACTGAAGCTAGTAACATAACACAGAACCTATTTGTCACAGTGCCACCTTGGGAAGTAGCAGCTTCTCTTAAGATGTTTCTATTTCAAATTATTCATAGTAAGATTCTAGACACGAATGGAGTCACTACAATGACACTGAACCTCAAATTCTCACAGAATTTTCACAGATTAATACACTGAAAAATGTATACAGATCCATGATGCATAGTTTACTGCTCATTGTTATGAAGAGGAAAAAAATTCAGGTGTCACTTTCATAAAGTGGATTTCATAAGTAAGTAAAATATTTCCTGACACATTTATAAAATTTTTCAATGTACTTGTTTACTCTTTTTTTGTATATTTAGTGTTATTTATCATTTTTCTATAACTGTCCTAAACATTGTGACTATCTAACCCGTTAGGGGATCCTACTATATCTGTTATGTAAGAATACCTCACCTGAGAACATTCTTTAAAAATACAGATTCTCAGGGCTGGGAAGATGACTCAGGAGTTAATAGCACTTGCTGCTTTTCCAGATAAGAGCACTCACATTGGGTGACTTAAAAATACATGTAACTCAGGATCCAATGGAATGCTCTTCTGACCTCTATGGCTACTGGCACACATGCACACAAACACCCACACCCACACCCAAACACACACCCACACACACACAAGTTTTTAAACTCACTTTCTAAAAACATAGATTCTGGGCACCTGTCTGTGAGGTAATTGTCCTAAGAGATGCATAGGAATCAGAAATTTTGAAGCCTTTAATTTACTTTTCCAGACAGGGACTCACTGTGCATGCTATGTCTGGACAGAACCAAGACAACCTGAGCAGGCTTCACTGGGCCTTTGGATCCCAGATCTATGGCCATGAGAATCACTTTTTGTCTTTTACCATACTGACAGAAATCAATGCTGCCAGTCTCAAGGATGCTTTTTGGTTGGGATGCAGTAAGAGAGGCCTGTAAACTCTAATGCACCAGAGGCTGAGACAGGAATGTTACATTTCTGACCTCAGCCTAGGCTACATAGCAAGTGTCTGGGCTACTCAGGGTGACTTTGTCTTCAGAGAGAAAAAATACATTTAAAAAGTAAGTGTTCTGAGGCCAAAGTCAGCTAAATCTACTCTCCCTTTTTTACTCATAGGAAAGAGACCCTTAAAGGAGATGAGAAAGGTACTTAGTAGCTGAAACAGAAGTAAATCTCCATCATCCTTACACAATGTGACTAGTAATATTGTGGATGAATTCTAGGACAGCCAGGGCCACATGAGTCCTTTGCTTAAAATTTTTTTAAATAAATAAATAATGGAGGGTGTGTCAGATACCTTCAATCCAAGCACGCACGAGGTGGATCTCTGTGTTTAAGACCACAAGGTCTGCAGAGAGAGTTCCAGGTCGGGCAGGGCTGTTAAACAGTGGAAACCCTGTCACAAAAAATCTTAAGAAAAGGAAACAAAAAAACCTCCAAAAGGGTCCTAAACCCTCACTGCAGCTATCAACTCCGCTATTTCAGGCCCATTTCGGACTCCCTAGTCAGCAGTCTCCCTGGCGTCCTCTCCATGACATCCTCCCTCCTATATTCATGGATCCTGACCAGGAACCAGACTGTAGCAGCCAGGAGGAGACACCAACTGAGGAGACCGCGATAAACAGACTCCACCCCACACAGAAGGGGCCACTTTACTCGCCCTTCCCTGGGCAGCAGAGTTGAACCCAAGGCTCTTTTACTGCCAGGGGCTGACGCCAATCGATGACGTCACTCAAAGCGCCAAAGCTCATGTGTTGTCAAGGTCCAGTGATGTCCCTGCAGCAGGTCTCTGTGTGCACTGTGCCTATCTTGTTTCTTGGGTACAGCATATTTTTCCAGGGGAATTTCAACAAGAAAATGTCCTGGGGGTTGAAAGCTGCTGAATAGAACAAAGAAAGGGAAGGAGCAAGTGAGGCCTGAAGTAGACTTCATGGGAGTGCACGGGAAGAGGCCGACAATGAAGGGTAAGTGGGACAGGAGACACGAATTGGGATGGGTGACAGTGTAGAGGGTCGGGAACTGGAAGCTGAATCGGGGATACCTGTCACAACAGAGTCCCAAGACAACTTCCAGGGAGTTGACTCAGAGTACACAACAGCAATCGAGGCCCCGAGTGTGAATCAGCCAACTCAGTCTTTAAACTAGAATAGATTTCAGGATGAATGTGTGATATCCCAGGGGAACTAGTGCCACTCAGGAGAATGAGAAGAGTTGCATCCAAGGCCGTTAGTGTGTCCTGGCCACTGCCTTCCTGGATAACTATTGCTCCCCTCCATATTCTTGGCTTTTCACTCCTCCTCTTATAAAAAGCTTCCTAGGCACAGTATCACAATCCTAAGACATTGATATTTGAGCAGAAAAGAGATGAGCCAGGAAGGGAAGCATGTACTGTATCGGTAGCAAACAGATGTCTCCATGATGGTCAGTGTTCAAAGATCTTACATTTTATATGCATGTTCATGTCTGTAAGCTGCACTTGTCCATACTACTCCATGAATACATATGACAGACGACACAACTAATTTTGTGTCTGTATACTCTTTCTCTTCCATGAACCCAGGTATCTTTGAGCACATTCCCCAGGTTATCTGCTATGGCTTCTGTAAGACAATTGTCTGGCAGAATGCTATCATGAGGAATCAACCTCATCGTTAGGGCAGGAGACTTAGGTTAGATGTAGGAAGGCCTGTCTGAGAAAGAATAGTTTTTTTCTTATTTATATTCTCCTTTGGCCTAGTATCCAGTGTCTTTTCAAGGGCATCATCTTTACCCATAATAAACATATCCATTAAGATAAAATTATATAAGGAATTTAAGAGCTACCCTTTTATTTTTTGAAGCTGATATCACGGTATTTCTGTTTGCATTTGCTCCACTTACTGTAGTGAGGCATGGACTAGTGGCACATCTTATGGTCTCCAATCCTCAGTGGCATTTGACCAGCTTTATGACAGTTGCACCCATAAGCAGGGTTCTGCAATGTCTCCAGGGCGTGCTCCCTAAGACCAGCTCACTTGAGTGTTCCCAGGACACAGCCCAGATGCTTCAGGATTTGGAACAGAAGCGTCACTCCTTTGTTCTTCAAGGGAATTTCAACCAAGGATAGACGTTTCACCTTGCATTTGTTCAGCCAAGTATCAATTACACCACAAGCCTCACTGGAGATGTCACACTTACTCAAGCTACATGCAAGATACATGTTACAGGTTAACAATAACATCTTTAGGTTATCTATGTAAGACTACCTAGTTTTCAAACAAATGCCCCAGATTCTAATACTGCACATACCAGTCCACATCTACATCATAGCCTTATTTAAATTATAAGCATATTTTATGACTATCACAGTGAATGCCAGAGTTTTCCAGATTGGGAAAAAGTCCAAGCCACTGGTTTTCAGATATGGATGACTTTACCCTCAATGATCCATTTAGAATTGTTTGGAGATGTTATTGTTGGTCATAAAAACCAACAGAGGGTTAAGGTGTTGAGGAAATGTAGTAGGTAGAAGCCACGGCCTTTAATGCTCCGATAGACCCCATCACTAAAATCTGGTCTGTAATCCTGTATTTCTGATTAACAATATCACACACATACCATAAACACAAACAGGCATTTTTACAAAGAGAAAAATAACTATCGTAATAAAACTCACTTTCTACAGCATGTACCATGTAAAAGGAAACATTCAAAATTAATCCTAAAAAGAGATTTTAAAAATAATTTTAGAGAAGACACTGATTGTAAACGATGCCCTGACTGACATCAGCTCTTCCACTCTGCATGTTGGGCAGAGAGGTTCAGGGATTTCAGGTGAGGTAGATGAAGAAGTGTGGGAAATAAGGCACCCTCTCCAAAGTTCGTCATGAAGTAAGAACTGTGGAACAAGGCCAAATGGAATATTATACCAGGCCGTGTGGGTCCATGGCAGAGCAACTTGTGTAATGCTCTTCCACACTTTGCCTCACACAATGTGGTTGTTTAGGCATTTTGCTTACCCCACAAGTTCTGACTGGTTATCTCCAAGTGCCAGACAAACACAGGCTCAAGCTTAAACTATCTCCCCTTTCTTCCATTTCCCTCACCTCTGTGTAACATGCAGAATATCCTAAGAAGACTGCCATGTACTGTTACATTAAACATTGCATGTCATGGCTAGCGAGGTTTCCAACTCAACATTATCTAGGTAGGGACCCTGAATCGATGAGTTGCATCCTTCAGAGTGTTATTTCTGTGGGGCATTTTCTTGATAGGTAATTGGCATAGAAAAGCCAGTGTGAGTAGAATTATTTTGGGGCAGGTAGGTCTGATTTGAACAAGGAAGATTGTCACAGGCCAGGGGGAGACAAGCCAGGGAGCAGCTTTCCCATGATGTCTATCACAGAATGAGAAACCAAACCAGAGTAACACCCCATGTGTAATACAGATTCTTATATTTGTATTAATGTTCTCCACTATGTATCCCAGGGGAAAGGCCCATATCTCCTTAAGGACTAATGTTTTGTTGTTGTTTGAGACAGGGTTTCCTGGGTAACCCTGGGTGTTCTGAAACTCATTCGTTAGGCCAAGCTGGACTCTGACTGAGACATCTGTCTGCCTCTGCCTCCAAAGTGTTGGGATTAAAGTCATGTGCCACCACGTTCCAACTTAGTAAATACTAATGCCTTTTAAGGCATCACTATTTATAATGATCTTAAAGTTCAAGAAAAGTAGGTGTGACTTCTTTATGCTTTTTGCATTTATTCATTTTCAAGGTTGGGTTAATGTAACCAAACTTAGGGCCTGTCATGTTTTCTCATGATGAGAAACAGATGTCAGCATGATGACTAAGAAGTCATCATTGGGCTGGACATATGACTCAGTGGTTAAGAGCACATACTGACTGCACTTGCAGAGCATTGGCGTTCTATTCCTGGCACCCATGTTGGGCAGCTCTCTATTTATTCTGTCTCTGACACCACAAGAACCAATTCAGATGCAAACATACATATATGCAATCAAATGAACCTTTAAAATTGAACTTTTCATTAACATTCATTGTAGTCTCTAGAAATTAGTCAGTTCCCGCTGGCTGTGTACATCACACACACACACACACACACACACACACACACACACACACACACACACACACAGAGACACACACAAACACACTAGATGTATAGATATTTCCAAACCACCTATAAATCATTTTTCTTTTATTTTCATTTAAATTAGATACCAGCTTGCTTCACATGTCAACCCCAGTTCCATTTCCCTATCCTCCTCCCCTCTCCCTAGTAGCTTTATCCCCCCATGCTACCTCCCCTCCCCAGGGAGTGTGAGGCCCTTCATGGGGGATATCAAAAGTCTGTCATATCATCCCGGGCTGGGTCTAGGCCCTCTTACATGCATCCAGACTGAGAGAGAATCACTCCATGTGGAATGGGCTCCCCAAGTCCATTTGTATGCCAGGGATAAATACTGATCTTCCACCCCAGGTCCCACAGATTGCCAGGCTTACAGGGTCTGAATCAGTTCCATGCTGGCCTCTCAGCCATCAGATTGGTGTCCATGATCTTCCCCTTGTTCAGGTCAGCTGTCTCTGTGGGTATCACCAGCCTGATCTTGACCCCTTTCCTCAAAACTCCTCCCTCTCTGCAACTGGGTTCCAGGAATTCATTCCAGTGTTTAACGGTGGGTATCTGCCTCTACTTCCATCAGCCACTGGATGAAGGCTCTAGGATGGCATATAAGTTAGTCATCAATCTCATTATTGGGGAAGGGAATTTAAGGTAGCCTCTCCACTTTTGCTTAGATTGCCAGTTGATGTCTTCCTTGTTGATCTCTGGAAATCTCACCAGTGCCAGATTTCTCCTCAAACATATAATGTCTCCTTTTATTACGGTATCTCTCATCCTGCTCTCCTCAATTCTTCCCCGACTCAAACTTCCTGCTCCCCCATGTACTCCTCTCCCCTCCTCTTCTTCCCTATCTCTCCCTGTTCCCTCTCTCCTCCCTTCATGCTCCCAACCCTTTCAGGAGATCCTGTCTCTTTCCCCTCCTGCCGGGTACCATGCATATCTCTCTCAGTGTCCTCTCTATTTTGCATAAATCCTTGTGGTAGGATTGTAGGCTGGCAATCCCCTGCTCTCTCAAAAATCCATATATCAGCAAGCCACTTATAAATCTTACGTATGTGTGTGACATAGAAAACTTCAAATGTGTGAGTTCTGCTAATACTGTATTTGTTAAGTTGCATTCAGTTTTTCACTGCTAAGCATTAGTCCTCTTTTAGCAGAGAAGGTATTTCATCTATATATTTAAAGTATGGTGACTATCAAATCTATGACAAACTATGGAGCTTAAATGCATTCAGAGGCCTCTTAGGAGATGGAGACATTGATAAACAATGAAACTGGAAGTAGCTGTCCCTCTGGCATCATCAGGTAAACAGGCCGGCTTTCCGGCCTGTGTTCCAGAGCCTGCAGATCACCTGGGAACTGCACAGAGCTCCCAATCCCGGCAGGAGCATCAGGTAAACAGGCCAGCTTCCCGGCCTGTGTTCCAGAGCCTGCAGATCGCCTGGGAACTGCACAGAGCTCCCAATCCCGGCAGGAGCATCAGGGAAACAGGCCAGCTTCCCGGCCTGTGTTCCAGAGCCTGCAGATCGCCTGGGAACTGCACAGAGCTCCCAATCCCGGCGGGAGCCAAGCACCCCAGACTCCAGATCTTCTCTCCCACCAACGAGTCCAGGAAACTAGAGAAGGCTGGGAGCACAGGGAAGTAGCTGTCCCTCTGGCAGCATCAGGTAAACAGGCCAGCTTCCCGGCCTGTGTTCCAGAGCCTGCAGATCGCCTGGGAACTTCACAGAGCTCCCAATCCCGGCGGGAGCATCAGGGAAACAGGCCAGCTTCCCGGCCTGTGTTCCAGAGCCTGCAGATCACCTGGGAACTAAATAGAGCTCCCAATCCTGGCAGGAGCCAAGCACCCCAGACTCCAGATCTTCTCTCCCACCAACGAGACTAGGAAACGAGAGGAGGCTGGGAGTACAGGGAAGTAGCTGTCCCTCTGGCAGCATCAGGTAAACAGGCCAGCTTCCCGGCCTGTGTTCCAGAGCCTGCAGATCGCCTGGGAACTGCACAGAGCTCCCAGTCCCGGCGGGAGCCAAGCACCCCAGACTCCAGATCTTCTCTCCCACCAAAGAGACCAGGAAACTACAGGAGCCAGGGAGACCAGGGGAGTAGCTGTTCCGGATCAGGTACAACAGGACCCAGCATAGGGTCCAGGGGACCAGGTAGGAGGATAAGCGCCCCAGATTCCTGTTCTTCTTCTCTACCCACGGACCAGCATTTGGACAAGGTATAGAAGAACCACCAGATTACTGGACTTACTAGCACCCACTAAAAGGGAATTCTGGTCCCCAGACCAGTAAGGGGCTCTTTCTGCACCCACTAGAAGAAGAGATGGGAAAGAGACAATACAAAAACACAGTCAGCAACATAAAAACAAATATGACACCGCCAGATTCTAGAGACTTCACACCAGCATGACCCCAATATTCCAATGCGAAGGAAGCAGAAGAGAACGACCTTAAAAGCACTTTCATGAAAATGATAGAGGCCCTAAAAGAGGATATTGGAAAATCCCTCAAAGAAATGGAAGAAAAAACAAACCAAAAAATGCAAGAAATGGAAGAAAAAACAAACCAAAAAATGCAAGAATTGGAAGAAAAAACAAACCAAAAAAGGCACGAAATGGAAGAAGAAATGAAGCAAAAAATGCAAGAAATGGAAGAAAAAGCAAAGCAAAAAATGCAAGAATTAGAAGAAGAAACATACCAAAAAAGGCAGGAAATGGAAGAAGAAACAAAGCAAAAAATGCAAGAAATGGTAGAAAAAACAAAGCAAAAAATGAAAAAAATGGAGGAAGAAACAAACCAAAAAAGGCAGGAAATGGAAGAAGAAACAAAGCACAAAATCCAAGAAACGGAACAAAAAGCAAACCAAAAAATGCAAGAAATGGAAGAAAGAACAAACCAAAAAATTCATAAAAGGCAACAAACGGACGAACAGATAAACAGAAAATTGTAAGAAGCAATGCAAATGCTGCAAGGGTTGAAAACTGAAATAGAGACACTAAAAAAAACACAATCTGAAGAAAGGCAGAAAATAGAAAAGCTGGACAAACAGTCAGGCACTACCAATACAAGCATTACCAACAGAATAGAAGAGATGGAAGAGAGAATCTCAAGTGTTGAAGATACATTAGGAGAAATGGATTTATCAACCAAAGAAAACTTTAAATCCAACAAATCCTTAACACAAAACATCCAGGAATTATGGGACACCATGAAAAGACCAAACCTAAGAATAATAGGTATAGAAGAAGGAGAAGAAATCCACTTCAAAGGGGCAGAAGGCATATTCAACAAAATCATAGAAGAAAACTTCCCCAACCTTAAGAAAGACATGCCAATGAAGGTACAAGAAGCCTACAGAACACCAAATAGAGTGGACCACAAAAAAAATCCCCTCGCCACATAATAATCAAGACCCCAAATATACAGAATAAAGAAAGAATATTAAGAGCAGCTAAGGAAAAAGGTCAAGTAACATATAAAGGCAGACCTATCAGAATTACACCTGATTTCTCCATGGAAACTCTGAAAGCCAGAAGGTCCTGGATAGATATTCTTCCTACACTAAGAGACCATGGATGCCAGCCCAGACTACTATACCCAGCAAAGCTCTCAATCACTATAGATGGAGAAAACAAGATATTCCATGACAAAACTAGATTCAACCAATATGTGTCCACTAACCCAGCCCTACAGAAAATTTTGGAAGGAAAACTCCAACCCAAGGAAGCTAACTACAACCAGAAAAACATAAGCATTAGAGAATCCCTCTCTACCAACAGACAAAAGAACAAAGGGGTGAAATTCCACCCATAATTCCACCAACAACAACCATCGCAAATCGAAGAAGGATGAGCAATCAATGGTCATTAATATCCCTCAATATTAACGGCCTTAACTCACCCATAAAAAGACACAGACTAGCAGAATGGATTCGAAGACAGAACCCTTCCTTCTGCTGCATACAAGAAACACACCTCACCCTCAAAGACAGACATTACTTGAGAGTTAAAGGTTGGGAAAAAATTTTCAATCAAATGGACCCAAGAAACAAGCAGGGGTAGCAATCCTAATATCTAACAAACTAGACTTTAAAATAAAATCAATCAAAAGAGATGAAGGAGGTCATTACATACTCATCACAGGTGAAACCCACCAAGATGAAGTGTCTATCCTGAACATCTATGCCCCCAATACAAAGGCATCCACATTCGTTAAAGAAACATTATTAGAACTTAAATCTCATCTAAAGCCCCACACAGTTATAGTGGGAGATTTCAACACACCACTCTCACCACTAGACAAGAATACCAGACAGAAACTCGACAAAGAAGCAAAGGGTCTAATAGAAGTAATGACCCAACTGGGATTAACAGATATCTATAGAACATTTCATCCACATAAAAAAGAATATACCTTCTTCTCACCACCACATGGAACCTTCTCAAAAATCGACCACATACTTGGCAACATATCAAACCTCAGCAGCTACAAAAAAATTGGAATAACTCCATGCATCTTATCAGACCACCATGCCTTAAAATTAGAATTCAACAACAACACAAATTGCAGAAAGCCTACAAACTCATGGAAATTGAATAATGCTCAACTGCACCATCCCTGGGTCAAAGAGGAAATAAAAAAAGAAATTAAAGACTTCCTCGAATTCAATGAGAATGAAGACACAACATACCCAAACCTATGGGACACTTTGAAAGCAGTGCTACGGGGAAGTTCATAGCGCTAAGTGCTCACATGAAGAAACAGGAGAACAGTTATACCAGAGAATTAACATCACAGCTAAAACTCTAGAACACAAAGAAGCAAACTCCCCCAGGAGGAGTAGACGCCAGGAAATAATCAAATTGAGGGCTGAAATCAACAAAGTAGAAACCAGGAAAACAATACAAAGAATCAATGCAACGAAGAGTTGGTTCTTTGAGAAAATCAACAAGATAGACAAACCTTTGTCCAAACTTACCAAACAGCAGAGAGTGAACACGCAAATTAACAAAATCAGAAATGAAAAGGAGGACATAACAACAGACTCTGAGGAAATCCAGAGAATCATTAGGTCATACTTTGAAAACCTGTACTCCACAAAATTCAAAAATTTAAAGGAAATGGATGACTTCCTGGACAGCTATCATTTGCCAAAACTAAATCAAGAACAGATAAGCAATTTAAATAGACCTATAACCCCTATGGAAATAGAAGCTGTCATCAAAAGTCTCCCAACCAAAAAAAGTCCAGGTCCAGATGGCCTCAGTGCAGAATTCTACCACAAATTCAAAGAACAGCTTATACCAATTCTTCTCAAAGTGTTCCACACAATAGAAGCAGAAGGGTCTTTGCCAAACTCTTTCTATGAGGCTTCAATAACCTTGATCCCCAAGCCACACAAAGATACAACCAAGAAAGAGAACTTCAGACCAATATCCCTCATGAACATTGATGCAAATATACTCAATAAAATACTGGCAAATCGGATCCAAGAACACATCAAAACAATCATTCACCACGATCAAGTAGGTTTCATCCCAGGGATGCAGGGATGGTTCAACATACGAAAATCCATCAACGTAATCCACCATATAAACAAGCTGAAAAACAAAAATCACATGATCATCTCACTAGATGCTGAAAAAGCCTTTGACAAAATCCAACACCCCTTCATGATAAAGGTCTTGGAGAGATCTGGGATAACAGGGACATACTTAAACATAATAAAAGCCATATACAGTAAACCAACAGCCAACATCAAACTAAATGGACAGAAACTCAATGCAATTCCTTGAAAATCAGGAACAAAACAAGGCTGTCCACTCTCTCCATACCTTTTCAACATGGTACTTGAAGTTCTAGCTATTGCCATACGACAACAACGGGGGATCAAGGGGATACAAATTGGGAAGGAAGAAGTCAAACTTTCACTGTTTGCAGACGATATGATAGTTTCCATCAATGACCCAAAGAACTCTACCAGGGAACTCTTACAGCCGATTAACACCTTCAGCAAAGTGGCAGGTTACAAGATCAACTCAAGAAAGTCAGTAGCCCTACTATATACAGATGATAAAAGGGCTGAAAGAGAAATCAGAGAAACATCACCCTTTACAATTGCCACAAACAACATAAAATACCTTGGGGTAACGCTAACCAAACAAGTGAAAGACCTGTATCATAAGAACTTTGAATCTTTAAAGAAAGAAATTAAAGAAGCCCTCAGAAAATGGAAAGATCTCCCATGCTCTTGGATAGGCAGGATCAATGTAGTAAAAATGGCAATCCTGCCAAAAGCAATCTACAGATTCAATGCTATCCCCATTAAAATCCCAGCACAATTCTTCACAGACCTTGAAAGAACAATAATCAATTTTGTATGGAAAAACAAAAGACCCAGGATAGCCAAAACAACCCTGTTCAACAAGGCAACGTCCGGAGGCATCACTATCCCTGACCTCAAGCTCTATTATAGAGATATAGTCCTGAAAACAGCTTGGTATTGGCACAAAAATAGACAGGCAGACCAATGGAATCGAATTGAAAATCCGGGTATTAACCCACACACGTACGAACATCTGATCTTTGACAAAGAAGCTAAAAATATACAATGGAATAAAGAAAGCATCTTCAACAAATGGTGCTGGCATAATTGGAGACTGGCATGTAGAAGAATGCGGATCGATCCATGTTTATCGCCATGCACAAAACTTAAGTCCAAATGGATCAAAGACCTCAACATAAATCCAGCCACACTGAACCTCTTAGAAGAGAAAGTGGGTGGTACCCTTGAATGAATTGGTACAGGAGACAGCTTCCTGAACATAACACCAGTAGCACAGACAGTGAGATCAACAATTAATAAATGGGACCTACTGAAACTGAGAAGCTTCTGTAAGGCAAAGGACACAGTCAGCAAGACAAAAAGGCAGCCCACAGAATGGGAAAAAATATTCACTAATCCCACATCTGACAGAGGGTTGATCTCCAAAATTTACAAAGAACTCAAGAAGCAAGTCTCCAAAACAGCAAAGGACCCAATTAAGAAGTGGGCTGCAGAACTAAATAGAGAGTTTTCAATAGAGGAGTCTAAAATGGCTGAGAGGCACTTGAGAAAGTGCTCAACATCCTTAGCCATCCGGGAAATGCAAATCAAAGCAACTCTGAGATACCATCTCACTCCTGTCAGAATGGCTAAAATCAAAAACACCAATGACAATTTATGCTGGAGAGGATGTGGTGAAAGGGGACACTCCTCCATTGCTGGTGGGAGTGCCAACTGGTTCAGCCACTTTGGAAAGCAGTATGGAGATTCCTCAGAAAAATGGGAATAAACCTACCACAAGACCCAGCAACTGCACTCTTAGGCATATATCCAAAAGATGCCCATTCATATAACAAAGATGTCTGTTCACCTGTGTTCATAGCAGCTTTATTTGTAATAGACAGAACTTGGAAGCAACCTAGATGTCCCTCACCCGAAGAGTGGATAGAGAAAATGTGGTACATCTACACAATGGAGTACTATTCAGCAGAAAAAAATAATGGAATCATGAGATTCGCAGGCAAATGGATGACACTAGAAGAAACCATCCTGAGTGAGGTAACCCAGTCACAAAAAGAGAAACATGGCATGTACTCTCTCATATATGGATTTTAGTCATAGATCTGGGGAGTGCCAGCCTACAATCCTATGGCCAGAGAGTCTGGGAAACAGTAACTTCATTTACTGGCTGGTTAAGTACTGAGCTGAACTCAAGAAAGCCAGTATCAGAGAGGGAGGACTGATGATCAAAGGGATTAAGACTGGGCTGGTTGAACCCCCAGAAACAGCTGACCAGACAAAGGTTAACTCTTGAATCCCAGGCATCAGCCTGGGAATCCAGCATGGGACTGATCAAGACCCCCCCGAATCTGGGTGTCAGTGAGGAGGCCTAGGTAATCTATTGAGCCTTGGACAGCAGATCAGTACCCATCCCAAGTATACACACGGTCTCTGGACTCCCATAGAACAATGTGAGGTGCACTCTCACCCTGAACTCTTGGGGAAGGGTCTAGGCCCTGCCCTATATGAAATGACAGACTATGGACACCCCCATGGAGGGCCTCACCCTCCCTGGGGGAATGAGGGGATAACGGGGGGGATGGGGGGGAGGGCCCGGGAGGAGGGGAGGGAAAGGGAGAGGGACCTCGTACTGACTTGTGAAGCAACCTTGTTTCTTATCTAAATTTAAAATGGAAAAAAATTAATAAAATGAAAAAGAAAAGAAAAAAAAACAATGAAACTTAAAAGTGGTTTCATTGAAATTACAGCTGTACAAATGCAACACCTGCAAGTTCTGCAAAATTCTGCATAACTGTCTCATTCATTGTTTATTTGATGCAATAACACATTTTTCTCTGGTAGCTCAGTGCGATTGAAGACATTCCTAAAAAGGCAAGATCTATGATTTCGTTGAATATGTTTTCTGCCCCTTTGAGGTGGTTTTCTTCTCCTTCTTCTATACCTATTATTCTTACGTTTGGTCTTTTTATGGTGTCCCATATTTCCTGGATGTTTTGTGTTAAGGATTTGTTGGACTTTAGGTTTTCTTTGGTTGATGAATCCATTTCTCCTAGTGTATCTTCAACACTTGTAATTCTCTCTTCCATCTCTTCTATTCTGCTGATAATGCTTGTATCAGTAGTACCTGACCATTTGCCCAGCTTTTCTATTTCCTGCCTTTCTTCTGATGGCTAATAACTGAGCTGAACTCAAGAAAGCCAGTAACAGAGAGGGAGGACTGATGACCAAAGGTATTAAGACTGGGGTGGTTTAACCCGCAGAAACAGCTGACTTGACAAAGGTTTACTCTTGAATCCGAGGCATAAGCCTGGGAATCCAGCATGGGACTGATCAAGACTCACTGAATGTAGGTGTCAGTGAGGAGGCCTAGGTAACCTATTGAGCCTTGGGCAGTAGATCAGTACTCATCAGGAGTATACACATGGACTTTGGACTCCCACCCAATAATGTGAGTTGCACTCTCACCCTGAACTCTTCAGGGAGGGTCTAGGCCCTGCCCTGGATGAAAGGACAGACTATGGACACCCCCATGGAGGGCCTCACCCTCCCTGGGAAAATGAGGGGATAATGGGCGGGGTTGGGGGCAGGGCACAGGAGGAGGGGAGGGAAAGGGAGAGGGACCTGGAACTGACTTGTGAAGCAACCTTGTTTCTAATCTAAATTTAAACTGAAAATAAAAAATAAAAAAAATAAATTAGTGACTAGACACTAAGTCAGAACCGAAAGAACTGAAGATGAGGTTCAGAGATGTACTCACATTTTCTCTTGTTTAAAGTCTTCCAAGTCAACGTCTTCTGGGTTGTAAATTTCTGAAAAAAGGCTGTGTTGTATATGTAGATGAAATTTCTTTATTTTTGAGATTTCTTTCTCTTTTTTTTGGTTTTTACGAGACAGGGTTTTTTTGTATTGTTTTGGAGGCTGTTGGTTCAGCCTGGCCTCGATCTCACAGAGATCTGCCTGCCTCTGCCTCCCGAGTGCTGGGATCAAAGGCGTGTACCACCACCGCCCAGCTATTTTTGAGATTTCAGCAGATAGATTGTAGCCACTGACAATTCATCAGCACTACTAATATCAACAGTCATTTCTTCAAATAGATCCAGTACTTGTGTTTCAAGTCATTCTTCCTGGTTATCAAGAGGCCATCAAAAACCTCTGGGGACTCATCAGTTTCCCCATGCACTCTCCTTGACTCAAACTTTTAAAGCATTTGAGGACTTCATGTCTCTTCTCCTTTGATGGTATAAAACCAAAATGTGGTTTCAGTGTGGCAGCTACTTTTTCAGTGGCAATTCCAAACACAAATATCCCAGTCATGAACCATTGGGTGTCACCACCTGCATAAATTTGTCTTAGAAGTTGGGGTAGGCAGCTATATTCCATCCTAGAACCTTCATCTAGTGACTGGTGGAAGCAGAGACAGATACACACAGCTAAACACTGAACTGAACTGGAACCTAGTGATACAGATGGAGGTGTAATGAGCAAAGAGGTGAAGATCATGATGGTGAAATCCACAAAGACATCTGACTGGATAAGGGGGAGCTCTTGAATCCCCGACTGATGGCAGAGATGCCAACAGGGGACTAATCCAGACTCCCTGAATGTAGTGTTAGTGAGGAGGCCACAGAAATCACTGGGGCCTTGGGTTGTGGATCAGTGTTTACCATAGCTTATGAATGATCTTTGGGAGCCCATTCCAAATAGAGGGATGCTCTCTCAGCCTGGACACATGTGTAAGGGCCTAGTTCCTTCCCTGGATGAAATTACATTCCCTGGGAATGATATGGGGCTGGGGTGGGGGGCTGAGAGGGCTGGCTGGGGGACAAGGAGGGAGGGGTGGGAGAGGGAGCCGCGATTGACATGTGAAGCTTTCATGTTTCTAATTTAAATAAAATCATATATTGAGGGGGGAAAAGAAGTTGACGTAGGCTTACAAGGATGGGGTGATGCTTATCTTTGTCTTGTCTGAGGAAATAGAACAGAGCAACAAAATAGGTGTAGGACTGTAAAACATAAAGCAGTCACTTGCATATTGAGAAAATTCATTTCCAGCCATACTGTCTGATCAGGTGCATATACCCCATTCCTCATGACATCCTCAGAGTTAAACACAAATACCCATTTCCAGATTTCTTCAACAGCCAAGGTACACAGCATCTTAAATTGGGCTCTGTTTTCTTTAGATGGACAGTTGGCATACTCTCATCTGAATGAGGTCATTGTAAAGCTTGTGTACAAAGCTGAATCTGGGTCACAAATTAAGTTTATTTCCTCTCTCCTGTTACACTGCCACTTTAAAGTACTACAGGCTACCAGCATATATAAGGATTGCTGCCTACAGAGAACACTGGTTTACTGGTTTGTAAATAATTAAAGACATCTAAGCCATTCTCAATATTGCATAAGAATAACACATATACAAAACAAAAATGCACAATATGACTTTATAATCAGGTTAGTGAATCCTCTAACAATTATGTTCCTTGGATACTGTAGCAATAGATAGATTTTTGGTTTACTTGGATGACCTAATTCAAGGAGCAGAGAGAATTCTGGGAACATTATTTTCTGAAGCAAACTGCTCAAGAAAATTTGTGGCAGCATCCTCTTCCTCCAATCACTGCATGAGTTTGTCTGGAGTTCCAAGTCAAATTTCAGGTAGTCAAATCCCTCCAGGATAAACATGTGTCTCCTAGGATCAACTAAGACATTTTCCAGCACCTCTGAGGACTCAGACAACTTACTTAATATGAGCTTAACTCTGTGATATTGTTAAGAGTGATGAGAGAGAAGAAAACATAGTTAAACCTGTTCTGCCATAAGTCTCCAGATACCTAATACAACATTGCTTTTCTTAAGAAAGTGGTTTTTGGTTCCATTGCCTGGGGATTGCCTCGGAACTGCACCATGCTTCCAATCCTGGTGGGAGCAAAGCACCCCAAATTCCAGGTCTTTGCCTCCACCATCAAGACCATGATACCAGCAGATCCAAGAAGTGTACCAGGGAAACAGGTGGGAGGCTAAGCACCCCAGATTCCTGGTCTTCTTCTCCACCCACGGGACCAGAATGAGAACGAGGAGTAGAAGAACCACCAAATTATTGGACTTGCTAGTACCCACCAAAAGGGAACTCTGGTTCCCTAACCACCAGACCAGTAAGGGGCTCTTGCTGCACCCACTAGAAAATGGGAAAGAGACAACACAAAAACACACTCAGCAACAGAAAAACAAATAAGACACCCCCACCTTCTAGAGAGTCCACACCAGCAAGAATCCAACATTCCAATGCAAATGAATCAGAAGAGAATGACCTTTAACCACCTTCATGAAAATGATAGAGGCCCTAAAAGAGGATATAGGAAAATCCCTCAAAGAAATGGATGAAAAAACAAAACAAAAAATGGAAGAAAAAACAAACCAAAAAAGGCATTAAACAAGAAAAAACGAAGCAAAAAATCCATGAAATGGAACAAGAAACAAAACAAAAAGCCAAGAAATGGATGAAAAAGCAAACCAAAAAAATGCAAGATATGGAAGAAAAAGAAACCAAAAATGCAAGAAATGGAAGAAGAACAAACCAAAAAAAATCATAAAATGCAACAAATGGATGAAAAGATAAACTGAAAATTGCAAGTAACAATTCAAGCAGTGCAATGATTGAAAACTGAAATAGAGACAATAAAAAACACAATCTCAAGAAAGGCTGGAAATAGAAAAGCTGGCCAATGGTCAGGTACTACCGATACAAGCATTACCAACATAATACAAGAGATGGAAGAGAGAATCTATACACCATAGAAAGGGAGGAGCCAGTAGTGACCAGGTGTATGAAATCTGGAGCATTGAGCAGCACAGAGCAAGATTCACCCCCTTTACCATGTCCTCAGTCTTCAGCTTCCCTGAATTCACTTTGCTGCAGTATCAGAACCTAATGTGATTAGTGTTGTCACTCTCCTTCCTGCCACCCTGACTATCTTGCAGAAATAGACTTTAGCTTCATTTAAGTCACATCAGTTAATTCAAAACTTGTTGGATTCATGTCCTCATCTTTTCAGTGCTCTGGAGAGATTAGAGGAAGCACATTAAGAAATAGTGAATCATCTCCCATTGTAAGGAATGTACTGTGAATTGTTAATTTCTAAATGTTGGACTCTCAGTTGATCTTATGACCCATCCAAAAATGTGAGATGCACTCTCACCTTGAACTCTTTGGGGAGAGTCTAGGCCCTGCCCTGGATGAAATGATAGACTATGGACACCCCAATGGAGGGCCTCATGCTCCCTGGGGAAATGAGAGGATATTGGGGGGAGGGGTTGGGGAAAGGGTACGGGAGGAGGGGAGGGAAACAGAGAGGGACCTGGAACTGACTTGTGAAGCAACCTTGTTTCTAATCTAAATTTAAACTTAAAAATAAATTAAAAAAATAAAAAATAAAAATATCTAAAATCACAAAGAAATACTGAATCATCTCCCATTCTAAGGAATGTACTGTGAATTGTTAATTTCTATATGTTGGACTCTCAGTTGATCTTATGACATAATGGAGAGATGTGAATGCAAGAGAATTTCGGTTGTAGGAGATTATTTTTTCAGCATTAGGGAGACCTTCGTAGGAAATCCTCAAGTAGATCAGGGAGATAATGACACTGTGACTGAAGTGCTAGCAGTGACAGTGTCAGAAGCTGGGATGGAATCAACAGAGAGCATCTGACAACTGGATATGGTTGGCTACCTCTCTATTCAAAGTTCTCTTTGTGAGACATGAGACATGTAGAAAGGAGAAGACCAGGTTTCTCACAGCACAGGTAACTATGTAGACACAGAGCACACAGAGTCTGATGGACTAATAGTGTCAAGGAAGGCCAGCACTTCAGGTAGTCTCTTTACATCTGCAGATGTGCTGAAGTATCTCTGTATCCATGCTCATACATGAACATGCACATTCTGAGAAATGCACAGAGATCATGGACATAACCAAACACACTCATTGTTCTTATGTGAAGGATTTCATATTGGAAATCCACAAAAAAGTCCTCAAATGTCTTAGCTCATTAGGTTATTCTTATTTTTTATTTTCATTTGTGTCATCTGACTTTATAGCCTTAATAGGCCTGACTTGAGATCCTGCCATCTCACCAAGGAAACCTTGAAATTCCTAGTGTGCATCCTGTGGGCTGGCTTTTCACATGTTTCTAAAGTATTTTTTGAGTGTTTCTTGTCTGGCATGAGTCTAAATCTCTTCTTGAATGAGACTTTAAGCCAGATTACAATGTTCTTCTAAATTGGGCACAGGTGAGAGTCAGACTTTCCCAGATGTGAGCATGTGCATTCACCAATGCAGACATTTGCAGATGCAGGTGAGAGCGTCAGTCTTAGCCAGGCTTGAGCCTGTGCACTCAACAATATACACATTTGAATAATCTAACACAGGAGCAGGAGTAAGCACATATGTTCCTATGGGACTGTAGAAATAATCAGGAAAGAGTTAGTGGTCCCAGCTAAGTTGAGAAACCTGTCGCTGGAACTCTGCCGGGATTGGTTCACCATCTCCACTCACAGTTAGAATCTAGTGATGCAACATTTCTAGGTTGCATGAGCACCTGGACGACTGAAGTCAAGTATTGTAATTATATCACTATACCCAAGTAAATGATAAATGAGTGTCTATTGGAGAACAATTATTCAGGAAAGTACAAAGAACCACTGAAGCATTTCCCTATTCTTCCTACTAGATTCACTGACTGTTGGGAAAAAGAGCATGAAGGAAACCCATGCCTCAAGCTCATCTCTTTCCTCTTCCATCTGGCTGAAACCACCCCCACAAGGTGTGGCCATCGTTGCAGGATCTCAGACCAGTATCCTACAGATAGTCATGCAGTCCTAGGGTTGCAAGGGTCTCCTCCATCGATACAACATGCCTTATTGGGGGAATGTCTATGGTGAGGTGACCTTGAGAAAGAATCTGTATGTGTTTCCATGTAACTGCAACTTCTTAATATTTGATTGTTATGGATCATTTTCCCCCCAGCCTGGTCTCATACCCACCTTGCCACAAAAGAACACACAAAGATTTATGTTGATATGTTGATTATAATTCGGTTGGCCTATTCCTAGGGCTTCTTATTGGCTTTAGCTCTCTTCATTATTAACAAATAACTACTGATTTATGTGTATTTACGTGCTTTTATCTTACTGGAGATTGCTGGAGTCATGTCTTCTCTTCCTGGGATGTCATATAGACTGCACTCTGCCTACATTTGATGTGGGTTCCTATGACCTCACAGCTTTTAGTGAAATGGACAACATGAATTACAATGCCCACAATAGGCTTTCCTCAAGGTTGACTCTATGTCTGAAAGTCTCAGGCCATGGGAGACTCTCTTGTGAGAATCAGTCTCCAGATCCATGAGGAACCAGAGAAATGTACCTCCAGAGTAGAGAGTCCAGAGGCCACCAGGACTGCAAATCTGAACAATGGACAGTGAAACATGTCTGGTCCAGGAGTGATACATAGAAAGTTTACATTTTCTTTGTCAGTCTGTGCTATTGAGCTCCCAAATGGATTTCTGTTACTCACCTGTGTTGATAGTAGACTTTAAACACTGAGTTTGTGAGTCCTTTTAGAAATTTCTGTACAACCAATTCACATTCACACCCAGAAACATGTAGTTTCATCCACAAAAGCAAACAGTGATGTCCTTCCTCACAGCTACCACTCAGTTGTGGCCAAAGCTTGAAGAAGAAACTCCCTACATGCTTTGTGGTTCCTGTATGGGGAGGAGATTTCAGGAGAGATTTCCATTGATTTTGTGTTTTTTCACAACAGTACCATGCTGAGCTCTACTCAGGCACACCAGAATCTGTAACCTCAGATTTATCCCTCTTTTCTATTTCAATTCAGAATTCCAAAGGACTCCACCCTGTGGTCTTTCCAAATGACCTTTGTGAACAGTTCCTCTGTTTTGCATGGAAGAACACCAAGAAAGGCATAGAAACATGTGGTGTGCTATGTGGCACTCTGGTAAAGATCTTAAAATTTCTTTCTGCGTTGAGGTGGTTTCTTCCCTTTGGCTGCCCAGGTCCCTCAGAAAACATATCCAGGGGCTGTGTCCATACATATCACTCCACAGAAGGAAAGTTGGTGAAAAGGCCTGAGCTACCTTGAATTTGTTGGCTGTAATATGTTGTTATTCAGAGTCCCTCTTCAATGTCATGTTAGATATTTTGATTCTAGTTATGGCTAATGCCTGTAATCCCAGCCATTGGCAAACTGAGACTGGATGTTTCCCACAAGTTCATACCAGGATCACAAACGGAGTGACACAGTAAAGTAAAATCATCCAGGCTGGCAGACAGAAATGTGGCAATGAAACATGGAGACAGCACCTTGTATCATTCTAAAAGGAGGAGGAATCAATAATTTATGTGGCCTGGTATAAGTACCCTCACTGTGCTGATACTTGTAATATAAATTAAATACTTCAAGACTTCCAAATAGACCCAATGGCTGCTGCAGGGAGGCCCTAGGCCAAGGATGTGCTAAGAGAGATATCTTGTGCTAATGTCATCATCCTTGCTTTATACCATTCCCCAACAATGCACTGGAGCAGTCAAGGTGGGGAAACACTGAGATGAGGGAGATGGATGAGAGTCATTCACAGGGGTGAGGGCTTCACTGACTTATGTTACGAGATTGTGAATTTGACAATGTCAGGGTTCTTTTGAATAAATGGAGAGCTCCCTGGGCTAATTAGGGCAGAACAATGATGTGACTGAATCCAGACTCCAGAAGATAATAAGAAGGAGTTGCAAGGCTGGTTGCAGAGCAGAGGTTATTTAATGTGTGGAAGCTGCTAGCTTCCAATGATGATGAGAGGGAGATGGCCATGTGTTCAGGAATGTGGAACTTCAGAGATTCAGGACTGAGTAATTGAGGTTGAGAAATCTACATCAGGGCAACCTTGCAGTGAGTTCATGGAGATGACAGAGATCTTCTCATAAGCTTCAATATGGGATCTAGAGGAAGACTGATTTTAAGGGGGGTTCTTCCAAGGTCTTTCAAATCTCGGCTATTCCAGACATTTATGTATTCAGAGGACAAAACAGATCAATCCGTCTCCCATCTTCTCCTAGATGAATAAAGTGTTTTCCTGGCATTATGTGGGGAACTATGGTGGGAACCAGTCTTTTAAAATCCTTGGATCCTCCTCCTTTGGTTCAGACATGGATCTCACTGGGAATTCTTGAATTCTTTTGTCTCTTTAGACGCATCCAACCAAGACAGCCTTCTTGTCGAGTGTGGATGTACACACACATTTTTCTTATCAGATGATGCTGCCAGAATCAATTGCAGTGGTCTGCTCACCCAAATATAAACAGTGAGTATGTCTGATTTGAGCCTGGAAGGTACAAGTGCAAAATCCTGTATGGCTCAGAACACTTTAAATCTAATATCCAGAGGTTCTTATATGATTGCTATAAAAGTGTCCCTTTATGGAGCACATTCAAATTAACACCAGCTGTTTTTAAAATATGTGCTGATACAAGTACTAGTTTTCTAAGGAAAACTGCCAAGAAGTTTCCTCAAAAACCAGAGGTTGAAAAATTCCATACCAGACACTTCAGAATAGTGTCATCCTGTATCATTCCAAATGTCTTGTTAGTTTGAATTCTTTAGCAGAGCCAGTGATGGGAATGTAATTCATCATATTGCTTTTCTTGGACTAATTTTTGTAGTCTGGAATGTTTCCCAGGGGATCTAGTGGTCTCAGGTTTTAGCACAATCCCCACGTGTTCCTCACAATGTTTGGCCTAAACAGACCTAAATTTTTGCTTGATTCTTCATCCTTCACATTTCTTTTATTGAGTTCCCCTATTCCATTAAGTCAATCTAGATGAAAGAGTTCAGAAGAGAGAGACATAAACAGAAAGTGGTAAGAAGAAGAAGAATATGGAGCAGGTCAAAGAGAGCAAGAGAAGGAGAAGAAATAAAAGAGCAGGCGGGAGGTTGATTGTGACTATGGCAAAGAAGACAAGTTGTAACACAACCAATGACAGTGATCACTCAGAATAGAAGGAGGACTTCCACATCATTTATGAGGGAGGAAGAATTGTGCAGAGAAGAGGAGAGACAGGAGGAGAAGAGGGGGAAGGGATACAGAAGTGAAAGAGAAAGGAGAGAAGTCATAGGAGAGGAAAAAGTTAGGAAGAAAAGAAGGAAAAGAGGAGAAAGAGGAGACAAAGGTGTAGAGTACAGAGAGGAAGGAGACGTGTGGGATATCTGGTTGACTGTGATGTTGCCTTTTCTCATTTCAGAACTGGAATTTTCACACTGGCACCTTTTGGATTGAATGAAATATCAATCTGCACCCAGAGGGGCTTCCATCCCCATAATCAGCACACAGCTATATTCTGTATACATATCAGTGAACAAAAAATCGAGCCGATGTTCCCAGCCAGTACATAGACCCGATAAGCTTTATCATCCTTTTCTCACCTGCATGGATGTTTGGCATCATTGCACACCTTCCTAGAAATCCATTATAACCATTTATCTAGGAAGGAGTGAGCAGTGAATATATGTGTCTTATATTTGAAATATTGTCATTTGCTTTGTTTGAGGATGCTGACAATCCTACCCCTTTTCCTGATGTCTGGAGATACTAATACTATGCAATTTTCAGGCTGTTGAGTGGAGAAGGGAAGAAGGACTAGGGTGGACTCAGGGACAGAGGCTGTGCTTAGTAGGTATGATGTCCTAGATACATCCCTAGGTACATGGTGAAAAGAAGTAACCGACAAATCATGGACTCCTTTAGCCTATTCAAGATTTATTACAAGTTAATTGGTTCTTCATCATTGTTAGCTACTAAACATAAGTTGGTGATGTGGATGCCAAAGAAAGTTCCAAGTAAATAGGTAAATTAAGCATATTCATCCCAGAGTATTGATTCAAAAGCAGGGTATTCAGTTGCCTAGGGAGATGATTTCTTCTCCAATGTTTTGTCTGAGATAATACACTTGGCATGATCTGATCTCAGGGCTTAAGATCAGTCTCTGATCAATGAGATTCTGGCACTTTACTTCAACCAGATTGGACTTTTCTATTCAGTTTAATTCAGAGAAAACTTAGTACCATTGTGAGATGACCAGAACCCTGTCCCATCAAATTTGTGTTAAGAGGCAGGGATACAGCCAAACAGATTCAAGGAAGACTGAGATCCTTGGATCAGTGTGCTAATTCCAAGAGGTAGAACTCGGTGTCTGCATTATAGGTATCATAATAAATGTGTATGAGCATTTATAAAGAGTTTGCTTCATACTCCTGATCCTAACAGGAAATTGAGACCTAATGACATTTCAACTGTCTTTTTTAAAACATGTATATACATTTATATTTCATTATGTATATTTATGCAATTTCATTGTGTAGTCTCTTAAAATTAGACCCTTCTTTTATTTTAATTCTGTGTTACTGTGGATATGCACATGTGAGTTTAGTGCCTGTCTGTTACAAGAATTCTTCAGATGCCCTAGATCTGGAGTCAAGTAATTGTGCACTGCCTACCTCCCTGCAAGAGCAGTGGGTATTTTTAAACAAAGCACCATACTCCAGCACCCATTGTCTTGTCTTGAAACTTCTCAGATTCAGAAAACAATTTAGAAGGTTGTCAGGAAATACATAAGAGCTGAGACTGTTGAGAAGGCCAGCAGCAACAACACACATTTCTGGATACGACATAGCAAATGTGACCTACACAAGACCTGTTCAGGCCTGACCTTGTAAACATTCATTGTGGATGATACAGGACCCCTGGGCCTACTCCTATATGGAGGCAATTGGCTGTTAATGGTTGCTCAGGAATGGGTGACATTTGCTTTACTGGTGCAGCCCTTACAAATTGCCCTTTTCCCAGTATATGCCATCCTGCAAACACTTAGACAAGAAACTAGAACTTGACTTAGCAAGTTGTATATTAGAGAAGACATGGCAGCAGAAAGGGATGGCGGTTTCAGCAAGAGGGAGAAGAATGATAGAGGGCAATAGGTATAATTCCTGAATTTTATTATATGTCTGAAACTATTACACAAAAAAGAAGAAAGAAGTGGAGGAAAGAAGGAAGGGATCACGGAAGGAAGAAAGTGAGGGAGGAAGGAAAAAATAGTGGGCCAAATCAAGAAGGCCAAAGTATTATGGGCACTTTTCTTTGTACAAAGGTCATGAACCAGATGCTGTTGGAGCAAGAGGGGCCATGCTCGACATCACATTCAGAGAAGATGGATACTGGCAGCTGATGGAGCCAGGAGGACCAGCCGGGAAGAGTAAATGGATTCAGACAGCTGATGAAACCAGGAGGACCTTATTGTTGTACTTTATTTTCTCCTGGATTTAGAGCTCAGGTTTTATTATGTTCTCCTCTGAGAAGAACCTAAAATAATCTGGTTTTTGCCTAATTGCTGAGATGATTTAGTATTTTCATTTTCACTTTATTTTATTGTTTTAGTCTAAAATATCTCCATCATCTTTGTTGACCACTCTCTCTAGGTGCTGAGAATATCTATGTGATTGTGTGTCTATAATCTTTTTTGTGTGTGTGTGTCCCACCACACCTGAAACTCTCAGTCTTACTTAAACTGCTGCTTCTCTTTTCTCTACTGAATTCCAATTTAAATAGTCTATGACACATTTCAAGTGTTAATTTTATAGAAAAATATTTACAACACTTCAAGAAGAGTAGTTTCCATATATTAATCACACTTTTTCCTTTAACAAAATAGCATAATTGGAGGATATTGAACTCAAGTTCAATATCCCAGCCCATGTTCTGATTGACCTCTACTTCAGATCTCCATGGAGTCAAGAACCACAGTCTCATGCCCCAGTTCTTACTGCAATGCCTTCCTCTCTGTGCTGGACTGAACTCTCTTGAAACCCTGAGACCAGACCAATCTACACTCCTCCCTCGGGTGGTTTCTGTCAGGTGTGTGCATCACAATGACCCATATTTGTTCTTAGTGAGCCTAAGATTTTGACTTTTTTTTTGGTTTTTTACGAGACAGGGTTTCTCTGTATTGTTTTCGAGGCTGTCGGTCCAGCCAGCCTTGATCTCAGAGAGATCCGCCTGCCTCTGCCTCCCGAGTGCTGGGATTAAAGGCATGTGCCACCATCGCTCGGCAGATTTTGACATTTCTTGACATCATTTAGTGTTTTTCCCCTTCAATTGTTTCTTTCCAATATGACTGTTTGGTTTCACTTCCTGTTTTCAAAATTTTATATTCTTTGTCTTATTCTATGTCTAGACTATCCATGTTTCTAGCCTTTTTTCCTGCACATTTAATTTCATACTTTTCTAGAAAAAGTATTTACTCAGAAAAATTATTGCATGAAAACAGTAAAAGCTACACTGGATTTGTGTTGATGACATACATTTGCATCCCATATCTGTCATGGAGACATTTTCCTGTTTAGTGGACAGTCATTACTTTCACAAATGAGGACACTCAGAGCAGTTATGGATCAAGTGCCACAGCCACATAGTGAAGGATGCTTTCTGCCTGGTTAATGCACATCCACCTACACAGTGGTGGAAAGGGAAATCTCCTAGGAGATACTGCTTGACTTTTTATATTTCAAACTACATGTGCATCAATGTCAGATCCACCACCTGTACGATGAGCACCCACTTGGCAGTAGTTATGGAACAGGACACTAAGAACTGCCTTCCATGAGACTGACTTCTTACCCTCATCATGCTTACTTTGATACACTCCCAGTGACATATTTATAACCTGATTTTCCTTCTCCTATATATCTGTTAGTTTTGGAACATTTACTCTATAGGAATTTACTCTCTAGAATTCTAAATATAAAATTGTAGTTCAATGTTTTCACTCTGCAGTATTTATCTTTGCCTCTTTTGGGGATATGCCACCCAGCACCCAAATAAATCACACACAAAGGATTGTCCTTTCTTACAAATGTGTAGGCTTAGCTTGCATTTTTAGTAGCCAGTTTTTTCCTCTTTTTCTTTTTCTGTCTTCTCTTGGTTTTTTGAGTCAGTGTTTGTCTCTGGCTTTGAGGTTATCGACTCACAGAGATCTACCTGCCTCTGCCTCCTCTGTTGTAATTAAAGGTGTGCATCTCCACCACCTGGCTCTATGAAACTTTTCCTAATTTAAAACACTCCATCTATCTTTTGCCTCTGGTGTTTTGTCTTTCTCTATTTCTGTGTACCTTTTTTTTGCTTCATTCTCTTTGGCTTGACCTGTGTCTGTGTGGCTGGTCCCTGATGTCCTCTCTTCTACCTCTTCCTTTCTCTCCTTGCAGATTTAACCAATTTAATCTGTCTGCCTGTCAGCCTTTGCCTATCCTTTATTGCCAACCTATTGGCTCATTAATCTCTTTATTAGAGCACTAAGGTGTTTTAGTCAGGTAAAGATACATAGCTTCAAAGAATTAAACAAATACAACATAAAACAATGCATCACATTTTTGCATCATTAAATAAATATTCCACAGCTAAACAAATGTAACACATATTAAAAATATTCTACTATATAAAATTTATTGAATCCCAAATTCTGGCATGTAGATGTATCATTATTATTTTATAAGATAAATTAGTGAAGTTAAAATGAAAGAATTAGGACTATAATATAAACAACTAAATCTGAGAATCCAGAGTGACATCACTGTTTGCCTGAATCTAATGTAAACACCTTCTCTGGCTATTCATCTGCTTCCATCAGCAGGGTAGTGTGAGCTGTAACATCTACCAGTCAGTAACATTCATTACTACCCTGAGTGTATTATCTCCTGAGCAGTAAGATGACAGCACCTGTCCTCTCAATAATGTAGCTTAACCAGTGCAGGAAGACAACTTCATGCACATGAAAATATACTCAAGTAGACCTCGTTCATTATTTCCACTGCTCAAAGCATACATGACTATCCACTCACAAACTTCCCTTTACCTGACCTTATGCTTGAGAATCCTGTCCCTAAATAAGACCATCACACAATGGCTGCTGAGGTTTAAGCACTGCATTTCTGCTGGCATAGCCCAAACTAAAGCATTGCTTATGCAAATGTCTTAAATTATTTTTCTTATTTATTGATATGTTCATCAATATGCATTATAGTTAACTGTAAGCCTTTGAGTAATGATTACAGCTTGCTTTCTTTCAGGCTGACATGTCCTCTACTCCCCCATGCTACTGTGACTGCCAAACTAACATCTAGTGTTTGCTGGAGCTAGTGATGCCCTTAGATGCCCAGATGTGACAATTTCTATTTGACTTCAGGTTTTGGGACATATTCACAATTTTACCTAAATTTATTAAATCAAAAGCACATTTCTGCCCTCCTACAAGATTATGATTCCAGTAGATTCATAGTACAGTGCTTGACAGCTCTAGCACAGAATATGTTCACAAATTACCATTAGAAAATACATGGCTCTGTCTTATGCATTGGAGTGAATCATGACTGAACTTAATTTCTTTTTACCATTGAGAGCTTCAGTTTTTCTTCTCTCTTCCTCCCTTTTTCTTTCATTCCTCCCATGCTTCCTTTCCCCCACCATCCTTCAATTCCATCCATCTCTTTCCTTCTCTACCCTTGTTTACTCAGTATCGTTTTTGGTCGATAAAAGACTCTTTGCTACTTGAAACACTACTTTAACTTGAAGCAATAACTCAATAGCTCAGAGATGTAACATCACCACATTCCTGGTAAAATGGAAGAAGCTAAAATAATTTCATTAATTATTAATTTTTTTTTTTTTTTTTTTTGTTTTTGTTTTTTTTTTTTTTTTTTTTTTTTTATTAATATTTTTTTATTTTCCATTTTAAATTTAGATAAGAAACAAGGTTGCTTCACAAGTCAGTACGAGGTCCCTCTCCCTTTCCCTCCCCTCCTCCCGTGCCCTCCCCCCATCCCCCCCCGTTATCCCTCATTCCCCCAGGGAGGGTGAGGCCCTCCATGGGGGTGTCCATAGTCTGTCATTTCATATAGGGCAGGGCCTAGACCCTTCCCCAAGAGTTCAGGGTGAGAGTGCACCTCACATTGTTCTATGGGAGTCCAGAGACCGTGTGTATACTTGGGATGGGTACTGATCTGCTGTCCAAGGCTCAATAGATTACCTAGGCCTCCTCACTGACACCCAGATTCAGGGGGTCTTGATCAGTCCCATGCTGGATTCCCAGGCTGATGCCTGGGATTCAAGAGTTAACCTTTGTCTGGTCAGCTGTTTCTGGGGGTTCAACCAGCCCAGTCTTAATCCCTTTGATCATCAGTCCTCCCTCTCTGATACTGGCTTTCTTGAGTTCAGCTCAGTACTTAACCAGCCAGTAAATGAAGTTTCTGTTTCCCAGACTCTCTGGCAATAGGATTGTAGGCTGGCACTCCCCAGATCTATGTCTAAAATCCATATATGAGAGAGTACATGCCATGTTTCTCTTTTTGTGACTGGGTTACCTCACTCAGGATGGTTTCTTCTAGTGTCATCCATTTGCCTGCGAATCTCATGATTCCATTATTTTTTTCTGCTGAATAGTACTCCATTGTGTAGATGTACCACATTTTCTCTATCCATTCTTCGGGTGAGGGACATCTAGGTTGCTTCCAAGTTCTGGCTATTACAAATAAAGCTGCTATGAACATAGTGGAACAGACATCTTTGTTATATGAATGGGCATCTTTTGGATATATGCCTAAGAGTGCAGTTGCTGGGTCTTGTGGTAGGTTTATTCCCATTTTTCTGAGGAATCTCCATACTGCTTTCCAAAGTGGCTGAACCAGTTGGCACTCCCACCAGCAATGGAGGAGTGTCCCCCTTTCACCACATCCTCTCCAGCATACATTGTCATTGGTGTTTTTGATTTTAGCCATTCTGACAGGAGTGAGATGGTATCTCAGAGTTGCTTTGATTTGCATTTCCCGGATGGCTAAGGATGTTGAGCACTTTCTCAAGTGCCTCTCAGCCATTTTAGACTCCTCTATTGAAAACTCTCTATTTAGTTCTGCAGCCCACTTCTTAATTGGGTCCTTTGCTGTTTTGGAGACTTGCTTCTTGAGTTCTTTGTAAATTTTGGAGATCAACCCTCTGTCAGATGTGGGATTAGTGAATATTTTTTCCCATTCTGTGGGCTGCCTTTTTGTCTTGCTGACTGTGTCCTTTGCCTTACAGAAGCTTCTCAGTTTCAGTAGGTCCCATTTATTAATTGTTGAGCTCACTGTCTGTGCTACTGGTGTTATGTTCAGGAAGCTGTCTCCTGTACCAATTCTTTCAAGGGTACCACCCACTTTCTCTTCTAAGAGGTTCAGTGTGGCTGGATTTATGTTGAGGTCTTTGATCCATTTGGACTTAAGTTTTGTGCATGGCGATAAACATGGATCGATCCGCATTTTTCTACATGCCAGTCTCCAATTATGCCAGCACCATTTGTTGAAGATGCTTTCTTTATTCCATTGTATATTTTTAGCTTCTTTGTCGAAGATCAGATGTTCGTACGTGTGTGGGTTAATACCCGGATTTTCAATTCGATTCCATTGGTCTGCCTGTCTATTTTTGTGCCAATACCAAGCTGTTTTCAGGACTATAGCTCTATAATAGAGCTTGAGGTCAGGGATATTGATGCCTCGGACG
>NW_024429231.1:3913246-4075833 GCF_017639785.1 Mesocricetus auratus
TGCCTTGTTGAACAGGGTTGTTTTGGCTATCCTGGGTCTTTTGTTTTTCCATACAAAATTGATTATTGTTCTTTCAAGGTCTGTGAAGAATTGTGCTGGGATTTTAATGGGGATAGCATTGAATCTGTAGATTGCTTTTGGCAGGATTGCCATTTTTACTACATTGATCCTACCTATCCATGAGCATGGGAGATCTTTCCATTTTCTGAGGGCTTCTTTAATTTCTTTCTTTAAAGATTCAAAGTTCTTACGATACAGGTCTTTCACTTGTTTGGTTAGCGTTACCCCAAGGTATTTTATGTTGTTTGTGGCAATTGTAAAGGGTGATGTTTCTCTGATTTCTCTTTCAGCCCTTTTATCATCTGTATATAGTAGGGCTACTGACTTTCTTGAGTTGATCTTGTAACCTGCCACTTTGCTGAAGGTGTTAATCAGCTGTAAGAGTTCCCTGGTAGAGTTCTTTGGGTCACTGATATAAACTATCATATCGTCTGCAAACAGTGAAAGTTTGACTTCTTCCTTCCCAATTTGTATCCCCTTGATCCCCCTTTGTTGTCGTATGGCTATAGCTAGAACTTCAAGTACCATGTTGAAAAGGTATGGAGAGAGTGGACAGCCTTGTTTTGTTCCTGATTTTAGAGGAATTGCGTTGAGTTTCTGTCCATTTAGTTTGATGTTGGCTGTTGGTTTACTGTATATGGCTTTTATTATGTTTAAGTATGTCCCTGTTATCCCAGATCTCTCCAAGACCTTTATCATGAAGGGATGTTGGATTTTGTCAAAGGCTTTTTCAGCATCTAGTGAGATGATCATGTGATTTTTGTTTTTCAGCTTGTTTATATGGTGGATTACATTGATGGATTTTCGTATGTTGAACCATCCCTGCATCCCTGGGATGAAACCTACTTGATCGTGGTGAATGATTGTTTTGATGTGTTCTTGGATCCGATTTGCCAGTATTTTATTGAGTATTTTTGCATCAATGTTCATGAGGGATATTGGTCTGAAGTTCTCTTTCTTGGTTGTATCTTTGTGTGGCTTGGGGATCAAGGTTATTGAAGCCTCATAGAAAGAGTTTGGCAAAGACCCTTCTGCTTCTATTGTGTGGAACACTTTGAGAAGAATTGGTATAAGCTGTTCTTTGAATTTGTGGTAGAATTCTGCACTGAGGCCATCTGGACCTGGACTTTTTTTGGTTGGGAGACTTTTGATGACAGCTTCTATTTCCATAGGGGTTATAGGTCTATTTAAATTGCTTATCTGTTCTTGATTTAGTTTTGGCAAATGATAGCTGTCCAGGAAGTCATCCATTTCCTTTAAATTTTCGAATTTTGTGGAGTACAGGTTTTCAAAGTATGACCTAATGATTCTCTGGATTTCCTCAGAGTCTGTTGTTATGTCCCCCTTTTCATTTCTGATTTTGTTAATTTGCGTGTTCACTCTCTGCTGTTTGGTAAGTTTGGACAAAGGTTTGTCTATCTTGTTGATTTTCTCAAAGAACCAACTCTTCGTTGCATTGATTCTTTGTATTGTTTTCCTGGTTTCTACTTTGTTGATTTCAGCCCTCAATTTGATTATTTCCTGGCGTCTACTCCTCCTGGGGGAGTTTGCTTCTTTGTGTTCTAGAGCTTTTAGCTGTGATGTTAATTCTCTGGTATAACTGTTTTCCTGTTTCTTCATGTGAGCACTTAGTGCTATGAACTTCCCCGTAGCACTGCTTTCAAAGTGTCCCATAGGTTTGGGTATGTTGTGTCTTCATTCTCATTGAGTTCGAGGAAGTCTTTAATTTCTTTTTTATTTCCTCTTTGACCCAGGGATGGTGCAGTTGAGCATTATTCAATTTCCATGAGTTTGTAGGTTTTCTGCACTTTGTGTTGTTGTTGAATTCTAATTTTAAGGCATGGTGGTCTGATAAGATGCATGGAGTTATTCCAATTTTTTTGTAGCTGCTGAGGTTTGATATGTTGCCAAGTATGTGGTCGATTTTTGAGAAGGTTCCATGTGGTGGTGAGAAGAAGGTATATTCTTTTTTATGTGGATGAAATGTTCTATAGATATCTGTTAATCCCAGTTGGGTCATTACTTCTATTAGACCCTTTGCTTCTTTGTTGAGTTCCTGTCTGGTATTCTTGTCTAGTGGTGAGAGTGGTGTGTTGAAATCTCCCACTATAACTGTGTGGGGCTTTAGATGAGATTTAAGTTCTAATAATGTTTCTTTAACGAATGTGGATGCCTTTGTATTGGGGGCATAGATGTTCAGGATAGACACTTCGTCTTGGTGGGTTTCACCTGTGATGAGTATGTAATGACCTCCTTCATCTCTTTTGATTGATTTTATTTTAAAGTCTAGTTTGTTAGATATTAGGATTGCTACCCCTGCTTGTTTCTTGGGTCCATTTGATTGAAAAATTTTTTCCCAACCTTTAACTCTCAAGTAATGTCTGTCTTTGAGGGTGAGGTGTGTTTCTTGTATGCAGCAGAAGGAAGGGTTCTGTCTTCGAATCCATTCTGCTAGTCTGTGTCTTTTTATGGGTGAGTTAAGGCCATTAATATTGAGGGATATTAATGACCATTGATTGCTCATCCTTCTTCGATTTGCGATGGTTGTTGTTGGTGGAATTATGGGTGGAATTTCGCCCCTTTGTTCTTTTGGCTGTTGGTAGAGAGGGATTCTCTAATGCTTATGTTTTTCTGGTTGTAGTTAGCTTCCTTGGGTTGGAGTTTTCCTTCCAAAATTTTCTGTAGGGCTGGGTTAGTGGACACATATTGGTTGAATCTAGTTTTGTCATGGAATATCTTGTTTTCTCCGTCTATAGTGATTGAGAGCTTTGCCGGGTATAGTAGTCTGGGCTGGCATCCATGGTCTCTTAGTGTAGGTAGAATATCTATCCAGGACCTTCTGGCTTTCAGAGTTTCCATGGAGAAATCAGGTGTAATTCTGATAGGTCTGCCTTTATATGTTACTTGACCTTTTTCCTTAGCTGCTCTTAATATTCTTTCTTTATTCTGTATGTTTGGGGTCTTGATTATTATGTGGCGAGGGGATTTTTTTGTGGTCCACTCTATTTGGTGTTCTGTAGGCTTCTTGTACCTTCATTGGCATGTCTTTCTTAAGGTTGGGAAAGTTTTCTTCTATGATTTTGTTGAATATGCCTTCTGCCCCTTTGAGGTGGATTTCTTCTCCTTCTTCTATACCTATTATTCTTAGGTTTGGTCTTTTCATGGTGTCCCATAATTCCTGGATGTTTTGTGTTAAGGATTTGTTGGATTTAAGGTTTTCTTTGGTTGATAAATCCATTTCTCCTAATGTATCTTCAACACTTGAGATTCTCTCTTCCATCTCTTCTATTCTGTTGGTAATGCTTGTATTGGTAGTGCCTGACTGTTTGTCCAGCTTTTCTATTTTCTGCCTTTCTTCAGATTGTGTTTTTTTTAGTGTCTCTATTTCAGTTTTCAACCCTTGCAGCATTTGCATTGCTTCTTGCAATTTTCTGTTTATCTGTTCGTCCGTTTGTTGCCTTTTATGAATTTTTTGGTTTGTTCTTTCTTCCATTTCTTGCATTTTTTGGTTTGCTTTTTGTTCCATTTCTTGGATTTTGTGCTTTGTTTCTTCTTCCCTTTCCTGCCTTTTTTGGTTTGTTTCTTCCTCCATTTTTTTCATTTTTTGCTTTGTTTTTTCTACCATTTCTTGCATTTTTTGCTTTGTTGCTTCTTCCATTTCCTGCCTTATTTGGTATGTTTCTTCTTCTAATTCTTGCATTTTTTGCTTTGCTTTTTCTTCCATTTCTTGCATTTTTTGCTTCATTTCTTCTTCCATTTCGTGCCGTTTTTGGTTTGTTTTTTCTTCCAATTCTTGCATTTTTTGGTTTGTTTTTTCTTCCATTTCTTGCATTTTTTGGTTTGTTTTTTCTTCCATTTCTTTGAGGGATTTTCCAATATCCTCTTTTAGGGCCTCTATCATTTTCATGAAAGTGCTTTTAAGATCGTTCTCTTCTGCTTCCTTCGCGTTTGAATATTGGGGTCTTGCTGGTGTGGAGTCTCTAGAATCTGGCGGTGTCATATTTGTTTTTCTGTTGCTGACTGTGTTTTTGTATTGTCTCTTTCCCATCTCTTCTTTTAGTGGGTGCAGAAAGAGCCCCTTCCTGGTCTGGGGACCAGAGTTCCCTTTGGTGGGTGCTAGTAAGTCCAGTAATCTAGTGGTTCTTCTATGCCTTGTCCAAATGCTGGTCCGTGGGTAGAGAAGAAGAACAGGAATCTGGGGCGCTTAGCCTCCTACCTGGTCCCCTGGACCCTATGCTGGGTCCTGTTGTACCTGATCCGGAACAGCTACTCCCCTGGTCTCCCTGGTTCCTGTAGTTTCCTGGTCTCTTTGGTGGGAGAGAAGATCTGGAGTCTGGGGTGCTTGGCTCCCGCCGGGATTGGGAGCTCTGTGCAGTTCCCAGGCGATCTGCAGGCTCTGGAACTCAGGCTGGGAAGCTGGCCTGTTTACCTGATGATGCCAGAGGGACAGCTACTTCCCTGTACTCCCAGCCTCCTCTCCTTTCCTGGAATCGTTGGTGGGAGAGAAGATCTGGAGTCTGGGGTGCTTTGCTCCCGCCGGTATTGGGAGCTCTGTGCAGTTCCCAGGCGATCTGCAGGGTCTGGAACACAGGCCAGGAAGCTGGCCTGTTTACCTGATGCTCCCGCCGGGATTGGGAGCTCTGTGCAGTTCCCAGGCGATCTGCAGGCTCTGGCACACAGGCCGGGAAGCTGGCCTGTTTACCTGATGCTCCCGCCGGGATTGGGAGCTCTGTGCAGTTCCCAGGTGATCTGCAGGCTCTGGAACACAGGCCGGGAAGCTGGCCTGTTTACCTGATGCTCCCGCCGGGATTGGGAGCTCTGTGCAGTTCCCAGGCGATCTGCAGGCTCTGGAACTCAGGCCGGGAAGCTGTCCTTATACTAGCATAATTATTAATTTTTAATGGTCAATGTAACCTTGCAGAAATTTGTCATATTCTAATATAATAGTGAAAAATAACTCGATCAAGAATGAGAATCTATAGAGATTACACATTCAACCATCCTCTGTCCAGATTTGAGTTTCATAGTCTGGACAGACAACATTCTGCTCTCAGTCCCTCTCCTCTCAGTCCTTGAATCTTCATGGCATCTGGAATACTTAATATAAAGAAGTATTGTATAGGCTAAAGAAGAATTTCATGTGCTGAGTGGCCGGTAGAATGACAAGTACATAACGATTTGATGTGCCTGATGGTTTAAACCCAAAGGTGGTACTGATAGTAACAAAGAATTTGTCAATGATAATTTGCATAAGAATGAGTGTTAAGATTCTGAATTCCTTTGGAAATCTCTTGTCATGATCCTGTTGTCACTTGGAAAGAGATGGGAGGGGCACAAAAACATTTCTGTATGAAATAAAAAACTTAAGAATACCTTTTTGCATGAATGTGATGACAAACTAAACAAAGACAGATTATGTCACAAACGCTTGGGTTCCTTATTAAAAAAACATGAAGTTATCATGTAATATAAAGTTTATGATCAATCTTCCTGTATTAGCGCATGGAGCTTTACATTATAAACATGTTTTTTAAGTTAAATCTAAATTAGAAATAACATTGCTTCACATGTCAAACCCAGGTCCCTCTTCCTTCCCCTCCCCTCCTCACATGCCCTCCCACCAACCCCCTAATATACCTTAATTTCCCCAGGGAGCCTGAGACCCTTCATGGGGTGTCCATAGTCTATCATTTCATCCAGGGCAGGGCCTAGACCCTCCCCCAAGAGTCCATGCTGAGAGAGCAACTCTCATTGTTGGATGGGCACAAAAATTCCATTTGTATGCCAGGGATAAATACTGATCTACTACCCAAGGCCCAATAGATTGCCTAGGCCTCCTCACTGACACCCCCATTCAGGGGGTCTGGATCAGTCCCATGATGGATTCCCAGGCATCAGTCTGGGATTCCAGAGCTAACCTTTGTCAGGTTAGCTGTTTCTGGGGGTAAAACCAGCCTAGTCTTAAACCCTTTGTTCATCAGTTCTCCCTCTCTGCCACTGGATTCCTTAAGTTCAGCTCAGTGTTTAGCTGTGGGAGTCTGCCTCTGCTTCCATCAGCCATTGAATGAAGGTTCTGTTTCCCAGACTCTCTGGTCACAGGACTGTAGGCTGCCACCCCCCAGATCTATTTCTAAAATCCATATATGAGAGTACATGCCATGTTATCTCTAGGAAAGAGATGAGAGTGGTACAAAAATCTGTTTTCAGTATGAAATAAAAAAAACTTAAGAATACCTTGTTGTGTGACTATGATGACAAACTGAATAAAGACAGATTATGTCAGAAACTCTTGGGTACCCTTATAAAAACATGAAGTTATGAAACAGAAAGCTTATGATCAATCTTCCTGTATCAGCACATGGAGTTTTATATTACAAACACATGTTTATGTATGTCAGAACATTAAGAATTTCAACAGATAGTTAAAAATTATATGTTACAATTTGTGCTTCTGTGATTAGTAGAACACAATGTCCTATTCTTGGTCAGAGGGAAGATATTTCAGAAGCTGTTTTAGATAAACAAAACAGTAAATGGATCACAACACCTGTAAATTACAACTTGTAGTTTACAAGTTGTAAGCAAGCTCCCTCACAAAGAGTTAAAGATATTAAATATTGAGTATTACAGGTATTAAATATTAAAAATGCTCTTTAGCATTTGTGAGTTTGGGGACTAAGACATCAAACTATGCTCTTTTTAAAGTATTACCCAGATTTCAAATATAAGAAGCTTTGTTACCAATTAGGCAGAATGGAGAGAAAGAAAGAAGAATGAGGTTTCTATGCTTTACTTTGTCTATACTGTGAATTATTATTTTATATGAATTTATTAATTTATATGAAGATTCTTCATAAAATGCTACAGTATCACATAATGACACATGAGTATCATATGATGTCTATTGATTTTCAAAGATTCCCAAGTTTACTCAAGAGGGAAAGAAGAGTCTTTCAAAGGGATTTTAAATGTTAGTTGTAAGCTTGAGCATTCTACCCTGCCTCAACAACAGCAATCTTGGTCATATACAAAAATTCTGTAGCTCTCTAAGGATGGTTTCTTCTAGTGACATCCATTTGCCTGCAAATTTCAAGATTCCATTTTTTTCTGCTGAGTAGTACTCCATTGTGTACATGTACCACATTTTCTCTATCCACTCTTCAGGTGAGGGGCATCTAGGTTGCTTCCAGTCTGGCTGTTACAAATAATTCTGCTATGAACATTTTTTTCTGCTGAGTAGAACTCCCTTGTGTAAATGTACCACGTTTTCTCTATCCACTCTTCAGTTGAGTGGCATCTAGGTTGTTTCCAGTGTCTGACTACTACAAATAATGCTGCTATGAACATAGTGGAACAGACATCCTTGTTGTATGAATGTATATCTTTTGGGTATATGCCTAAGAGTGGAATTGTTGGATCTTGTAGTAGACTGATTCCCATTTTCCTGAGGAATCTCCATAGTGATTTCCAAAGTGGCTGTACAAGTTTGCACTCCCACCAGCAGTGGAGGAGGTTCCCCTTTCTCCACATCCTCTAGACCTCCATGTGGAAGGGCCTAGGCCCTGCCCCAGATGAAATGACAGACTTTGTAGATCCCCCATTGAGGGCCTTACCCATCTTGGGCAGTGAAGTGGGAATTGACTGGGAGTTGGGTGGGTTGGGGAGTGGTGGCTAAGTAGGGGAAGAAGAAGGAGCTGGGATTGACATGTGAAGCAAGCTTGTTTCTAAGTCATATAAAAAGAAAATATCTACCGCTCAACATTAAAAAGTGATATTTATGCAAAGTTAATATCTTCAAATACAAGTCAGAATTTCCACAAACTTCTATTGAACATGGGTGAAAACTAATGAATAGGAATTCACTAAACTTTGGAAACCTCACATCAAAGTTAACTATGAAGAAAACAGGAATAAACCTACCAAAAGACCCAGCAACTCCACTCTTAGGCATATATCCAAAAGATGCACATTCATACAACAGGGACATCTGTTCCACTATGTTCATAGCAGCATTATTTGTAATAGCCAGAATTTTAAGCAACCTAGATGCCCCTCAACTGAAGAGTGGATAGAGAAAATGTGGTACATTTACACAATGGAGTACTATTCAGCAGAAAAAAACAATGGAATCCTAAAATTTGCAAGCAAATGGATGCCACTAGAAGAAACCTTCCTGAGTAAGGTAACCCAGTCACAAAAAGACAAATATGGTATATACTCTCTCATAAATGGATTTTAGACATAGATCTGGGGAGTGCCAGCCTACAGTACCACTGCCAGAGACTCTGGGAAACAAAACCTTCATTCAATAGCTGATGGAAGCAGAGGCAGACTCCTACAGCTAAACACTGAGCTGAATTCAAGTAACCCAGTGACAGAGAGGGAGGACTGATGAGCAAAGGGGTTAAGACTGGGCTGGTTTAACCCCCAGACATTGCTGACCTGACAAGGGTCAGCTCTTGAATCCCAGACTCATGGCTGGGAATCCAGCATGGGACTGATCAAAACCCCCTGAATGTGGCTGTCAATGAGGAGGCCTAGACAATCTATTGGGCCTTGGGTAGTAGATCAGTATTTATCCCTAGCATACAAATGGATTTTGGGTGCCCATCCCACAATGAGAGATGCACTCTCACCCTGAACTCTTGGGGGAGGGTCTAGGCCCTGCCCTAGATTAAATGTCAGATTATGGACACCCCCATGGAGGGCCTCACCCTCCCTGGGGAGATGAACGGATATTCGGGGGTTGGTGGGAGGGCATGGGAGGAGGGGAGGGAAACAGAGAGAGACATGCAGTTGACATGTTAAGCAACCTTGTTTCTAATTTTAATTTAAATTTAAAAATAAAAAAATATAAATAATATATATATATATATATATATATATATATATATATCCATGGAAATCCAAGAGAACCAGCTCAATTTCCTGTCCCTGAGTGACCTCAGAGAAAGGTTTGCAATTATTATCCACACCTGAGTTTGCATGTGAATTAAAGTTTGTGATTCCAAAGATTATCAGCTTTCTCCTGAATACAACCTCCCTCTTTCCTTGACATATAGAGTGCTTGGCCCATAGCCATACTGACATTAATGTTACTAACAGTGAACAAGTGATAGCCAATGTACACATGCAATAGGACGTCAAAGCATAAGAGAATACATTCAGTGGGAATGCATTCTTCAGAGCATAAAGAACTTAGGAAACAAAACCATCCTTCGTAGGGTTTCCTGTTTGTATGATTAATAATAATATTTCTACCATAAATTACAGCAATTACTCATGACAAACTGCAGCAGCAGCTCCTGTGTACATACATATCTAGACACATAGACAGATACTTAGATACATATATATGTACATATATTTATACATAGATAAATAGACAGAAAAATACATAAAAAGATAGATACAAAGATACTAAGTTAGGTAAGACATAAACAGATAGATGATAGACAAATTTTTATGGATAGTCTCATTCTTTAGCCAAAGCTGACCTGTGACTCACAGTGTATCCCAAATTCAGACTCATTGTAATCCTCCTCTCTCAGTCTTGGAGTATAGACATCAAAGATTAGAGCTACCACATGCAAGTTGGATAGCAGATTTATATGCCTAGCTAAGAGTTTACATGTACTGTGTCCTCTACAGAATCATTAAAGACTTCCATTAGTTACAGTAGAAATAATCCTATTCTGGTTCATATAACCATAAACTGATCGAAGGCACAAACAGGAAAACTTTATTCATCAGGTAGTTAAGCTGTCATATATAGCCTTGTGGCAAACCCTCAAAGGTCTCAGTTGTTTAAGGTGTAGCCTGATAGACAGAGTCAGCAAACTCTACATTCCTGAATTACATTTCATCAATTATAATACATTATTTTTGAAAAGAATTCTTGATGGCATTGCATGACTGTGGAGTTAGTAAATATTGTACTCTTGCTGAGCTATGGGAGTCAGGGACTTTCTGCTGAAGAGATATGTAAATGTTCAGAGTGGTCCTGCAAGAGTACCAGAGAAAGGACAGAAAAGGATAGAGAAAACAGATGCAGACTTGAAAACTGAGTCTAGCAGTCTTTGCATCTAACAACTCAATCTAATTGTTCTTTCATGTATTATATGTGCAGATTAAGAGTATTCACAGACTCAGATGAGTCTCTTGTTCAATTATAGAATGTGGAAGAATATTGCTGGGATACAGAAAATAGCAGAAACAGAGCAGTACGCTACGGTGGGTAAGGGGAGCTGCCCATTCTCTTTGGAGCACAAAGGCTCTTTCCCTAGACCCTAGAGTAGGGACAGAACCTTTCTTTGGGCATTTGTTTTCTGAAAGAAGTACACTGCCAGTGTCCTTGGCCCAGCACAGAAGCTAAGCTGTTTTACCAAGTTTAGGCCTCCTGCTTTCAGAGCACACAGGACATTCTTGGAATCAAAATTGCTACATCACAGTCTGCTGCTCCCTTTGTACAATCCTGCTCTCAATCCTTCCACTCGATTGGGTTAAGTATGCAGACTCATTAAAACTCTCTGCACAAATCGGATGCAAGAACAATCATAATACTCATCTACCATGATCAAGTAGGCTTCAGCCCAGGCATGGAGGGCATGTTTCAACATCAGAAAATCTATCATTGTAATCCACAATATAAACAAGCTGAAAAACATAAATCACATTATCATCTCAATGGATCATGAAGAAGCCTTTGACAAAATCCAACACCCCTTCATGATAAAGGTCTTGGAGAGATCTGGGATAACAGGAACTTACCGAAAGATAATAAAAGCTATATACAGCAAACCAACAGCCAACATCAAAATAAATGGACAGAAACTCAATGCAATTCTTCTAAATTCAGGAAAAAGACAAGGCTGTCCACTCTCCATACCTCTTCAATATTGTACTTGAAGTTCTAGCTAGAGCAATACCACAACAAAAGGAGATCAAGGTGATACAAATTGGAAAGAAGAGGTCAAACTCTCACTATTAGAAGATGATATGATAGTTTACAGAAGTGGCCCAAAAAACTCAACCATGGATCGTGGCCATGAGAGAAATCTTGGAATACCGCCTAACCTTACCGGCAGGTAGAAGGTGCTGGTTCCTGGCAGCAGGAATCGTGCCTTGCCGAGCGAAGTGGTGAGGAACTTAGTGAAAGGAGAGTCCACGTGTGCCTGGTCGGGCCGAGAGAAGCTGCTTTTCTGGGCGCCTGGATCCGGATTCCAATCCCGCTTCCTACACCAAACTTGCTCCAAATGACACTGTAACGATAAGCGACACACACTTACTGAAAGTAAAACTAAGTATTTATTGTAGAAATTACTCACAAGATACCAAACAAGTAACCCAGATGAGCTAAGTAGTTTTCCGCTGCCGAACCAGAAGCCGAACTCCGGGAAAAGAGAGCAAGACTTCCTGTGTGCTGTCTTTTATGCCTTCCCCCGTAACGCCCCCTAGCCATGCCCAAAAGTGGGCCTGGCTAGTGACGTAGTTCCGCCTACGTACGTATACGTCTTTACGTCCAGCCGTATACGTCTTTAGTCCTGCCTAAAGTGGGTGTGGTTAGCGGTGTGGTAAACCGCCCTTTTATTACCTCATCTGTATGTGCCTCTAGTAAGTCACATGTTTAATGGCGGCATACGGACTCCTCCTACAAGGGATGTCTTGCAGCTGATACATACTTTCAGCTAATTCGCAGGATACAAGATCAACTCAAGAAAATCAGTAGCCCTAGCACCAGATGTCCCGCACTACCATCTCGCCAGCAAGAACGACGCAGGACACTCGGATCCTTCTGCAGTAAAGCTTTAATACATCTTGAGAGATAGATGATCAGCTTCTGAGAGGGAGACCCCAAGCTAAGAAACCCAGCCCCTTATATAAGCCTAGGAGCTCCGAGTGAGACGTGTAGAGCCGGGATTGATGGTTTGCTCATCACCCCAGATGACGGGTGAGGCACAGCTTAAACGGTAAACTCCAACTGACAGCAGATGTCAGCGCCATCTTCTAATGGCGATAGCGATAGCGAGGGCAGCTCCTCACAGCCCTACTATACACAGACGATAAAAGGGCTGAGAAAGAAATCAGAGAAACATTGCCTGTTACAATAGCCACAGACAACATAAAATATCTTGGGGTAATGCTAACTAAAAAGGTGGAAGCCCTGTATCACAAGAACTTTTGAGTCTTTAAAGAAAGAAATTAAAGAAGACACCAGAAGATGGAAAAAAGATTGAAAGATCTCCCATATTCTTGGATAGGTAGGATCAACATAGTAAAAATGGCAATCTTGCCAAAAGCACACAGTCCCCATTAAATACCAGCACAAATCTTCACAGACCTTGAAAGAACAATAATCAAGTGTATAGGGAAAAACAAAAGACCCAGGATAGCCAAAACAACCCTGTTCAACAAGGCAACATCTGGAAGTATTACCATCCCTGACTTCAAGCTCCTGAAAGCAACTTCATATTTGCACAAAAATACACAGATACAACAATGAAATCGAATTGAACACCCCGACATTAACCCACACACATATGAACACCTGATGATTGACAAAGAAGCTAAAATTACACTATGGAAAAAAGAAAGCTTCTTCAACAAATGGTGCTGGCATAACTGGATATTGGCATGGAGAAGACTGCAGATAGATCCATGTATATTGCCATGCACAAAACTTAAATCCAAATGGATCAAAGACCTCAATATCAATACAGCCAAACTGAACATGTTAGAAGAGAAAATGGGAGGTAACCTTGAATGAATTGGTACAGGCGAACACTTCCTGAACATAACTCCAGTATCACAGACACTACTAATAAATGGGAGTTCCTGAAACTGAGAAGCTTCTGTAACACAAAGGACACAGTCAGCAAGGCAAAAAGGTAACCCACAGATTGCGAAATGACCTTCACTCAACCCACATCTGAGGGAGGGCTGATGTCCAAAATTTACAAAGAACTCAACAAGCAAGTCTCCAAAACATCAAAAGTTCCAATCAAAAAATGGGGTACAGACCTAAATAGAGAATTCTCAGTCGTGGAACCTAAAATGGCTGAGAGACACTTAAGAAAGTGCTCAGCATCCCTAGCCATCTAGGAAATGCAAATCAAAACAACTCTGAGATACCATCTCACTCCTGTCAGAATGGCTAAAATCAAAAGCTCCAATGACAGGGGAACATTCCTACACTGCTGGTGGGAGTGCTGACTTGTACAACCACTTTGAAAATCAGTATGGAGATTCCTCAGGAAAATGACAGTCAGTCTACCACAAGACCCAGCAATTCCACTCTTAGGCATATACCCAAAAGATATACATTCTTACAACAAGGATGTCTGTTCCTCCCTTTTCATAGCAGCATTATTTGTAATAGCCAGAAGCTGGAAGCAACCTAGATGCCCCTCAACTGAAAAGTGGATAGAGAAAATGTGCTACATTTATATAATGGAGTACTATTCAGCAGAAAAAAAACAATGGAATGTTGAAATTTGCAGGCAAGTGGATGGCACTAAAAGAAACCATCCTGAATGAGCTAGCCCAGTCACAAAAAGTCAAACATGGTATGTACTCACTCATTTATGGATTTTAGACATGAATCAGGGGAGTGCCAGCATACAATCCCACTGCCAGAGAGTCTCGGAAACAGAACCTTTATCCAGTGATTGATGATTGCAGAAACAGATACCCTCAGACAAACACTGAACTGAACTCCTGGAATCCAGTGTCAGAAAGTGAGAACTGATGGGCAAAGGAGTTAAGACTGGGCTGGTTTAACCCACGGCAGCAGTTGACCTGAACAAGGGGGAGCACCATTCCTGTATCCCCTGACCTCCATCTTTCTCCTAGGTGTCCACCAGACCCATAATGAATGACCTGCGGGTCGGGACAATTGGGTAGGGGATGGGGGGACCTGGAGGGGAGGGCAAGGAAGGAGGGGAGAGAGAGGGAGCTGGAATTGATATGTGAAACAAGCTTGTTTGTTACTTAAATAAAAAAAACTGAATACAGTTCTGTTTCTCTATACATACTTCCTTCCATCCAAAAATCCATCCAATCATCCATCTATCTATCCATCCATCCATCCATCCATGCTTCTATGAACCAACCCAACTGTCTCTAGTTTCATGTCTATTGTCAGAGTGTTCAATAGCACAGTCCTGGTAAAATTCTGCACACTTTGGTTTACACTGCAGCCGGAGAACCATGTTTCTCCTGAAAGCTCTAAGACCAGAAGAGTGAATGAATCATTCAACTGTCAGGCATTTCCACTGGGAATGTGTCACATTATCTGACCATTGATGAGTTATAAGGGAATCTGGTAGAGGGGATGACAGGGATATTCTGCTGTCCTTTGGAAAAGGACATACTAATGGCAGAGTTTTGTCCAGCACTACAGACCATTAAAGTCTCTATATGGAAGAAGAGTGATACTGGGCTGTACATGTAGCTGCATGCTACAGCACTAGCACAGATTGAAAGAGGTCCTGAGTGAAAGCTCTGACTCCCCTTTTAATGAAAACAGTGAAACAGGCTCCTTGGTCAGTTTACACAACGACTGTTAGACATTAGCACATTAGGTAGCACTTGTGTGGCAGTTAGAAAGAGGAGTGAATATAAATGTCTCCTACACCCATGCCAGGATATACTCCATGAACCTACCAGGGAGTGACAGAAAGGGGTAATACAGCACAAAACAAAATGAGGAAAGACACAGATCGCCCCTTATTTCAACAAATCAAAATATAATTTCTTGTCTGTGAACATACAATGAGATGAGAAATGGGTAGTTCTTTTTGACATATAAATCAAAATACAGACATTGCTGCTTTCATGGAATCCAGCACCCAGGATCAACAAATGCCTTCTTCCTACCGGTTCCTGGTCTCAGACCCAAGCATGTTACAGAATCCTGGGAGCCAGGGATTCTACAGAGGTGGTTGCAAGGAAGAAGAGGCTTCTCTAACTGTCACACTCATTGTACTGTGGATGAAGAGAGAAAGCAGCAAGATTCACTGGATCACTATAATTTTGATAATATTAAGAAGGGAGCAATGAAAATAGCAATGTCCATGCCCTGAAATCTGATTGTGAAACACACTGACTTCCAGAAAAGGGGCTAAAGAGATAAGTTTACCTCAGGAAAACAGAACACAAGGCAGAGTGAAAAGATCCAGAGATAGCTATGTCTGTGCAGCAGAAGAGCAACAAATTATGAAAGAGGGAACATGTGTAGCCACTCTGCTCATAAGTCTCTCATTGGTGTATACTACAAGAGGCATCCAACTTCAAGCATATCAACAAGGAACATAAGACTACTGCTTCTGAAAGTTCATAGGGATATCACACAGGAGTAATGCTTGCAGGGTCTAGATGGTGCAAGAACGAGAGACCGTATCAAGAAAGGATGGAAATCAGACAAGAGAAGTGTGAGTCCAGCCAGTGCCAGCAAAGAGAAAGGAATAATTATGGGAGATGAAAGCCAAGGAATAGAGTCTTGGCGACCAATATCCCAGGTGCACCCAAGGAACTCGACATTGCTCATCAACACAGTCAGCAAGGAGCCCTTGAATCTCTTCCTTGGGTCATGGACACATGCTGAGAGCTCATAACTCTGACCACCTGAAAGGGTTTCTCACCTGAGTTCCCTCAATCTGGGTGTTCTTACTTCTTGAAAAAGACTACTGAAGGTATCTACAGTGTGTACTGATAGGGAACATCATATGAACATTATACCCAGCTTCATCAGTTAACCTCAGAAAAGCAGTGTCATGATAGCACAGGCTAAAATCAGTGGGAAGTGGGATTTCCATGCCATAATCGCTTCCTATCACTGGCCCACACCTCAGAATCTAAAGCTACTGTTGGTCTCCAGGCATCTACTCCAGCCAATCCCACCCTTTATCTTGGATTGGCAACTTCCCATTGGATGCTGCCTGGTAGAATCTTGGTGTTTCTATGGTGATGCCTGTAAACAAATTTAGATCTAACAGGTCACCTGTGACCAGTGACCAGTGACCAGTGAGTGCTGACTCATACAGGACACACTTGCCTCTGAGGTCTGCTGATCAGACAAGGACAGCCAATTTTTCTTGATCCATTGTACTGTGGATTGATGATACTCTCCCCCTGACCATGTCAGGTAAGGAATGAAACATTAAAATATGTCTTTCTATCTATCCTCCTCTTATTTTTAGTATACATTTAAATCTTTCATGAACGGGGAAAATATTGATGCTGACATAGATATCCCGAGGTGAATGTCACATTTAGCTTTAGTTGACAATATGTATGTGACTTTGGACATACAGTTTGCTTTCAAATGTGTTCTGTCCACCTAAGAGAGATAACAATGTCACTATGCTCTGGTGTCTTCACTGTCGAGACTGTACAGGTCAGTGAACAGGGAATTAAAACAGGCCATTCTTGATGGTGTTGGCCTCAAGAGATACAAGAACATGGAAATGTGTGCAGAGATCTGGCACTCCAAATGACAAAACGGATATTTTCCCTCCACTACTGTTTCTTGCTTTTGTTCCAAATTCAGGGTTGTTTAAAAGTAAGGCTCCGACCAGGTAGGGGGGCACATACCTACTTTCAGCCTGTAGACTTTGACAGGATGAAGGTCAGTTCACACTGACATGTTCTACACTGGTCTAAATCCACAATCACCAAATGGATACTAAAATATACACGGGGAATAACTGCCATATTTTGAGTTATTTGGACACCTCTAGATTTACATGAAGGAAAGTGAGAGAGGCTAACTGGGCTGTGTGTTCTCATAAGGCAGGTATTGTAGTAAAAATAATATCGAGGCTCTTCCATGGAAGGGAGACACATGAGAAATGGAAAAAAGGAGAAAACAAAGTATGAAGGGTTAGAAAATATAGATCAAAAAATGTAACAACTTCAGAGATGACCTTGAGGTACACAAAGGAAGTTGGAGCAGAAAGTTGCAGATAACCATAGATTTAAATCAAAATCGCAAGTCATTGCCATTTACCAAACTATGCTTAGGCAACCAGAGTGTTAACAACGTTATGGATATAGATTCCCAGTCACATAACTGAACTAGTATTCTCCTGTGGTTCCTGACCTTACACTCCCTTCAACCCATCTTTGGCAGCACTCCTCAACACTCATGTAATAATTCATGTAGGGTATTATCAGCTGGGGTTGGACACTCCCCAGGCAGGTGTCCCCTGCACAATGACAAGTGGAATGTGACAGTGTGGGGCAATTCCCACCAATACTCCTCACCGAAAAAAAAGTCTTCAGAAATTATCAGTTCTCCAGGAACTGTTTTAAGAGCCAATTGAACAGACAGTAAAACTGAGAAAACCTTATTCAGAGATGAAACCCCTCACTTCATTAGCAATCTGAAGAAGTCACTCGAAATAATTCCAAACAACAACAAACAAATTCAGAAGGTTGTATTCATGAAGTCTTATATGCATATTTGATTAATGACTGTAAAACTATTAAGTGGTCACAGGTGATACAAAGTTTGGGAGGAGCTACAGGAGGAATGGAATATTTCCAGACTACAGTAGTTGTCTATGAAGTTCTAGATGCATCATATCATGAAGGAACCTCAGTATAGAGACAAGCAAAGTAGGCATGGCAAGTACATATGACACCAACACTCTGGAGACAGAGGCAGGCTGATCTGTGGAACTCAGGGCCAGACTGTTATCTAGCTCACTAAGTAGAGTAAGATATGCACAGAACAGGGATAAGGCATTGAAGGTATGAGAAGTAGTCTAAGAGTCTCCTATCTGGAAACAGTCATATAATGAGTGACATCCTATCCTGTACCAAGATTCACTCTGAATCCATTTGTTTGGGATATGTGAGGGAGCATGGGTGATAGACTCTCCCAGACAGGACAAGCTGGCCACAACACAGCTCTTCACAGGAAGCTACAAATTTTCCATCTCATCATTTTCCCACTGTCTCTTGCTTCCTCCAGATAATTTCTTATGTGCACCTTTCTTTGGGACAGAATGTGCTCTGAGACGCTCTGTGCCTGTGCTGAGGAATTCCATCCCCTCAGCAGGAAGTGTGTGAACCTCTCGAGGGTCTCTGCCCCAGCTGTGAGATCTGCATGGCTCATGCCATCAGACCCCAGCACTTGTTGCCAGCAGCTCATGGACAGTGTCTCCCTTTCCTAACCAGCTGGCATGACCATGCTGACTGCACTGACTGACCAGAACCAGATCTCTACACCGGCAAACTCCTATCCAGGTGCATTCTTGTGGGATCTCACAAGAAGCACTGACAGGAAGGACTTCACTGGAACTATCATTGACCAGAGCACCACACTCTCCTCCTGGTCCATGAGAGCCCAGTGTGATAATATTTTAGATCTCAATGCTTTAGTCTCATCCTGCCCAAAAGTGTCTGCCAGCTTTCTCCAGGCAACGCTGCCATGTACAGAATCAAGGGTACAACCTGACACCTTCCCATCTGGCAGGCAGCCAGGTTGCCTACTATGACCCCAACAGCCTGGGACCCCTGATACCTTCAGGACAATGACACTGTGTTCCACTCTGGAACTCAGCCCTCTGCCCTGCAACCAGAGACAGTGATGGTTTCCAAGGAGTTTCAGCCAAGGAATGTCCCATCACCTTCCTCTACCTCTGCCATCTCTAATCCCAGGTCTGCTCGAGCCATGCCAGACACCAGACTTCAAGGTTCGTACATCCAGGAGGGCAAGGAGTATGATCTTTCAGTGGGTAATGCCCACACAGGGGAAGAATATGCATTCCGAGAGGGTAGATTTGCCTCCGGCTCACCATCCCCATCTTCAGTCTCAATAATGACAGAAAGTCACCATGCAGTCCAAAGATTATACCCCCTTAAACTCATTTTCATGTCACTTATAACAAGTCTCTGAAATGTGGGGCTGGAGGAAATTCAGGGTTCTAGAACTTGTCAGGAGGGAGGAATTGGGTGTGATACTTAACCTCCTATAAAAACTGAGCTTTCTGGGGACATAGTAGTAATGACAGAAACTGAAAGAAGATAAAGGAAAGACACATGTAATTTTGGAACCTTTAGACCAGACGACCCGCCTTAGAGCAAACTTTCACTGAAAGGAGAAACACTGTTCCAAAGACCAAGGAGGGGAGGGGCGAGTGAAGACCACATACAGGCCAAGGGACCTACCTGTGTAACCTCGCAGTGGTCATTATTCATGCACCCATCATACAAGCACAAAGAAACACACAAACATCTAAGAAGACATGACATCGCATGGTCACCAGAAACAACTGCACAGTACTATGTGTCTCCACACAGAGCTGATGCACTTCTCACTCAGGCAGAGCTAACAGGAAGCCCCGCCCCAGTGCTATAAGGTCCTTAGTGCTGAGGTGCACTGAAAGGAGGGCAGCAGCTCACTCTTCTCACTCACCAGGCGCTGACTTCTTCCTTCAACTTTTACAGTGGTGGACAGGGAGACGACCCTGGGATTGACACCTTCAGACCAGACACTTTATCTGCTGCAGAGTTGACACCTCTGCAATGCCTACACGCAGCATGTCCAGATAATGACACCACATGTCTTTGGGGATAGCTTATTAACTGCCCCCATCCAATGTCCTTCGGGATTCCGGAAATGGCCTCCAGCTCCAAGCCTGGCAAACAGAGAATAACAATATAGATGAGATGACTGCTGACCCATCCATGCCTAGGAAGACCTATGAGTGCATTAAAGAAATCCAAGATGCACCACTCCTCCCTCTAGCACAGCCCGGCATGCAACAGCCCCTGAAGTACTCTGATGATGGAAGCCTGAGTGTAAACTGAGTGTAAAGCTAGCTTCTTTTTTTTTAAATTTTATTTTCCAGTTTAAATTTAGATAAGAATCAAGGATGCTTCACAAGTCAGTTCCAGGTACCTCTCCCATTCCCTCCCTTCCTCCCGTGCCCTCCCCTCCCCCCCCCCATTATCCTCTCATTTCTCCAGGGAGGGTGAGGCCCTCCATGGGGGTGTCCATAGTGTGTCATTTCATATAGGGCAGGGCCTAGACCCTTTCCCAAGAGTTCTGGGTGAGAGTGCACCTCACATTGTTCTATTGGAGTCCAAAGTCCGTGTGTATACTTGGGATGGGTACTGATCTGCTGCCCAAGGCTCAATAGATTCCCTAGGCCTCTTCACTGACACCCAGATTCAGGGGGTCTTGATCAGTCCCATGCTGGCTTCCCAAAGCTAGCTTCTGATACTTCCACCTTGAGAAGCACTAGCCTTGGTCTGGGAGAGAGAGGGAATCTGCGGAGTGTCATGGTGTCCAGCATTGATTTTGAAGACATGACCACACTTGTGTCAGACATTCACCTCCCCCAACTCTTAAACTCTGTCACTGACCTAGTCCAATTGGAAGATCTCTCAGCAACACAATCGAAAGACTTCAGAGTCTTCAGGAGGGATGACGCTCAGGAAAGCTCCAGCAGGGGAATCTTCACATACAAAGAGGTGAACAAGAAAGACCAGAAAGCCTCTGATGTGCTTCATGGAGCTCCTCAGCCCAGAATCCAGTGCCATGTCCTGTTGGAGGGAGAAGAGGCTGTGGGCATTTCTACAGCCAGTGAAGGGACTTTTGACAACATGGCAAAGCACTTGGATAGCACAGATCAGAAATCTTCACACAGCAGACCCAGAATATCTAGGGCACAGAGCCAAGACAAGACCAAGGAGACCAGAGACAACCAAACCAAGAAAACTGGAGATCTGAAGCCATCTTGTCCCAGAGTCAAGGTAGAAGACAAGCTCAGCGTCCCCAAGACCAAGAGGAAGAGGAATCCACCTGAGCTCAGGCAGGACAGCTTTAAAAAGCCTCGAACCCACATAGGCATGCACATGCAGGAGGCCATGCAGGTCTTTCACCCACTGGGAAAGAAGAGTGACAAGAAAACGGGCATCTCCTGCTTTCAGTCTCTGCCAAACTTTAGCAGCAACCAAGATGCCAGGACAGGCCCAGCCACCGCATCACTGCTAGATGTGCCATGTGATGGCCCAAGGCCTGCTAACACCCCAGGAAATGCTCAGAGACCAGAGAGCAGTGCTCCCAAGGAGTGTCCACCTCCCTACCTGTGTAAGCTGCCCCCACCTGGAAAGGTCAAGTTAGTACCTCTGCCCTTCCCAGATCTGGGCAAGCCTCAAGCCAGAACTTTTTCCAGAAAGCTTCTCTCCCTGACTTCAAGCAAGTCCACTACAGCTTATGCTGTGAGGCCACATTCCCACTCGGCTCCATCTACCACACTCAATTCATTCCAAGAAGCTCCTGCCAGCAAACCCTTGACAGCTTCTGAGAAGAAAGCAGTGCCGACTACCACCAGTGCCACAAAACATAACATAACCAACAGCTTCTAATCTTGCACAAAGCCTTGGCCAGCTGTCCCTGGGCCTGACCCCTACAGAACATCAGCTCATCCTTCACTCCAGAGGGAGCTTGTCTCTGCTACCTGGAACAAGGCCCCATCACCTCCCAAACCTCAAACCCAATATCTGCTGCAAGACTTCAGCCGCCAAGCATTTCCATGGAGGAAAGTCAACATTCCAGGTCCAGGCATCTCACAGCCCATCACAGCAGAGCAGAGGCCAGAGAGGGAGGCCATGAAGAGCTGGTCCCTATGGGAGCGACAAAATGCTGCCAAGTGCTCCTCTCAGGACAAACTGCACGTTTTTCTTCATAGGGAAAAGGATATGGAAATTGCTCAATATTATGGCTATGCAATGTAAGTGCTGGCCAAGCCTTCCAATGCAGCGCTGGACATCATACACAAGCTGGGTAATACATGCAGACACATGGCTATGTCTGATGTTTAAATGTCTTGTGAATATATACACATGTAAGTATATATGTAGGTAAGTAGATTAATGTGTACATGTCTGGGTTTATATATAAATACACAGATAGTTTCTCTGCTTGTAAATACTTGAAGACACTAAAATTGACTATGGAAACTAAAGTCAGTTATTTCATCCAGTGATATATATAGAGGGTTTGAGATTTTCCTCATAACTTGGATATCATTAATCTATATTGCCAATAGATATTTCATAAATACATCCTGTGTGTTAAATCACTGCAAGTTATTACTTAGTTTCAAAGCAATTAGCCAAAACTGTGGTGATGATAAAATTATTCTCCTTGATTTCATTTTCATTACACTAGTTACTAAACATGGTATATTCCCCAGAGTTTATGCTCTATAGTGACCACACTCCTGCTATAACCACACTTCCTCGCATTTTGAACCTCTCACTCCAGCCCTTCAATCATTAGTAGTATGGGACAGAAGTCTTCCTGCTATTTCATGATTCCAGATGTACACAATTAAGCACCCAGCTTGATGTGAACATAACCATGGGTGACTCTCTTTCTGAGAATGGTTTAAGTTAATTACTATGTTTGCCTCAAGTTGCATCCACTTTTAAAAGCACCTATTTAATATCTTAATTTATTGTGTCTGTGTTTGTGTGTGTGTGTGTGTGTGTGTGTGTGTGTGTGTGTGTCTTCCCCCTGGTTTGCTTTGTAAAACATGTGTGGAGTGCACACAGAGGAAAGAAGAGGACACCAATTCTCTGGATTCTCGAATTCAGTGACATTGAAAACCACCATGAGGTCCTCTGACTTCAGCCTGTGGTCTGGAAGAGCATAGAGTGTCCTTAACTACTGAGCCATCTCATCGAGCCCCAGATTGATCTGAATACTACAAAAAAAAAACACAACTTCATTGTCCCTATGGATGCAAGGACTTCACATTCTCTTTATGTCACGTCTTCCTCACTCTTGACAATGCTGTGGGACACCATGCTTGGGTTAGTAATTGGCTGCAATCAACACTGATGGGCAAGTACCTCTTTAAGAAATATATTGAGTTCATTGACGAGGTGTACATGAACCGTGCAGTACAGCAGGTTTGGGATTCTGGAGGACCCTCCATACTGGTATCCAATAAGACTGGAAACCATGACATACCCAGCAGCAGAGTATATACCTAGTATTCTGTCCACAGTGTTTCCCATTTGAGTTGAAGGTGGCCTTGGTTGGCAGCTCAAGCAGGTTCACTATGTGTTTTCCTGATGCCTCCTGAGCACACTCTCCTTTTTCAGCAAATCTGTGAGGACTGTGTTTTTTTGCTCCTTTACTAAGAGGGTTGACTGCTTTCTCATGATTTACAAATTTTATCTAATTGTAAATAATTCAGATGCTAATCCTCTGACTGAGGTATTGGTAGCAAAGATTTCATCCAGTTCTCTAACACATACCTGATGTAACTACTTCTTATCCTGACAATGAAATCTTTCCTTCCCCGAGAGAACATTTGGCATCTCCTGCCAGTAGTTCTGGAGTGGTTGGAGATTTCCTACGTTCAGGACTGTGCCTAAACCTTCAACTTTGCTATGCTAGGATGTGAACGTTTCAGAGTGTGTTACACATTGACATTTTACAGGGTGAAATAGAGGAAGATGAATCCATTTATTGATAACTTGCTTTAAATTCTTGACTGATATACCATAACTATGTTGCACCAGGCTAGCCTGGAAATCACATTAATATGCCTGTCTCTGCCTCTGCTCTGCCTCTGCCTAGGACACTGCATGTGATTCTGCCACAAGAGTTTTGTAAGTAAATGAATGCTGAACGGATCCTGGTGGAATCATTTTCTTCCTGAACCTGTGGATTTCCAAGTTTCCAAGCATAATTTGATGAAGAGGCCATGTGAGAGTAAGGTGTGGTTTGGTACATACCTAGTATCCCATGAGACTTAACTGCATGAGTTTAGAACTGGAGCTCAACTCAGATTCTCTTGTTGTGGAAGTCTGCTGCTCAAGCAGAGATCATAGGAAGCCCTGTCCCAATGCTATAGTGACCTAAGTGCAGAGGGGCACTGAAAGGAGGGAGCAGGTCACTTACCAGGCCCTGTCTTCTTCCTTGACTCTTTTTCAGCGCCGCTAATGTAGAAGAGACATCATTGGGATTGACACTTCAGACTGACAGGTATTCTTTCTGCTGCAGGGTAGTACTTAGCAATATTTGCCCTCAGAATACCAGGTGAGGACAACACCTGTCCATGGGGACAGATCATGAACTGACCCCATCTCCATTCATTTAGGATTCCTAGCCTTACCTCCAGCTCCAAGCCTGTAACAAACAGAGAATATCAATCCCAGCACAATTCTTCACAGACCTTGAAAGAACAATAATCAATTTTGTATGGAAAAACAAAAGACCCAGGATAGCCAAAACAACCCTGTTCAACAAGGAAACGTCCGGAGGCATTACCATCCCTGACCTCAAGCTCTATTACAGAGCTATAGTCCTGAAAACAGCTTGGTATTGGCACAAAAATAGACAGGTAGACCAATGGAATCGAATTAAAAACCTGGGTATTAAACAACACACTTACGAACATCTGATCTTTGACAAAGAAGCTAAAAATATACAATGGAATAAAGAAAGCATCTTCAACAAATGGTGCTGGCATAATTGGAGACTGGCATGTAGAAGAATGCGGATCGATCCATGTTTATCGCCATGCACAAAACTTAAGTCCAAATGGATCAAAGACCTCAACATAAATCCAGCCACACTGAACCTCTTAGAAGATAAAGTGGGTGGTACCCGTGAACAAATTGGTACAGGAGACAGCTTCCTGAACATAACACCAGTAGCACAGACAGTGAGATCAACAATTAATAAATGGGACCTACTGAAACTGAGAAGCTTCTGTAAGGCAAAGGACACAGTCAGCAAGACAAAAAGGCAGCCCACAGAATGCGAAAAAATATTCACTAATCCCACATCTGACAGAGGGTTGACCTCTACAAAGAACTCAAGAAGCAAGTCTCCAAAACACCAAAGGACCCTATTAAAAAGTGGGCTGCAGAACTAAATAGAGAATTTTCAATAGAGGAGTCTAAAATGGCTGAGAGGCACTTGAGAAAGTGCTCAACATCCTTAGCCATCCGGGAAATGCAAATCAAAACAACTCTGAGATACCATCTCACTCCTGTCAGAATGGCTAAAATCAAAAACACCAATGACAATTTATGCCCATTCATACAACAAGGATGTCTGTTCCACTATGTTCATAGCAGCTTTATTTGTAATTGCCAGAACTTGGAAGCAACCTAGATGTCCCTCACCTGAAGAGTGGATAGAGAAAATGTGGTACATCTACACAATGGAGTACTATTCAGCAGAAAAAAATAATGGAATCATGAGATTCGCAGGCAAATGGAGGACACTATAAGAAACCCTCCTGAGTGAGGTAACCCAGTCACAAAAAGAGAAACATGGCATGTACTCTCTCATATATGGATTTTAGACATAGACCTGGGGAGTGCCAGCCTAAAATCCTATGGCCAGAGAGTCTGGGAAACAGAAACTTCATTTAGTGGCTGATCAAAGAAGAGGCAGACTCCCTTGGTTAAGTACTGAGCTGAACTCAAGAAAGCCAGTAACAGAGAGGGAGGACTGATGATCAAAGGGATTAAGAGTGGGCTGGTTTAACCCCCAGAAACAGCTGACCAGAGAAAGGTTAACACTTGTATCCCAGGCATCAGCCTGGGAATCCAGCATGGGACTGATCAAGACCCCCTGAATCTGGGTGTCAGTGAGGAGGCCTAGGTAATCTAATGAGCCTTGGGCAGCAGATCAGTACTCATCCCAAGTATACACATGGACTTTGGACTCCCATAGAACAATGTGAGGTGCACTCTCACCCTGAAATCTTGGGGAAGGGTCTAGGCCCTGCCCTATATGAAATGACAGACTATGGACACCCCCATGGAGGGCCTCACCCTCCCTGGGGGAATGAGGGGATAAGGGGGTGATTGGGGGGAGGGTACGGGAGGAGGGGATTGAAAGGGAGAGGGACCTGGAATTGACTTGTGAAGCAACCTTGTTTCTTATCTAAATTTAAACTGGAAAATAAAATAAAAAAATAAAAATAAAAAATGATGATAACATTAAAACCTCTGCTAGATGCCTCATGGTAGTAGATGTGAAGAGGTACTACCAAGGAGCAATCGAAAAAGTACAAGGAATTGGCATAAACACAGACACATTTGTCAATGGTATCAAATAGAAGACCCAAATACAAAATTAGACTCAGGAAGACACCTGATTTCTTATAAAGAGTCCAGAAATACACAAAATGGGTAAAAGGACAACATCTTCAACACATGGTGTAGGTCAACCTGCATGTACGCATGAAAAACAATATAAATAGATCCATAATTCCTATTTTGAAACACTTATTATTATATATTTAAATTAGAAAAAAAATATTGCTTCCCATGTCAGTACCAGCTCCCTCTCCCTCCCCTCCTTGCCTGCTCCACCCACCAGCCCCACCAGCCTCCTACCCAATCCTCACTCCATTCCCTCGTTGTGGGATGTGCACCCAAAGACCATTCGTCTTCCAGGGATAAATACTGATCTGCTACCCAAAGGCCCATAGATTACCTAGGTCTAGATCCATAATTCTTACCACATACAAAACTTAACTCCATGTTGATCACAGACATAACCATAGCAGCAGATACACTGAAGCTGATAGAAGACAATGTTGGGAACAGTACAGAATGCACTGACACAGAAGACAACTCTCGCTCTCCAGAGTCACACAGAGTAGCAATTAGTTGGGGGACAGCATAAAAAATGAACGAACATTTTTATTGACTCTGCATCTGATACAGGACAAATAACATCCTAAAATTTTAAACAGCTGAAGAGATCAAAAGTTCCAAATATACAGCTTAATTCATGAGTTACAGATCTCAACAGACAACCCTTAAGGGCAGAAGATCAAAAAGCTGAGAAAGGAATGAAGAACTACTCAATATCTTTGTCCATCTGGAAAATGAAAATCAAAACTACTTTCAGATTCCATCCGATGCTGGTCAGAGTGCCTAAGATCAATCACACACTTGACAGCTCATTTTGGCAAGGATGTGGAGAACACTCCTACACCACTGGTAGGAATACAAACTTGTACAGACGCTATGAAAATCAATTTGCCAGTTCCACAGAAAGGAGAAATTTATCTGTCTCAAGATCCAAATATACCACTTGTGAACATATACCTAAAGAAATCTCCATCCTACCACTCCTTTTGGCTTTTTCATTATAGCCTGAAACAAGAAATTATCTAGAGGTCTCTCAACTGGGGAACAGAAAATAATATGTGGTTCATAGTATAAAAGAGAATAACATCAGATTACTTGTAAATAGGATGAACTAGAAAATCAAATTTGCATAGGGTAACCCAAATCTAGAATGACAGACAAGGAATGTATTCAACCATATGCAGAGGGGCATCATCTGGTAGCAGATGGAAATAGAGACCGAGACCCAGTGCCAGACATCAAGGGGGGAAATTCTACATTGGACGCCACCATCAAATCCCTCCCCTCAAAATTCATGGAATCCAATTGTTTGGAAGAGAGGGAAGAAAGGCTTTAAGAGCCACTGATCTGGAGGACAAGAGAAGAACAAAGCTCCCTAAATAAACAAATTGCAACTCATAGAATCTCACAGACACTGAAGACCTACTCATGCCCATGTACTATGTCCTTGTATATATTATGGGTATATGCTTTCAATTTTGTCGTACTCTGACATAAGAACATGTGGGAATCTGACTTTTATGACAGCTATTAGGACACTTTTCTTTCCATTGGGTAACTATTGTCAACCTGTTTGTAATAAATGTTCCTTCTTCTTAATATACTTTGTTTTCTCATATTTCATTGGTAACTCTTAAAAACCTGTTCATTTCAAAAGTGCAACAGATAAGGGCTCAGTACGGAGAAGAGGAGACTGAGGTAGCAATTAAAGGTATAGAGACTAAGGAAACTATATCAGTGTAGGTAGTTATAGAAAATAAGTTATTTTCAAAAAATGAAAATAAATTTTTAAATTTATTAAAACACAAAATGATGGTAATTAAAAACGGGACACAGTTCTACTTATATATACATACATACATACATACATACATACATAAATACATACATACACACTTACTTCCATCCAACCGTCCATCCATATTGCCTTCCAAACATCAATCCTTTAGACCATCAATGAATCCAATCATCCATTCATCCATCCATCCTTCCATCCACCCATCCTTCTATGAACCTACCCAAGTATCTCTAATTTTATGTGTGTTGTTTGACTGTTCAATAGCACTGTCCTGGTAAATTTCCTCACATTTTGGTTTAGAGTACAGCAGGAGAACCATGTTTCCCCTGAAATATCTATGACCAGAAGAGTGAATGAACAATCCTACTGTCATGCGTTGTCAGTGGAAATGTGTCACATTATCTGACTCTTGGTGAATTATGAGGGAATCTGGTAGGGCGGATGACAGGGACATTCTGCTGTCCTTTGGAAAAGGACATTCTAATGGCAGAGTTTTGTCCAGCACTACACAACGTTAAAGTCTCTACATGGAGGAACAGTGTTACTGCACTGCACATATTGCTGAATGCTACAGCACTTGCTCAGAGTGAAAGAGGTCCTGAGTGAAAGCTGTGACTCCTCTTTTTAATGAAGGAAGACAGGGAAGCAGGCTCCTCTGTCAGTTTTAACAAGGTAGCGCTTATGTGGAGGTTAGAATGAAGAATCAATATAAATATCTCCTACACCCATGCCATGATACACTCCATGAACCTACTAGGAAGTGACAGAAGTGGGGGTGATCCAGCACAAAACAAAAGGAGGAACGACACAAGATTGCCCCATATTTCAACAAATCACAAAATAATTTCTTGTCTGTGAGTGTATAATGAGGTGGGAAATGGATAGTTCTTTTTTCACATATAAATAAAGACACCTACATAGTTCCTTTCATGGAACACACCATGCAGGACAAGCAAATGCCTTCTTCCTACAGGAGCTCCACTCTACATTTATCCTGGTCTCAGACTCAAGCATGGAAGAGAATGCTGGAAGCTAGGGATTCTACAGAGGTGGTTGCAAGTTGGAAGAGGCTTCTCTAACTGTCACAGTCATTGTAGTGGGGATGAAGAGGATGTAACTATAACTTTGATAATAGATGAAGGGAACAAAGAAAATAGCAATGTCCATGTCTCTGAAGCCTGAGAGTGAAACACATTGACTTCCACAACAGGGGCTAAACAGACAAGCTTATCTCAGGAAAACAGAACATGAGGCAGAGAGAAAAGGTCCAGAGGTAGCTACGTCTGTGCAGCAGAAGAGCAACAAAAATATGAAAGAGGGAACATGTGCAGCCTACTGACCATAAGTCTCTCAGCTTTGCATTCTACAGGAAGCATCCAACTTCAAGCATAGCAACACGGAACATAAGACCGCTGTTTCTGAAAGTTCATAATGATACCACACATGTGCAATGCTTGCAGGGTCTAGATGGTACAAGAATGAGAGACCCTATCAAGAAGGACTGAAAAGCAAATGAGAGAAGTGTGAGTCTAGCCTGTGCTGTCACAGAGAAAGGAATAATTCTGGGAGAAGAAAGCCAAGGAGTAGAGTCTTGGAGACCAATATCCCAGGTGCACTCAAGGCACTCGGTGCTGCCCATCAACACAGTTAGCAAGGAATACTTGGACCTCTTCCTTGGGTCATGGGCACATGCTGGGGGCTCATTACTCTGACCACCTGAAAGGGTTTCTCACCTGAGTTCCCTCAACCTGGGTGCTTTTCTTAAAAAATACTACTTACACTAACTAGAGCGAATAGTGTTAGGACACATCATTTGCACATCATGCACAGCTTCATCAGTTAACCTCAGAAAAGAAGTGTCATGACAGCACAGGCTAAGGTCAATGGGAAATGGGATTTCCATGCCATGATTGACTCCTTTCACTAGGCCACACCTCAGACTCCATGGCTACTGAAGGTCCCCAGGCATCTTATCCATCCAATCCCACCCTTTAACTTGGAATGGCAACTTCCTATTGGATGCTTCCTGGTAGAATCTTGGAGTTTCCATGGTGATGTCTGTAAACAAATTTAGATCCTAACAGGTCACCTGTGACCAGCGACCAGTGAACAGTGAGTGCTGTCTCATACTGGACACAATACTTGCCTCTGAGGTCTGCTGATCAGAAAAGGACAGCCATTTTTTCTTGATCCATTGTATTGTGGATTGATGATACTCTCCCCATGACCATGTCAGGTAAGGAAAGAATGCTTACAACATGTTTTTAGATCACTCCTACTCTTATTTTTACTATACATTTAAATCTTTCATAAATGGGGATAATATTGATGCTGAGATAGATATCTCAAGGCGAATTTAGCGTTTACCTTTAGTTGATGGTATGTATGCAACTTTGGACAGACAGTTTGCTCTCCAGTGTTTTCTATCGATCTCAGAGAGATAAAAATAAAACTATGCTCTGGGGTCTCCATGGTAGAGACTTTGGATGCTAGTGGATAGGAGTTAAAGCAGTAATTTCTTGATGGTGTTGGCCTCAAGACATACAAGAATATGAAGAAGGTGTGCAGAGATCTGGCACTCCATATCATGAAAAGGACAGTCTCTCTCCATTACTGTTTCTCACGTTTGTTCTAAATACAGGGTTGTTTAATAGGAAGGATCACACCGGGTAGGGTGGCACATACCTGTAATCTCAGCATGTAGAGCTTGACAGGATGAAGGTTAGTTCACTCTGACATGTTGTACACTAGTCTAAATCTACAATCACCAAATTGATATTAAAAATATACAAGGGGAATGACTGCCATATTTTGAGTTACTTGGATTTTTCCAGATTTACATTAAAGAAAATGGGAGAAGCTAGCTACCTGGGCAGTGGGTTCTCAGAAGACAGGTATTGTAGTCAAACAACTATTGAGGCTCTTCAATGGAAGGAAGACACTTGGTAAATGGGAGAAAGGAGAAAACAAAGTATAAAGGGTTAGAAAATATTGAAATCCCAAAAAGACACACTTCAGAGATGAACCTGAGGAACACAAAGAAATTTTGCAACAGAAAGTTGTAGACAACCACAGATTTAAATCAAAAGCACAAGGCATTGTCATTTACCAAACAATGTTTAGGCAAGCAGACTGTTAAAATTATTCTCGATATAGTTGCCCGGGCATATATAGGAGATACTATCCTTCTCTGGTCCCTGGACTTTACACTTCCTCCAGCCCATCTTCTGTAGCATTCCTCAGGTCTTACATGACACTTCATTTGGGTAATTATCAGCTGGGGTTGTTGGACACTCCACAGGCAGGTATTCCCTGCACAATGACAAGTGACATGTGAAAGCATGATGAAATTCCCACCAACATTCCAACATTCCTCACTGGAAGAGTAATCAGAAATTATCAGTTACCCAGAAACTGCTTTAAGAGCCAATTTAACATACAGTAAAACTGAGAAAATCATATGCAGAGATGAAATCCCTTACTTCATTAGCATTCTCAAAAGGTCACTCAAAACAATTCCAGTCAACAACAAATATTTTTGGCAGATTATATTCATGAATTCTTATATGCATATGTGATTAATGGCTAATAAGAGGTCACAGATGATACAAAGATTGGTAGGGGAACAGGGGGAGCTAGAGGAGTAATGGAATATTTCCAGACTACAGTAGTTTTCTATGAAGTTCTGGATGCATCCTATCATGATGGAAATTCAGAATAGAGACAAGCATGGTGGACACAGCAAGTATACATGACTCTAGTACTCTGGGGGAAGAGGCAGCAGAGTAAGTTATGCACATAACAGGGATAAGGCAGACAAGGCATGAGAAGGTGTTTAAGGTTCTTCTACCTGGAAACACATCTGATCTAGGACACAGATGCGAGGGAGTGTCACAGGAGGGCAAAAAATGGTGGTGTCTAGATCAGAGCAAGGGTTTAAAAGAAGCATCTAGGATTCCATGCACACCCAGGACTGACAGGCATCTCATATAATGAGCGGCATCCTTTCCTGTACCAAGAATCATACTGAATCCATTTGTTTGTGATATGTGAGGGAGCATGGATGATAGACTCTCTCAGACAGGACAAACTCAGCTCTTCACAGGAAGCTACAAAGTTTCCATCTCACCATTTTCCCACTGTGTGTTGTTTCCTGGAATCCTGAGATTTTCAGGCAGATGGATGGCACTAAAAAAAACCATCCTGAGCAAGGTAACCCAGTCACAAAAAGAGAAACATGGCATATACTTTCTCATATATGGAGTTTAGACATACATCTAGGGAGTGCCAGCCTACAATCTCATGGCCAGAGAGTCTGGGAAACAGAACCTTCATTCAGTGGCTGATGGAAGAAGAGGCAGACTCCCACGTCTAAGCACTAAGGTGAACTCAAGAAAGCCAGTAACAGAGAGGGAGGACTGATGACCAGAGGGATTAAGACTGGGCTAGTTTAACCCCCAGAAACAGCTGACCTGACAAGGGTTAGCACTTGAATCCCAGGCTGATGGTTGGGATTCCAGCATGGGACTGATCAAGACCCCCTGAATGGGGGTGTCAGTGAGCAGGCCTAGGTAATCTATTGAGCCTTGGGCCGTAGATCATCATTCATCCCGAGTATACACATGGATTTTGGACTCCCATCCAACAATGTGAGATGAACTCTCACCCTGAACTCTTGGGGGAGGGTCTGGGACCTGTCCTGGATGAAATGACACACTGTGTGACACACCATCAACAAAATGGTGATGGCATAACTGGAGGCTGACATGTAGAAGACTGCGGATCAATCCATGTTTATCACCTTGCACAAAACTTAAGTCCAAATGGATCAAAGACCTCAACATAACTCTAGCCACACTGAACCTCTTAGAAGAGAAAGTGGGTGGTACCCTTGAACGAATTGGTACAGGAGACAGCTTCCTGAACATAACACCATTAGCACAGACAATGAGATCAACAATTAATAAATGGGAACTCCTAACCCAGGCACAAAATGACAAACAGGGTATGTACTCATTCATATATGGATTTTAAACATGGACCAGGAGAGTGCGAGTTTGCACTTCCACTGGCAGAGAGTCTGGGAAACAGGCAAGAACCTAAAAGATATGCATGGTACCCAAGAGGAGAGAAATGAGGCAAGATCCCCTGAACAGATGGGGAACACGGCGAGGGGTGGGGGGGAGGGGACCTGGAAAATAGAGAGGGGGAGAAGTGGAAGAGAGAGTAGGACGTGGAGGAACAGGAAGGTCGACTGGGGGGGTAGGATGGGGGAAGAGGGAATCATAGGTTAGAAGACAGATCAGGCACCATTGTAAACTCTAGTGATCTTAAGGGATGACACCAATTGGCAAGCTAAGCAATAATGTAGAGACCACCTCGAATGCCTATTGCTGATAGTGAACTTGATGTCTATAACCATTCTGGAGCCTTCATCCAGTGACTCATGGAAGCAGAGGCAAACACCGACAGTTAAATACTGAACAGAACCCAAGGAACCCAGCAACAGAGAGAGAGGAGCGATGAGCAAATTGGCGAAGAATGGGCTGGGAAAACCAGCAGAGACAGCTGATCTGAACAGGGGAGAGATCTTGGACCCCATACTGACAGCTGGGAGGCCAGCCTGGGACTGATCCAGACCCCCTGAATATCAGAGTCAGTGAGGAGGCCTGGGCTACCTATGGGGTCCTAAGCAGTGGATCAGTGTTTATTCCTCGAATACTAACAGACATAGTGTGTCCATAACACAAAGAGGGTTGCTCTCTCTGCCTGGACTCTTAGGGAAGTGCCTGGACCCTACCCTGAGTGAAATGATAGACTCTAGATATCCCCTGTGCGGAAGGAATTGGCAATAGGGTGGGAGGATGGGGGGGGTTGTGGGGCGTACAGGAGGAAGAGAGGGAGATGGAACTGGGATTGACATGTAAAACAAGCTATTTAAAATTAAAATAATAAAAAATAAAAAAGAGGAAGGCATTGTATGATATGTTTATAATTACAGAACTGGGGATGTGGAAACAGGTAGAACCCTGGGTCTCACTGGCAGCTGGCCTAGATTCATTGAATTCCAGGTAAGTGAAAGACTCTGAATTAGAATACAAAAAAAGTCTCAGTTGATGACATCTCAACATTAGTATCTATACTTCCTTGTCTTGATGTAAATAGTATATATAAGTATATGTGTATATATGTATATATGTTTATGTAGTTTGTAAAATGAATCTTTATAGAAGACACATTTTTGAGTGTCCAAAGTTATAGAGTAAATTAATTCAGATGTCATTTCAAAGTTGTTTGAATCTTCTTCATTTCTGTAATTGTTATTACCCCTCCTACTTACTAATGCAATAATACAAAACTTAAAGAGGGACATTGATGGTTCAGTCATACCTGCTTTAATTAAACTGCTACATAGGAAAATGTTTCTGAGTCATCATTTGCAGTTTGATAAAAAGATACATGGAGGAATATTCTTTACAAAATGATATAAAGGAAAAATTATATGTGATTTGTTTTGTAGATGGTTAAACCTCTGTGGAAAGCCCTGATAATAATTTATTTGGAACACTATTTGCATAATAGAATTTGTTTTTTAAATGGTGGAAGAATGATAGGGAATAGGAAATTTACTATGAATTTTCATCCGTTCAATGACACTGTATTAGTTACCTAAGCCATGCATCAAACACCACTTGACAAACAAAGGATCACTTTATGCACATCGTTTAGAGTGTTGTAATTCAATGAAATGGGGAAGTCATGGTGTAGTAAATTAGTGGAAGGTGTGTAGACTGTGGGATGGGATAAGTCCATGCTGTGGGAGACCTGGAAGCTGAGGAGGCTGAAACTAAGCATTTGGCTTAATTGTCAAAGGAACAGCTCTAGGATCTACTATACAGGGCATTCCTCACTTTTAGAGATCCCACAGGACTGCCAAAATGGCATCACCATTATTTTTTAAAAAAGCATTTTCTACTTGTGAAGGGAGACTTTTCACAAATACATAGAAATCTCATAAGGTAAACTGCATTTAGTGCAACATGTGGTGTCCCGGTATGATTAACAACTCCAACAATGTAAGAAAGTCTGAGGTTCAAAGTGTCTTTTGGGGCTCAAAATATTGATCCTTTGAAAAATCAAAATGAATGTTGAGTCTTTACACAATACAATGTCACAGATTAGAATAGACCGGCATTTTAAAATGAAATTATAGGTGACAGTAAGGAAAGTCTTGTCCAAAGCAATGAGAAATACCAATGGAAACACACCAAATAATGTCATTCAATGTCCAGGAGGTGGGGAATGTGATTGCAAGAAATGGACTCCAAGAGGCATACTCGGAACCTTTTCAGCCTTTTCTTCAGCTTTCCACCTGGCCTCTCTCCCAGGCTTGCTGCACTTGTTCACTGCAGCCTTCCTTACACATATCCCACATTCCTGCACCTCCAGCATTCTAGCGTGACCATGGCAACTGCAACCTGACCCTCATGCATAGCCTATCATGGAGCTGTCAGCATGGATACCTATTATATATTATCTGAACAACACTGGCTTTATTCAATATATTTATACTTGTCTTCATGTCAACCTAACTTTCGCTGTTTTCCCCTAAAGTTGTATGAATGGGTCTCATCTGATTGTTAATTCCAAGTTTGTCATTGGGCATGTCTGTTAGAGATGGACGTCATTGATCAATGATATAAAGATGATCTAGCATGGTGTGTGTGTCTTGTTCCCAGGAAAGTAAGTCGTGGACTGTGTATCAAAGCTAGATGTTCAAGATAGAGTGAGATCCATTAATTCATGTTCCTCTATTTTTAGCCATGAATTCTTGCCATATGTGTGCTTAATTTTGCCTAGTAATGGGGAAAAAAGAAGTGCTCTGGTGGACGTTTCACCACAGCCACTGGCATCTATATACCCAAAGAGTCTGGAGGAAAACCCCCTCTCCCATTGATCCCTCTTCAAACTCTGCTCCACCTCAGAAAGTCTGCCATATCATGACCCATGAAAATCACATGTCACTTATGGGGCAGACAGTTTAAATACCAGGCATGAGTGGTCATGTGATTTTCAGGTCTTTTTTTTGTCTTCTCATCTGGGAGCATTGGATCCATTGAATGTGAACATTTTCCCATCTCCACCTTGTGGCATTATTTTGCAGTCTGCAAGAACTGGTAGCTGGAGCCTGGTTTGTAGAAGTGGGCCACGAAAGCCTGATATTTCAAGTTCAATAGCACAGGCCGTGTTCTGATTGACCTCTGCTTCTAGATCTCCATGGAGTGAAGAGCAGCTTTCACATGCTCCAGCTCTTACTGCATTGCCATCCTCTCTGTGCTGTACTGAACTCCCTTGAAACCCTGAGACCAGACCAATCTACCCTCCATCCTCTGGTGATTTCTGTGAGTTGTTTCCATCACAATGACCCATATTCATTATTAGTGAGCCTAAGATTTTGACATTTCTTGACATCATTTAGTCCTTTTTCCCCTTCAATTGTTTCTTTCCAATATGAGTGTTTGGTTTCACTTCCTGCTTTCAAAATTTTGTATTCTTTGTTTGATTCTGTGTCTGGACTATCCACATTTCTAGCTTTTTATTTTTCCTACCTATATATTTTAATGGTTTTCTAGGGTTATTACTCAGATAAATTATTGCATGAAAACAGTAATAGGAACCCTTCATTTGTGTTTATGAGATACATTTGCATCCCAGATCTGTCATGGAGACATTTTCCTGTTAAGTGGACAGTCATTACTTTTTCAAATGAGGAGACTAAGAGTGGTTATGGATCAAATACCACAGCCACATAGTGAAGGAGGCTTTCTGCCTGGTTAATACACATCCACCTATACAGTTGTGGAAAGGGAAATCTCCTAGGAGATGCTGCTTGACTTTTTATATATAAAATTACATATGCATCAATGTTGGATGCACATCTGTAGAGTGAGCACCCACTTGACAGCAGTTATGGGAGAGGACATGGAGAATTATCTTGTCTGAGACTATCTTCCTTACTTCATCATGCTTCAGGCAAGGGGACTTGTTTTTACAGCACAATCTATGTCTGTCTGTCTGTCTCTCTCCTTTCAGAAACAGACAAACACAGATCGTTGTACAGACATACTGGGGTGGGCAAGAGGAATAACACACACATGCACTCACACACACACATACACATACACATACACATACACATACACACACAACACAACACAACATAAATTTATTTGTGGGCAGACTATCACACATCAATGAAAGATGCCCTCTCTTTGGAGACACAGGACATAGGTTCCATTTAAATGGTGACTTAACCAATAACTTTGTGAATAGTTAAATCAAGATAACATGGAAAAGACAAGCTGGGAAACATTTCATGAATATGCTTCCAAGTGGCAAGACAGTTTATATCATCTCACTGTGTTATTTTGATACATACCCAGTGACATATTTGTAACCTGATTTTCCTTCTCCTATAAGTCTATTATTGTTGAACATTTACTCTATAGGAATTTACTCTCTAGAATTCTAAATATAAAATTGTAGTTCAATGTTTTCACTCCTCAGTATTTATCTTTGCCTGTTTTGGGGATATGCCACCTAGCACCCAAATAAATTACACACAAAGGATTATTCTTTCATACAAATGTCTAGCCTTAGCTTGCCTTGTGACTCACCAGATTTTCTTTTCCTCATTTCCTTTTTCTGTTTATTATTTTTGGTTTTTCAATACAGTGTTTCTCTCTGGTTTTGGAGCTTGTCCTGGAACTAGCTCTTGTAGACCAAGGCTGGTCTTGAAATCACAGAGATCTGCCTGCCTCTGCTCCCAAGTGCTGGAATGAAAGGCATGAACAACCACCACCTGGCTCTAGCCAGCTTCTCTTAATTTAAAACATCCCATCCATCTTTTGCCTCTGGTGTTTTATCTTTTCTATTTCTGTATACCTTTTTATGATTATTTTTCTGTGGCTTGCCCTGTATGTGGGTGGCTGGACCCTGGTGTCCTCTATTCTCCTCCTCCTCGTTGCTTCTTTCTCTCCTTCCAGATTTCATCTGTTCATTATGTCTGCCTGTCAACCTTTGCCTATTCTATGTTGCCAACCTATTGGCTCATTAAACTCTTTGTTAGAGCACTAAGAAATTTTAGACAGGTAAATTAACACAACTTCAAAGAATTAAACAAATGCAACATAAAAAATGCAACACATCTTTGCATTGGTTAACCAAAGTTCCACAGCATAAACAAATATAGCACATATTAGAAAATATTCCACTATATAAAATTTTATTGACTCCCAAATTCTGGCATGTATATTGTTATTAAATGTAACATAAATTATATTCTACTATATAAAATTTATTGAATCCCAAATTCTGCATGTAGAAGTATCATTATTCTTTTATAAGTTAATTTAGATAAGTTAAAAAGAAAGAATTAGGACTACAATATGAACAACTTCACTGTTTGCCTGAATCTAATGTAAACACCTTCCCTGGCTGTGCGTCTGCTTTCTTTATCAGTGTAGTGTGAGCTGTACCATTTACTAGGAAGTAATATTCATTACTACCCTGAATGTGTTATCTCTTGAGCATTCAGAGAACAGCACATGTCCTCTCAATAATGTAGCTTAATCAAAGGAGGAAAACAACTTCATCCACATGAAAATATACTCAGGTAGACCCTGTTCCTTATTTTTGCTGCTCAAAGCATACATGGCTCTCCACTGACAAACATCCCCTTACCTCACCTCATGCTTGAGAAACCTGTCCCTAAATAAGACCATCACCTAATGGCTGTTGAGGTTTAAGCATTGCATTTCTGCTGGCATAGCCCAAACTAAAACATTGCTTATGCAAATGTCTTAAATTATTTTTCTTATTTATTGATATGTTCATCAATATGCATTGTAGTTAACTCTAGGCCTTTGGATAATGATTACAGCATGCTTTTTTTCAGCCTGACATGTCCTCTACTCCCCCATGCTACTGTGACTGCCAAGTTAGAATCTAGTGTTTGCTGGAGCTAGTGATGCCCTTAGACTCACAGATGTGACAATTTCTATTTGCTTCCAGGTTTCTGACTTCTTCACAATTTTACCTAAAATTATTAAATCAAGAGCACATTTCTTTTTTTTTTTTTTTTGGTTTTACAAGACAGGGTTCAGTGTTTCTCTGTATTGTTTTGGAGGCTGTCGGTCCAGCCTGGCCTCGAACTCACAGAGATCTGCCTGCCTCTGCCTCCCAAGTGCTTGGATTAAAGGTGTGCACCACCACCACCCAGCTCAAGAGTACATTTCTGCCCTCCATACATGGTTATGATTCCAGTAGATTCATACTACAGTGCTCCACAGCTCTAGCCCCGATCATGTACACAAATGACCATTGGGAGAGACATGGCTCTGTCTTATGCATTGGAGTGAATCATGACTAAACTTACTTTCCTATTGCCTTTGAGAGCTTCAGGTTTTTCTTCTCTCTTCCTCCCTTTTTCTTTCATTCCTCCCATGCTTCCTTTCCCACACCATCCTTCAATTCCCTCCATCTCTTTCCTTCTCTACCCTTCATTACTCAGTCTCTTTTTTGGTCAAAAAAAGACTCTTTGTTACTTGAAACTCTACTTTCACTTGAAGCAATATCTCAATACCCCAGAGATGTCACTTCACAACATTCCTGGTACAATGGAATAAGCTAAAATAGTTTCCTTAATTATTAATTTTTAATGCATAGCAAATATTACTTTGCAGAAATATGCATCATATTTAATATTACAATGAAAAATAACTCGATCAAGAATGAGAATCTCCATACCTTTTCAACATGGTACTTGAAGTTCTAGCTATTGCCATACGACAACAAAGGGGGATCAAGGGGATACAAATTGGGAAGGAAGAAGTCAAACTTCCACTGTTTGCAGACGATATGATAGTTTACATCAATGACCCAAAGAACTCTACCAGGGAACTCTTACAGCTGATTAACACCTTCAGCAAAGTGGCAGGTTACAAGATCAACTCAAGAAAGTCAGTAGCCCTACTATATACAGATGATAAAAGGGCTGAAAGAGAAATCAGAGAAACATCACCCTTTACAATTGCCACAAACAACATAAAATACCTTGGGGTAACGCTAACCAAACAAGTGAAAGACCTGTATCGTAAGAACTTTGAATCTTTAAAGAAAGAAATTAAAGAAGCCCTCAGAAAATGGAAAGATCTCCCATGCTCTTGGATAGGTAGGATCAATGAAGTAAAAATGGCAATCCTGCCAAAAGCAATCTACAGATTCAATGCTATCCCCATTAAAATCCCAGCACAATTCTTCAGAGACCTTGAAAGAACAATAATCAATTTTGTATGGAAAAACAAAAGACCCAGGATAGCCAAAACAACCCTGTTCAACAAGGCAACGTCCAGAGGCATCACCATCCCTGACCTCAAGCTCTATTATAGAGCTATAGTCCTGAAAACAGCTTGGTATTGGCACAAAAATAGACAGGTAGACCAATGGAATCGAATTGAAAATCCGGGTATTAACCCACACACGTACGAACATCTGATCTTTGACAAAGAAGCTAAAAATATACAATGGAATAAAGAAAGCATCTTCAACAAATGGTGCTGGCATAATTGGAGATTGGCATGTAGAAGAGTGCGGATCGATCCATGTTTATCGCCATGCACAAAACTTAAGTCCAAATGGATCAAAGACCTCAACATAAATCCAGCCACACTGAACCTCTTAGAAGAGAAAGTGGGTGGTACCCTTGAACGAATTGGTACAGGAGACAGCTTCCTGAACATAACACCAGTAGCACAGACAGTGAGATCAACAATTAATAAATGGGACCTACTGAAACTGAGAAGCTTCTGTAAGGCAAAGGACACAGTCAGCAAGACAAAAAGGCAGCCCACAGAATGGGAAAAAATATTCACTAATCCCACATCTGACAGAGGGTTGATCTCCAAAATTTACAAAGAACTCAAGAAGCAAGTCTCCAAAACAGCAAAGGACCCAATTAAAAAGTGGGCTGCAGAACTAAATAGAGAATTTTCAATAGAGGAGTCTAAAATGGCTGAGAGGCACTTGAGAAAGTGCTCAACATCCTTAGCCATCCGGGAAATGCAAATCAAAGCAACTCTGAGATACCATCTCACTCCTGTCAGAATGGCTAAAATCAAAAACACCAATGACAATTTATGCTGGAGAGGATGTGGTGAAAGGGGACACTCCTCCATTGCTGGTGGGAGTGCCAACTGGTTCAGCCACTTTGGAAAGCAGTATGGAGATTCCTCAGAAAAATTGGAATAAACCTACCACAAGACCCAGCAACTCCACTCTTAGGCATATATCCAAAAGATGCCCATTCATATAACAAAGATGTCTGTTCCACTATGTTCATAGCAGCTTTATTTGTAATAGCCAGAACTTGGAAGCAACCTAGATGTCCCTCACCCGAAGAGTGGATAGAGAAAATGTGGTACATCTACACAATGGAGTACTATTCAGCAGAAAAAAATAATGGAATCATGAGATTCGCAGGCAAATGGAGGACACTAGAAGAAACCATCCTGAGTGAGGTAACCCAGTCACAAAAAGAGAAACATGGCATGTACTCTCTCATATATGGTTTTTAGACATAGATATGGGGTGTGCCAGCCTACAATCCTATGGCCAGAGAGTCTGGGAAACAGAAACTTCATTTAGTGGCTGGTTAAGTAGTGAGCTGAACTCAAGAAAGCCAGTATCAGAGAGGGAGGACTGATGATCAAAGGGATTAAGACTGGGCTGGTTTAACCCCCAGAAACAGCTGACCAGACAAAGGTTAACTCTTGAATCCCAGGCATCAGCCTGGGAATCCAGCATGGGACTGATCAAGACCCCCTGAATCTGGGTGTCAGTGAGGAGGCCTAGGTAATCTATTGAGCCTTCGACAGCAGATCAGTACCCATCCCAGGTATACACACGGACTCTGGACTCCCATAGAACAATGTGAGGTGCACTCTCACCCTGAACTCTTGGGGAAGGGTCTAGGCCAAGCCCTATATGAAATGACAGACTATGGACACCCCCATGGAGGGCCTCACCCTCCCTGGGGGAATGAGGGGATAACGGGGGGGGATGGAGGGAGGACACGGGAGGAGGGGAGGGAAAGGGAGAGGGACCTCGAACTGACTTGTGAAGCAACCTTGTTTCTTATCTAAATTTAAAATGGAAAATAAAAAAAATTACTTAAAAAAAAAGAATTGACATCTTCAGGATAATATTATTAACTTCAGTTTCTTCATTAATAAAGTGTAATAGCAGCTCTGTACCTAAAAAAATGAGAATCTATAGATATTAGACATTCAATGATCCTCTGTCCAGATTTGAGGCTCGTAGTCTGGACAGACAACATTCTGCTCTCAGTTCCTCTCCTCTCAGTCCTTGTATCTTCATGGCATCTGGAATCCTTGATATAAAGAAGTATTGTGTAGGCTAAAGAAGAATTTTAGGTGCTGAGTGGCCAGTAGAATGACCAGTACATGAGGATTTGATGTGCCTGATGGTTTAATACCCAAAGGAGTTACTAATAATACCAAAGAATTTTTCAGTGGTAATTTTTATTGGAATGAGTGTTAAGATCCTGAATTCCTTTGGAAATTTCTTGTCATGATCATGTAATCACTTGGAAAGAGATGGGAGGGGCATAAAAATGTTTCCATATGAAATAAAAAACTTAAGATTACCTTTTTGCATGAATGTGATGATAAACTATACAAAGATAATTTATGTCACAAACTCTCGGGTTCCTTATTAAAAACATAAAGTTATCGTATAATATAAAGCTTATGATTAATCTTCCTGTATTAGTACATGGAGCTTTACATTATTAACACATTTTTATGAATGTCTGAACATTAAGAATTCAATAGATATTTAAAAATAATCATATGTTAAGATTTGTGCTTCTGTGATTAACAGAATACAATGTCCTATCATTGGTCAGAGGGAAGATAGTTCAGAAGCTGTTTTAGATAAACAAAACAGGAAATGGATCACAACATTTATAAGTTACAAATTGTAATTTACAACTTTTAAGTAAGCTCCCTCCCGAAGAATTAGAGTTATTAAATATTGAAAACGCTCTTCGCATTTGTGAGTTTGGAGACTCATACATCGAACTTTGCACTTTTTAAAGTATTACCTAGATTTCAGATAAGTAGCATTGTTACAAAGTAGGTAGAATGGAGAAAAAGAAAGAAGCATGAGGTTTCTGTGCATTACTTTGTCTATCCTGTGAAAGGACATTAATTTAAATGAAGATTCTTAATAAAATCTTAAAGTATAATGGAGTCACACATAAGTAGCATAGGACATCTGTTGATTTCCAAAGATTCCCAAGTTAACTCATGAGGGAAAAGAGAGTCTTTCAAAGTGATTTTAAAAGTTAGTTGTAAGCTTGAGATTGGACCATGCCTTACCAACAGCAGTCTTAGTCATAGACAAAAATTCTACAGCTCACTCAGGATGGTTTCTTCTATTGCCATCTATTTGCCTGCAAATTTCTAGATCCCATTGTTTTTGTTTTCCACTGAGTAATACTCCATTGTGTAAATGTACCATTTTTTCTCTATCCACTATCCAGGTGAGGGGCATTTAGGTTGATTCCAGGTTCTGGCTATTACAAATAATGCTGCTATGATCATCGTGGAACAGACATCCTTACTGTATGAATGTGTATTTTTTGGGTATATGGCTAAGAGTGGAATTGCTGGGTCTTGTGGTAGACTGATTTCCATTTTCCTGAGGAATCTCCATCCTGATTTTCAAAGTGGCTGTACAAGGTAACACTCCTACCAGCATTAGAGGAGTGTTCCCCTTTCTATGAAGACAAAAGTGGGATCACAGACAAGAAAATATTTTTGCTATTCACATTTTTTCAAAAAACACTAAAATGTCTCTAAAGATTTTTGTTGAAATTTCTCAAACACATTTTGATTAATTCACATCTTCAGATGCATTTTGTTGTTTATCACCTCACCAATCTTAGATGTATCTATATTTACTGGATTTGATCACATAAATCCATGTTATTTCATTAAGCAAACATCAATTAGTAATTAAGATAAATTGACTGTGGTGGACGGGAGAAAGAGAGAACTAGGATAAGTATGTAAAATAAGATTGTTTTTAACTTTTTATTTCATTTAAATTAGAAACAAGTTTGCTTTACATTTCAAACCCAGCTCCCTCTCCCTCCCCCCTCTCCTGCCCCACTTCAGCACTCCTCCAACCCCTCCTCCAATCCCCACTCTACTCTCCAAGGAGGGTGAGGCTCTTCTATTTAATGTAGTTTTAATATACATTCCTCTGATAGATTGTGAGACTAAACTTTTTTTTCACATTTGTTGATTAAGTGTATTTAATATCTTGAGACTGTAATTATATTCTGATAACATTTATCTATTAAACATTTTGGTTTCTATGTTTTTATAATGTCTTTTCTTATTTAAATTTAAATTACAAACAAGGTTGCTTCACATGTCAATCCCAGATCTCTCTCTGTCTCCCCCCAATACCCACTCCTTTCCGCCAGGGAGGGAAAGGCACACCATGGAGGGTATCCATAGACTGTCATTTCATCCAGGGCAGGGCCTAGGCCCTCCTCCAAGAGACCAGGCTGAGAGAGCATCTCTCATTGTTGGGTAGGCACCCAAAGTGTCACCTCAGACAGAATGTCAGTCATCAAGAAATAGTAAGAAAAAATGTCATTAGGTAAGGGTATTGGTAAAATAGGACCTTTATATACTGTTGGTGGGAAAGTAATGTGGTCTAGCCAGGATGAAAACGAATATGGATGTTATCAAAAATATAGATAGAGTATATGATCCTATTACATTATTATTGGCTACTTAAATCAACATATCACAGAGATATGTATACATCAGCAAGTATTACAATGCTATTTACAGTGTCTGAATTATAGGGGCAACCTAGGCATCCAAAACATAGTAATAGATAAAGAGAATGTATGTACACAGTGGTGGAATTTTTTCAGCCATAAAAAAGAATGAAGTTATGTCCTTTGCAGTAAAATGGATGAAACTGGAGAGGATCATATTGAGGAAAGTATGACAGTATTGTAAAGATAAATGTTATCTGTTTCTCCTCATTTGTGGTATCCCAATTTTATATAGACATATAAAAATCATATCTGTATGTATGTTATAAAAACAGATGTGAGATTATGAAGAAGAACAAATGAGACTATAGGACAAGGAAGGGTAAGAAAGAGTAGGGAGGGGACAACGTGAAGGAACATGTTCACTATTCAATGTATATTTGTCTGAAAATGTCCTTAGGTAGCATAGTTCCATGTACACAGAAAAAACAAACAAACAAAAAAAAAACAAAAAAACTACCTGTTTTGGGACGGGGTTTTTTGTTAGATATGCTAATGTGGATTTCTTTCTCTATACTTCTGCTGGAAAGAAGCTTTTTTCTTTTAATATTATATTTTAATTATCTTTGCTGGTATGAAAAGTCTTGTCACTTGCCCAACATTTTTCTGTCCTTTTGAATATGAGATCCACACATAACTTAAAAATAACATTGTATACACTGTTTATTTCAACCCTTGTGTATTTTGGAGGCAAGTGATTGGGATACTGCCTCCTAAATTTGTCACATTTCAAAGGATGTCTTAGTAAATGTACAATAATTGTAAAATAAATCAAGACACTTTGCCTTAAAATTTTATTTAAAAAATGAATTGGCTTCTTGAGAATCAGGAGTTCCTCTTGGATTTAGCAATTGTTACCATGACTCCAACACCACCCAAAGAAGAAGTGAAAGCAGAACAATAATCTTGAAATTTGATAGAAATTCAAATATCATTTACTAGTCAAAAGATCCTCTAAACCGGGAAATAATGACTCATGGATAAGGGATTTTCCCAGTGTCAGACATGAGTTACTAGTGTGTCAATAACTCAATGTCTTTCCATTCAAATACAATGACTTTAGCGGACAACATAGCTGGTGAAGGGATAAAAATACTTTCTATTCCTGGAATCACTAGAAGATGTAATGTATAAATGAAGGAGACAAAGTTTCCCCCAGAAGGATTCCTGGAACTCACAGAGATTTCTGTGGATATCTGCACATGGTAAATGTTGTATAGACATTCAATCACTTTATCTTTACAACCTATTTGTCAGGTTCTGCAGCTGTTTCAAAACTCAAATTAAAACAATAGAAATACTTGGGAGTTCCATTGATTTTTTTCACATCATAGAGCAGGCATGATCCAGAATCTGTATACAAGTTCTGATCTCAGGCCAGGTACTAAGTCCCTCAGTACCTTACTTAGGAGGAAAGAGCTGAGCTTTCAGATTAGCTGATAGTTAGAAATCACTGTAATATGCAACCATTAAGTGAATCATATTTGCAAGCCCAGCTCTTCAGTCATAGCTATGGTAAGCTTTTGTGTATGGTAATTGCCTTCTTTTCTGTTCAATTCATGCTCTTCTTATAAACAACCATATTTCACCAGTGTAAGTAAGCTAGAACGGTTATTGGTATAGGAAAAGTAATTTTAAAGACTTGTGCCTTTTATTCTTGATTCCTTTCAAACCTTATCAAAGGTACACTACTAGGTGATTTATATATTTTCTGCTATGATCAGCAAAATTGTACTCTACAATAACTTTAAATCAAATCATTTGGTTACATGTTTATTTAGTTAGCCAAGCACATACATTTTTGAAAAGGAACATTTCTTAACCTTTGTTTAAATCATTTAACATTTCTCAAGTTAAAATAAGGAATGCCTATCTTTTTACTGCATATAAAATGATATTCTAATATTGTAATGTCTTCAAAGTTCATGTCTTAGATTTACTAATATTCTTTCTCATGCATTAGCTCTTTACAATCCTTTAATACCAAGGTTTTTAGAGAGGGAAATTATCCCTCATATCATTTTTTCATCTTATATGTCCATTCTCATTCTTTCAACACCGTGCTCAACAGCAGGTCTTCATATGACAATGTGTTTCAAAATTTTCAGACTTTCAGCATTTTTTCATTAAAGAAGATATTCTTACACTTCACTATATTTTATCAATGTTCTAACAAGAAAAAGGAAAACCACTTTATTCAATAATCATGTATATATGGAGGCAGGAAAATAGAATATTATAGAGCAAGCATTCAAATGCTAGTCACCAACTCCTTTTTATTTTTTATTTATTTTTTTATATTTTATTTTCCAGTTTAAATTTAGATAAGAAACAAGGTTGCTTCACAAATCAGTTCCTGGTCCCTCTCCCTTTCCCTCCCCTCCTCCCGTGCCCTCCCCCCAAACCCCCCTTACCCCCTCACTCCCCCAGGGAGGGTGAGGCCCTCCATGGGGGTATCCTTAGTTGGTCATTTCATATAGGGCAGGGCCTAGACCCTTCCCCAAGAGTTCAGGGTGAGAGTACACCTCACAATGTTCTATGGGAGTCCAAAGTCCATGTGTATACTTGGGATGGGTACTGATCTGCTGCCCAAGGCTCAATAGATTACCTAGGCCTCCTCACTGACACCCAGATTCAGGGGGTCTTGATCAGTCCCATGCTGGATTCCCAGGCTGATGCCTGGGATTCAAGAGTTAACCTTTATCTGGTCAGCTGTTTCTGGGGGTTAAACCAGCCCAGTCTTAATCCCTTTGATCATCAGTCCTCCCTCTCTGTTACTGGCTTTCTTGAGTTCAGCTCAGTACTTAACCAAGGGAGTCTGCCTCTTCTTTGATCAGCCACTAAATGAAGTTTTTGTTTCCTAGACAGCATAAATTGTCATTGGTGTTTTTGATTTTAGCCATTCTGACAGGAGTGAGATGGTATTTCCCGGATGGCTAAGGATGTTGAGCACTTTCTCAAGTGCCTTTCAGCCATTTGAGACTCTTCTATTGAAAACTCTCTATTTAGTTCTACAGCCCACTTTTTAATTATGTCCTTTGCTGTTTTAGAGACTTGCTTCTTGAGTTCTTTGTAAATTTTGGAGATCAACCCTCTGTCAGATGTGGGATTAGTGAATATTTTTTCCCATTCTGTGGGCTGCCTTTTTGTCTTGCTGACTGTGTCCTTTGCCTTACAGAAGCTTCTCAGTTTCAGTAGGTCCCATTTATTAATTGTTGATCTCACTGTCTGTGCTACTGGTGTTATGTTCAGGAAGCTGTCTCCTGTACCAATTCGTTCAAGGGTACCACCCACTTTCTCTTCTAAGGGGTTCAGTGTGGCTGGATTTATGCTGAGGTCTTTGATCCATTTGGACTTAAGTTTTGTGCATGGTGATAAACATGGATCGATCCGCATTCTTCTACATGCCAGTCTCCAGTTATGCCAGCACCATTTGTTGAAGATGCTTTCTTTTTTCCATGTATAATTTTAGCATCTTTGTCAAAGATCAGATGTTCGTACGTGTGTGGGTTAATACCCTGGTTTTCAATTGGATTCCATTGGTCTACCTGTCTATTTTTGTGCCAATACCAAGCTGTTTTCAGGACTATAGCTCTATAATAGAGCTTGAGGTCAGGGATGGTGATGCCTCCGGACGTTGCCTTGTTGAACAGGTTGTTTTGGCTATCCTGGGTCTTTTGTTTTTCCATACAAAATTGATTATTTTTCTTTCAAGGTCTGTGAAGAATTGTGCTGGGATTTTAATGGGGATTGCATTGAATCTGTAGATTGCTTTTGGCAGGAATGCCATTTTTATTACATTGATCCTACCTATCCAAGAGCATGGGAGATCTTTCCATTTTCTGAGGGCTTCTTTAATTTCTTTCTTTAAAGATCCAAGTGCCAACTTGTTCAGCCACTTTGGAAATCAGCATGGTGATTCCTCAGAAAAATGGGAATAAACCTACCACAAGACCCAGCAACTCCACTCTTAGGCATATATCCAAAAGATGCCCATCAAGGATGTCTATTCCACTATGTTCATAGCAGCATTATTTGTAATAGCCAGAACTTGGAAGCAACCTAGATGCCCCTCATCTAAAGAGTGGATAGAGAAAATGTGGTGCATCTACACAATGAAGTACTATTCAGCATAAAAAAACAATGGAATCCTGAGTTTTGCAGCCAAATGGATGACACTATAAGAAACCCTCCTGAGTGAGGTAACCCAGTCACAAAAAGAGAAACATGGCATGTACTCTCTCATATATGGATTTTAGACATAGATCTGGGGAGTGCCAGCCTATAATCCCATGTCCAGAGAGTCTGGGAAACAGAAACTTCATTCAGTGGCTGATGGAAGAAGAGGCACACTCCCATGGCTAAGCACTGAGCTGAAGTCAAGAAAGCCAGTAACAGAGAGGGAGGACTGATGACCAACGGGAATAAGACTGGGCTGGTTTAACCCCCAGAAACAGCTGACCTGACAAAGGTTAACACTTGAATCCCAGGCATCTGCCTGGAAATCCAGCATGGGACTGATCAAGACCCCCTGAATCTGGGTGTCAGTTAGGAGGCCTAGGTAATCTATTGAGCCTTGGGCAGCAGATCAGTACCCATCCCAAGTATACACTCGAACTTTGGACTCCCATAGGACAATGTGAGGTGCACTCTCACCCTGAACTCTTGGGGGAGGGTCTATGCCCTGCCCTATATGAAATGACAGACTATTGACACCCCCATGGAGGGCCTTACCCTCCCTGGGGAAATGAGGGGATATTGGGGGGGTTGGGGGGAAGGCACGGGAGGAAGGGAGGGAAAGGAGAGGGACCTGGAGCTGAGTTGTGAAGCAACCTTGTTTCTAATCTAAATTTAAACTTAAAAATAAATAATAAAAAAAGAAAAAAGTAAAATTACAAAAACTAACACATTCAAGATAATCCCCATTATATGCAGAAACAATTTTCAAGAAGATTTGAAGGCAAAATTCTCAATTGCATATAGAGCCACAGAAAGACACAGGATATATGTGTCTTTATTCGTGATAACATTAAAACTTCTACTAGAGGTCTGATGTCAGCAGATTTCAAGTGGTACAACCAAGGTGCAAAAATGCACATTAATGGCATAAACAGAGACACATTCATCTACGGGATCACACTGATGACCTAGATAAAGATTACATGCAAGCAGACACTTGATTTCTTTTAAAGAGGTCAGAAATACATGAAATGGGCAAAAGGACATCATCTTCCACACATGGTGCATGCCAACTTGTATGTACGCCTGAATGACAATGTAAATATATAGATAATTTTTACCACATATAAAACTTACTTCCATATTGATCATAGACATCACCATAGCAGCAGATACACTGAAGCTGAGAGAAGACAATGTTGGGCACAGTACAGATCTATTTATTGCTCCTTTACTAAGTGGCTTGATCTCTTTCTCATGATTTCATATTTTATGTAATTGTAAATAATCCAGATCTTAATCCCCTATCTGAGATATCAATAGTAAAGACTTCATGCAGTTTTCTATATCATTCCCTGATGCAACTCCTTCTTTGCTGGTAATAAATTCTTTACTTCCCTGAGAGAACATTTTTAACTACTGCCAGGATTTCTGGAGTGGTTGATGTTTTGCTCCATTCTTTCCTGTCCCTGAACCTTCAACTCAGTGATATACTGGGATCTAACATTTTCAGAGTTTCTGACACTTTGTCTTCCTATGCATTTGGCACTGATATTTTGCAGGGTCATACAGAGCAAGAAGAAGCCATTTATTTATTACATTTATTTTTTTCTTTGGTTTTACAAGACAGGGTTTCTCTTATTACCTTTATTTTTTGACTGATGCTTTGTAACTAAGTGTGTTGCATCATGCTAGTTTAGAACTCACATTAATATGCCTGCCACTGCCACTGCCTCCGCCTCCGCCTCTGCCTCCGCCTCTGCCTCTGCTTGTGATTCTGCCTCAAGGGTGATGGGACTAAAAGAATGCTATATGAATACCAGTGGAATCAGTTTCTTCCTGAACACATGGACATCACAGCTTCCAAGTATATTTTGATGAAGAGGCCAAGTGAGAGTCAAGTTGTGGTTTTGTACACACCTATTGTTCAAGGAGACTTAAGTTCATGTGTATAGAACTGGGGCTCAACTCAGATACTTTTCTTTTGCAGTGAAAATTTGTGGCTCAAGCGGAGAACATAGGAATGCTTTCCCCACTGATGTAGAGAACTAAGTGCAGAGGTGCACTGACAGGAGGGTAGTATCTCACTTACCTGGCCTTGCCTTCTTCCTTGAATCTTTTTCAGTGCTGGAAAAGGATTGACACTTCTGGCCAGATGCTCCTTCTGCTTCACGGGAGTACTCTGCAAATCCTGCACCCAAGATGCCCAGATGAGAACAACACCTGTCTATGGGGACAGATCTTTCAGAATTCCTGAAGCTGCAAGCCTGGAACAAACAGAGAATAACAACTTGTTTAAGATGAAAGCCTCTGGATGACTATAAGGGCACACAACAGAAAAACGCAAGAGCAGTAAGTCCTCTCTTTATCACATCTAAACATGCAGGAGGACCTGAACTACACTGAAGCTAGTAACATAACACAGAACCTATTTGTCACGGTACCACCTTGAGAAGTAGCAGCCTCTCAAGATGTTTCTATTTCCAGTTATCTATAGTAGGCTGCTGGATGTGGAAGGAGTCACTACCATGCCACTGAACCTCAAATTTTCACAGATTCATGCATGGAAAAATGCATGCAGATTCATGATGCAAAGTTTACTGCTCATTGTTATGAAGAGGAAAAAATTCAGATTTCATAAAATGGATATTTTAAATAAATAAAACATTTCCTGACACATTTATAAAATTTTTAATATACTTGTTTATTCTTTTCTGGTGTTTTCTATAAAATTTCCTAAACATTATGACTATCTAACCTGTCAGTGGACCCTACTATATCTCTTATATAAAAATACCTGTCCTGAGAACATTCTTTAAAAATACAGATTCTCGGGGCTGGGGAGATGGCTCAGGGGTTAATTGCACTTGCTGCTTTTCCAGATTCCAGCACCAACACTGGGTGGCTCAAAACTACATGTAACTCAGGATCCAATGGAATGCTCTTCTGACCACTGTAGCTACTGGCACACACAGACACAGACACACACATATACACTCACACTCACACACACACACAATTTTAGAAATCATTTTCTAAAAACCTAGATTCTGGGTACTCATCTGTGAGGCAATTCTCCTAAGAGATGCCTAGGAATCACAAATTCTGAAGCCTTTAATTTACTTTTCCAACAGGGACTCACTGTGTATGCTATGAGAGCCTCGAAATCTTTATCCTCCTGGCCCAGCTATTTGAGTGCTGGGATTAGAGGTATGCACTCTATCATCTATGTGATAAATTTGACTTACCAAATAAATCAGCACATACTTCATTTCCTCAGTCCATTCATATCAAATACTCTTCTGAGAACTTTGCTATCATGAATAATCAGAAAAATTCTAATAGGTATTTCTTTTCATGTACTGCTTTCTGAAGATGATAAGGTGGGGTACCCCATCCTACAAGGCAAATGTTTTAGTAAGCATTGTCTCTCTGGGGGAACCTGCCACACTACTGCATTCTGAGAATCACAGGATATACTGACAGATACCCAGAGCTTGTTATTTGAAAAGGGGTTCATTAAGAGATTCCCAATAACTGGCCTAGAGAGATGCCTCAGCAGCTAAGGGCACATGCTATACTTATTGAGGATCATGGCTCAAAGCACAATGAACACATAAAGGCTTACAACCATCTGTGTAAGTCCAGATCCAAAGATTCTGGTGCATTCTTCTGGCCTCTTCAGGAACCAGCCACACACTCATACTTATAAGCACTAAAAACAGTATAAAATAGAGCCAGGCATGGTAGAACACACATGTAATCCCAGGACTGGGGAGACTGGCAGGATGATCTCTGTGAGATTGAGACCTGCTTTGTCTACAAAGTAAATTCCAGGAGAGCTAGGGCGGTTAGAGAAACCATGTCTCAGAAAACCAGAAAGAAAAACCATTTATAAAATAAAAAACAATTCTTTTAAAAAGAGAGAGTGCTGGAGGAGGCTGGGAGTCCAGGGAAGCAGCTGTTCCTCGGGCAGCATCAGGTAAACAGGCCGGCTTCCTGGCCTGTGCTCCAGTGCCTGCAGATCACCTGGGACCTGCACAGAGCTCCCAATCCCGGCGGAGCCAAGCACCCCAGACTCCAGATCTTCGCTCCCACCAACGAGACCAGGAAAGGAGAGGAGGCTGGGAGTCCAGGGAAGCAGCTGTTCCTCAGGCAGCATCAGGTAAAAAGGCCGGCTTCCCAGCCTGTGCTCCAGTGCCTGCAGATCGCCTGGGACCTGCACAGAGCTCCCGATCCCGGCGGGAGCCAAGCACCAAGACACCAAGTCTTCTCTCCCACCAACGAGACCAGGAAACCAGAGGACCCAGGGAGACCAGGACCAGCATTCGGACAAGGAATAGAAGAACCACCAGATTATTGGACTTGCTAGCACCCACCAAAAGGGAACTCTGGTCCCCAGACCAGTAAGGGGCTCTTTCTGCACCCACTAGAAGAAGAGATGGGAAAGAGACAATACAAAAACACAGTCAGCAACCGAAAAACAAATATGACACCGCCAGATTCTAGAGAGTCCACACCAGCAAGACCCCAACATTCCAATGCAGACGAAGCAGAAGAGAACGACCTTAAAAGCACTTTCATGAAAATGATAGAGGACCTAAAAGAGGATATTGGAAAATCCCTCAAAGAAATGGAAGAAAAAACAAACCAAAAAATGCAAGAAATGGAAGAAAAAACTAGCCAAAAAATGCAAGAATTGGAAGAAAAAACAAACCAAAAAAGGCAGGAAATGGAAGAAGAAATGAAGCAAAAAATGCAAGAAATGGAAGAAAAAACAAAGCAAAAAAATGCAAGAATTGGAAGAAGAATCATACCAAAAAAGGCAGGAAATGGAAGAAGAAACAAAGCAAAAAATGCAAGAAATGGTAGAAAAAACAAAGCAAAAAATGAAAAAAATGGAAGAAGAAACAAACCAAAAAAGGCAGGAAATGGAAGAAGAAACAAAGTACAAAATGCGAGAAATGGAACAAAAAGCAAACCAAAAAATGCAAGAAATGGAAGAAAGAACAAACCAAAACATTCATGAAAGGCAACAAACGGATGAACAGATAAACAGAAAATTGCAAGAAGCAATGCAAACACTGCAAGGGTTGAAAACTGAAATAGAGTCATTAAAAAAAACACAATCTGAAGAAAGGCAGAAAATAGAAAAGCTGGACAAACAGTCAGGCACTACCAATACAAGCATTACCAACAGAATAGAAGAGATGGAAGAGAGAATCTCAAGTGTTGAAGATACGCTAGGAGAAATGGATTTATCAACCAAAGAAAACCTTAAATCCAACAAATCCTTAACACAAAACATCCAGGAAATATGGGACACCATGAAAAGACCAAACCTAAGAATAATAGGTATAGAAGAAGGAGAAGAAATCCACTTCAAAGGGGCAGAAGGCATATTCAACAAAATCATAGAAGAAAACTTCCCCAACCTTAAGAAAGACATGCCAATGAAGGTACAAGAAGCCTAAAGAACACCAAATAGAGTGGACCACAAAAAAATCCCCTCGCCACATAATAATCAAGACCCCAAACATACAGAATAAAGAAAGAATATTAAGAGCCGCTAAGGAAAAAGGTCAAGTAACATATAAAGGCAGACCTATCAGAATTACACCTGATTTCTCCATGGAAACTCTGAAAGCCAGAAGGTCCTGGATAGATATTCTACCTGCACTAAGAGACCATGGATGCCAGCCCAGACTACTATACCCGGCAAAGTTCTCAATCACTATAGACGGAGAAAACAAGATATTCCATGACAAAACTAGATTCAAGCAATATGTGTCCACTAACCCAGCCCTACAGAAAATTTTGGAAGGAAAACTCCAACCCAAGGAAGCTAACTACAACCAGAAAAACATAGGCATTAGAGAAACCCTCTCTACCAACAGCCATAAGAACAAAGGTGTGAAATTCCACACATAATTCCACCAACAACAACCATCGCAAATCGAAGAAGGATGAGCAATCATTGGTCATTAATATCCCTAAATGTTAATGGCTTTAACTCACCCATAAAAACACACAGACTGGCAGATTGGATTCGAAGACAGAACCCTTCCTTCTGCTGCATACAAGAAACACACCTCACCCTTAAAGACAGACATTACCTGAGAGTTAAAGGTTGGGAAAAAAAATTTTCATTCAAATGGACCCAAGAAACAAGCAGGGGTAGCAATCCTAATATCTAACAAACTAGACTTTAAAATAAAATCAATCAAAAGAGATGAAGGAGGTCATTACATACTCATCACAGGTGAAACCCACCAAGAGGAAGTGTCTATCCTGAATATCTATGCCCCAAATACAAAGGCATCCACATTCGTTAAAGAAACATTATTAGAACTTAAATCTCATCTAAAGCCCCACACAGTTATAGTGGGAGATTTCAACACACCACTCTCACCACTAGACAGGAATACCAAACAGAAACTCAACAAAGAAGCAAAAGGTCTAATAGAAGTAATGACCCAACTGGGATTAACAGATATCTATAGAACATTTCATCCACATAAAAAAGAATATACCTCCTTCTCACCACCACATGGAACCTTCTGAAAAATCGACCACATACTTGGCAACATACCAAACCTCAGCAGCTACAAAAAAATTGGAATAACTCCATGCATCTTATCAGACCACCATGCTTTAAAATTAGAATTCAACAACAACACAAATTGCAGAAAACCTACAAACTCATGGAAATTGAATAATGCTCAACTGCACCATCCCTGTGTCAAAGAGGAAATAAAAAAAGAAATTAAAGACTTCCTCGAATTCAATGAGAATGAAGACACAACATACCCAAACCTATGGGGCACTTTGAAAGCAGTGCTACGGGGGAAGTACATAGCGCTAAGTGCTCACATGAAGAAACAGGAGAACAATTATACCAGAGAATTAACATCACAGCTGAAAGCTCTAGAACACAAAGAAGCACACTCCCCCAGGAGGAGTAGACGCCATGAAATAATCAAATTGAGGGCTGAAATCAATAAAGTAGAAACCAGGAAAACAATACAAAGAATCAAGGTAACGAAGAGTTGGTTCTTTGAGAAAATCAACAAGATAGACAAATCTTTGTCCAAACTTACCAAACAGCAGAGAGTGAACATGCAAATTAACAAAATTAGAAATGAAAAGGAGGACATAACAACAGACTCTGAGGAAATCCAGAGAATCATTAGGTCATACTTTGAAAACCTGTACTCCACAAAATTCAAAAATTTAAAGGAAATGGATGACTTCCTGGACAGCTATCAATTGCCAAAATTAAATCAAGAACAGATAAGCAATTTAAATAGACCTATAACCCCTATGGAAATAGAAGCTGTCATCAAAAGTCTCCCAACAAAAAAAGCCCAGGTCCAGATGGCCACACTGCAGAATTCTACCAGAAATTCAAAGAACAGCTTATACCAATTCTTCTCAAAGTGTTCCACACAATAGAAGCAGAAGGGTCTTTGCCAAACTCTTTCTATGAGGCTTCAATAACCTTGATCCCCAAGCCACACAAAGATACAACTAAAAAAGAGAACTTCAGACCAATATCCCTCATGAACATTGATGCAAAAATACTCAATAAAATACTAGCAAATCGGATCCAAGAAAACATCAAAACAATCATTCACGACGATCAAGTAGGTTTCATCCCAGGGATGCAGGGATGGTTCAACATACGAAAATCCATCAACGTAATCCACCATATAAACAAGCTGAAAAACAAAAATCACATGATCATCTCACTAGATGCTGAAAAAGCCTTTGACAAAATACAACACCCCTTCATGATAAAGGTCTTGGAGAGATCTGGGATAACAGGGATATACTTAAACATAATAAAAGCTATATACAGTAAACCAACAGCCAACATCAAACTAAATGGACAGTCACTCAACGCAATTCCTCTAAAATCAGGAACAAAACAAGGCTGTCCACTCTCTCCATACCTTTTCAACATGGTACTTGAAGTTCTAGCTATTGCCATACGACAGCAAAGGGGGATCAAGGGGATACAAATTGGGAAGGAAGAAGTCAAACTTTCACTGTTTGCAGATGATATGATAGTTTACATCAATGACCCAAAGAACTCTACCAGGGAACTCTTACAGCTGATTAACACCTTCAGGAAAGTGGCAGGCTACAAGATCAACTCAAGAAAATCAGTAGCCCTATTATATACAGATGATAAAAGGGCTGAAAGAGAAATCACAGAAACATCACCCTTTACAATTGCCACGAACAACATAAAATACCTTGGGGTAACCCTAACCAAACAAGTGAAAGACCTGTATCGTAAGAACTTTGAATCTTTAAAGAAAGAAATTAAAGAAGCCCTCAGAAAATGGAAAGATCTCCCATTCTCTTGGATAGGTAGGATCAATGTAGTAAAAATTGCAATCCTGCCAAAAGCAATCTACAGATTCAATGCAATCCCCATTAAAATCCCAGCACAATTCTTCACAGACCTTGAAAGAACAATAATCAATTTTGTATGGAAAAACAAAAGACCCAGGATAGCCAAAACAACCCTGTTCAACAAGGCAACGTCCGGAGGCATCACTATCCCTGACCTCAAGCTCTATTATAGAGCTATAGTCCTGAAAACAGCTTGGTATTAGCACAAAAATAGACAGGCAGACCAATGGAATCGAATTGAAAATCCGGGTATTAACCCACACACGTACGAACATCTGATCTTTGACAAAGAAGCTAAAAATATACAATGGAATAAAGAAAGCATCTTCAACAAATGGTGCTGGCATAATTGGAGACTGGCATGTAGAAGAATGCGGATCGATCCATGTTTATCGCCATGCACAAAACTTAAGCCCAAATGGATCAAAGACCTCAACATAAATCCAGCCACACTGAACCTCTTAGAAGAGAAAGTGGGTGGTACCCTTGAACGAATTGGTACAGGAGACAGCTTCCTGAACATAACACCAGTAGCACAGACAGTGAGATCAACAATTAATAAATGGGACCTACTGAAACTGAGAAGCTTCTGTAAGGCAAAGGACACAGTCAGCAAGACAAAAAGGCAGCCCACAGAATGGGAAAAAATATTCACTAATCCCACATCTGACAGAGGGTTGATCTCCAAAATTTACAAAGAACTCAAGAAGCAAGTCTCCAAAACAGCAAAGGACCCAATTAATAAGTTGGCTGCAGAACTAAATAGAGAGTTTTCAATAGAGGAGTCTAAAATGGCTGAGAGGCACTTGAGAAAGTGCTCAACATCCTTAGCCGTCCGTGAAATGCAAATCAAAACAACTCTGAGATACCATCTCACTCCTGTCAGAATGGCTAAAATCAAAAACACCAATGACAATTTATGCTGGAGAGGATGTGGTGATAGGGGAACACTCCTCCATTGCTGGTGGGAGTGCCAAGTGGTTCAGCCACTTTGGAAATCAGTATGGAGATTCCTTAGAAAAATGGGAATAAACCTACCACAAGACCCAGCAACTCCACTCTTAGGCATATATCCAAAAGATGCCCATTCATACAACAAAGATGTCTGTTCCACTATGTTCATAGCAGCTTTATTTGTAATAGCCAGAACTTGGAAGCAACCTAGATGTCCCTCACCCAAAGAGTGGATAGAGAAAATGTGGTACATCTACACAATGGAGTACTATTCAGCAGAAAAAAATAATGGAATCATGAGATTCGTAGGCAAATGGATGACACTAGAAGAAACCATCCTGAGTGAGGTAACCCAGTCACAAAAAGAGAAACATGGCATGAACTCTCTCATATATGGATTTTAGACATAGATCTGGGGAGTGCCAGCCTTCAATCCTATGGCCAGAGAGTCTGGGAAACAGAAACTTCATTTAGCGGCTGGTTAAGTACTGAGCTGAACTCAAGAAAGCCAGTAACTCAAGAAAGTCAGTAACAGAGAGGGAAGACTGATGATCAAAGGGATTAAGACTGGGCTGGTTTAATCCCCAGAAACAGCTGACCAGACAAAGGTTAACTCTTGAATCCCAGGCATCAGCTTGGGAATCCAGCATGGGACTGATCAAGACCCCCTGAATCTGGGTGTCAGTGAGGAGGCCTAGGGAACCTATTGAGCCTTGGGCAGCAGATCAGTACCCATCCCATATATACACACGGACTTTGGACTCCCATAGAACAATGTGAGGTGCACTCTCACCCTGAACTCTTAGGGAAGGTTCTAGGCCCTGTCCTATATGAAATGACAGACTATGGACACCCCCATGGAGGGCCTCACCCTCCCTGGGGGAATGAGGGGATAACGGGGGGGGGATTGGGGGGAGGGCACAGGAGGAGGGGAGGGAATGGGAGAGGGACCTGGAACTGACTTGTGAAGCAACCTCATTTCTTATCTAAATTTAAACTGGAAAAAAAGAAAGTTATTTGAATGCATGTTAAACATTAATGTAATTTTTGAAAGGTTATATCTGATTTTTTTTACCAAAATAAATCTGGAGAAAAAAAAACATACCAAAAAAAAGAGGTTTAACTTCTGGCAAATTAATTTTTGTTCTATCTAGATACTAAGCTGGAAAATTTTGCATTATAAGGTCAATGGCAGTCACTCAACAGGTCATAAGAGGGTAAGGCAAAAGATAAAGAAAGCTGAGGCCGTCGATGGAGTAATAAGGGAGGGCAGAAGCACAGAGCATAGGTTTTCCCTCTGCTTCCTGGGCTAATGATGGGGGCTGCTCTCCTCCACCACACCTTCCCAGAAACCATGGCCTGGAACCCCTGGGACCCAGAGCCAAAGGGAGCATTTACTTTTTAAACTCTCTGGTGTTTGCCAATGGTAAAAAAAAATCTGACAAATTCAACGTTACCTCCAGGGATCCTGAAGAGATGCAAAGTGGTAAATATATTCAAAAGTTCACTAAATGTTAACTGTCTTTTTCAGTAACTGGGGAGTTGAACACTGGGCCTTGTGCTTGATGGGCAAGTGCTCTACTGCATAACTATATACTTAGCCACATCTCCCATTTTAGTTTCTATTTTGAGACAGGTTCCTATATGTTTCTCAGGCTGTCTTTGAACTTGCCTCAGCCTGCCAAGAAGCTGGAACTACAGTCCTTCACCACCAGACCTAGATTATTAATTATTAAACAACTGATACTAATGTTAACACTGCATGGGACCATGAGGATATTGACAAATCTTACTTTTCCCTTATGCTTCTCTTAGGAATTTTAGGGAATATAGTCAAGAATCTCAAAATTCAAGATGATAAGGTAAAAATACAGGAATGGGCTTTGGAATTAGATATAGCTTGGATTGTTTCCTGTATCTGCTGTTGATAATGATAACTACCATATTCTTATTTATTTCATTTATAGTTGATTTTAGATGCTTGAAAATCAGACATAATCCATATAAAATGAGAGGGAAATGTACACCATAAAGTGTTTCCTCAATAATGTATAGCTATAGGTTTAAGCGCACTAAGGCCCCAAGTACATTTGATAATGCCTCAGTATTGTACACTGTTGTGGTAGTTTGAAAGTAATTGGCACCGATAAGCTCATAGGGAGTGGCTCTAGATTTGGGTTTGTTGGTCTTGTTGGTGGAAGTAAGTCACTGTAGGGATGAACTTTGAGATATCATATATGCTCAAGACATGCCCAGTGCCTAAGTTACTTCCTGATGCCTTTGTATAAAGATACAGGACTATCAGCTCCTGCTCCAGCACCATGACCCACTATGATGAAAATGGGCTAAACCTCTGAACTGTAGGCCATCCCCAATGAAATGTTTTTCATTTATAAGAGTTGCTGTGGTCATGCTGTCTCTTCACAGCAATAGAAACCCTGAGACAACCATGGAGGACTCCACAGTGTGAAACTCTTCTCATCTCAGACTGTAAGTAGGACTTGGATTATAGAGATGGCACAGCATTTGAGTTTGTGTAGTACCCTAGATTCCTCCCTATGACATGAGATCTGTTTAAGAAGGAAGCATCTTTAGTGTTGAATAGGCATTATCATTAATTAGAGATAATGTCACAGGGTGGATTTCAAGGTTATTAGTGATAATACAGGAAAAGAATGTATTTAAATTATAATCACAATGCTGGATAGTTTTATGTCAACTGGATACAAGCTAGAGTTATTTTGGAAGAGGCCACCTCAGTTAACAAAATGTTCCACCAGATTTGCTCCTTTATATTCAGTCTTTCCTTCATATTGTATTGTATCCATATGTACATTTTTATGTATATTGGCTAGACTTTGCATATAAAAGAGAACATGTGGTTTATTTCTTTCTGAAAAAATAAAATAAAATAAAAACCACTGCTTTCTCTCACCCACCATTCAAGTTAGATCCAACAATCATCAGAAATTAACACCAGTGACTGGACAAAACCAAGGCTACATGAGAAGACTGGGCCTTTGCGTGCCAGATCAATAGCCAGGAGAATCACTTTTTGTCTTTTAACATACTGACAGAACCCAGTGCTGCCAGTCTCAAGGATGCTCTCTGGGTTGGATGCAGTAAGAGAGGCTTGTAAACTCTAATGCACCAGAGGCTGAGACAGGACTATTACATTTCTGAGCTCAGCCTAGGCTACATTCCAAGTGTCTTGGTTACATAAAAAGACTATTTCTTCAAAGGGAAAAACGAGTGTTCTAAAGCCAAAGCCAGTTAAAGCTACTCTCCCTTTTTACTCATAGGAAAGAGACCCTGAAAGAAGGTACTTAGTAGCTGAAACGGAAGTGAACCCCCATTATCGTTACACAACGTGACTAGTAATATTGTGACCAAATTCTCAGACAGAAGGGGCACTGGTAGCTGAATCAGGGATACCTGTCACAACACAGTCCCAAGACAACTTCCAGGGGATTGACTCAGAGCGCACAAAAGCAATCGAGGCCCCAAGTGTGAATCAGCCAACTCAGTCTCTAAGCTATAATAGATGTCAGTATGAGTGTGTGGTTTCCCAGCGGAGCTAGTTCTGCTCAGGAAAACGAGAAGAGGTGCAGCCAAAGCTGCTAGCCTGTCCTGGCCACTGCCTTCCTGGAAAACTATTGCTTCCCTCCATGTCCCTGGCTTTTCAGCCTTCCTCTTATAAAAAGCTTCCTAGACACAGTAGCACAATCCTAAGCAGTTGGTATTTGAGCAGAAAAGAGAAGAGCCAGGAAGGGAAACATGCACTGGATCAGTAGCAAACAGATGTCTTCATGATGGTCAACGTTTAAAGCACTTACATTTAATATGCATGTTCATGTCTGTAAGCTGTACATGTCCATACTACTGCATGAATACATGGTTCCAGACAAGACAATTTTGTGTCTGTATATTCTTTCTCTTCCGTGAATCCAGGTATCTTTGAGCACATTCCTCAGGTTATCTGCTGTGACTTCTCTTCCATCATATACCAAACATGGTTTATAACAAGTGATGCATTTGTCTGTTTAAGGCCTTTGCTAATCTGATTGCTGCAGGAGTGTAGAAGTTGTATCTGTTTAGTTCTCTGTTGCATATTCAGGAAATCTGAGGATGATATTAATTCTGTGTGTTTGGGTGGCTTGTGCTGAAGTGAAGAGACAGTTCTTGAATGTGTTTCTTTTGCTGTTCTTACAGTACTCACAGTTCATGTATGGAGCATATATGCTCTGTGTTTCTGAATGTGGGGTTAATTCTTGTGACCTTGGAGGAATGGAAGCTTCTCTTACATCTACTACAGAACAAGAACACAAGGCCAACTCTTCAGGAGTCACTAACTGGGAGCTTCAGTGAGGGGCCTTCCCCTGCCAATGTGGAGAATGTGGCATTCCTGTTAGCTAGGGCCACAGGCCCACATCGGGCCTGGTCATTGCTGCAGGAATGTGGTCTGGCCCTTGTGTTGTCTGCAAAGTTTACAAGAACCTGTGACATCTAAGGATAGCTGAGAGAAGGCAGAGGTAATGCCAGTCTGCCATACACTCTCTGTGGTGACTGAGCGTGTTAGTTACATAGACTTTCAGAGGTAGGTAAATGGGAGTGCAGAGATTAAGTAGTGTCAAGCCTTCACTAGCACATGAGGAGACTGACACTGATGATTATCGTGAAAGAGGAGGCCAAAGTCAAATTTTACTCTTCACCATGACCAAGATTCTCTTTGGGTTAGTGTGAGAGCCTGCTACCATGCATCCTAAGTTTTCTATGAATGTTATTGATGTTGACCAGGCAAGAATCTGTGAGCTTCCTGCTTAGGAGGCCAAGTCTGGAGAACCATGAGTTCAAAGACATACAGAGGATTTAGTGAAATCCTGTCTCTCAAAAGTGAAAAGATGCTGGGTGTGTAGTTCAGTGATAGAGTACTTATTTATCATGCATGAAGCCCTGGCTTGAATATCTAGTGTAAAACACAAAGAAAAAGTATGTACATATTTATTACACCCACATTTTAGTCAAATTTTTCTCTTTTCTTCTTCTATTTCTGGTAAAAAATAGATGTGTAGAAACAACAAAAACCAAGGCAAGCATGATGGCACACACTTGTAACCTCAGGTCTGGGAAGACTGAGACAGGAGGATCAGCAGTTCAAGGCCAGCCTCAACTGTCCAACATTAACTTCCTGTCTTTGAAGAAAGGAAAGAAAGAAAAAAAAAGAAAGGGAATCCATGTGAAAATTGCCATCTAGAGCATTTAGACATTTAGAGTATGCATGTTGCTATGCAGAAAGTTTCCAGTGTCTTTTCTTCTGAATTGATGTGCAGTAGCTGTTAACCAGGCCTCATTCCCATCCCTTTGTAACCGTCATTCTACTTTCCATTGACTGTGAGCATACCAGATGCCTCATCAAAGTAGGATGAGAAGAGCATAGGTTAAGGATCCCATAGCTAATATACCTGGGAATATAAGTATTCCAGGTTTCAGAATATTTTAAATTTGAGAACTCTGGAATTTTGCATTAGAGCTACCCAACTGGTTTGCATTTTTCTTGCAACTAGTGATACAGAATGAACATTAATGCATAACCAGCTTTGATATAATCCTTTAAGAAATAATTAAGCCTTTTGCACATTTTAGTACTAGGTTGCTCATTTAGTTGTAGAATTCTGTCATTTAAATATCTAGATACCTCCTACCAGGTAGGATTTTCATATATCTCCTCCTATTCCAGATGACTTGTTCATTCTGCTGATCCATTCTTTTTTTCCAACACTGGGTATTGAACCTGAGTCCTCATCTTTGCCTGGCAACATTGCAGTTCCCTGAGTGATCATGTCCCCAGCTCACTCTGCTGGTTTCAGCATGTGTCTCTGGTCACAGTGTTTTGAAGCCTCTTAAGTCTGTAGAGTTTTTGTTTTGCTATTAAGAATGAACTAGGACAGAACCTCAAGAGAAAGACTGCATGGCTCCCGAAGGGAGGGGGACAGGAACAGCTTAACAAATTGGGAACATGGGGTGTGGCGGGAGGTGGGAAAGGGAGGGGGAGGGAGGGAGGAGAACAGGAAAGATCAGGAGGACTGAGACAAGGGAGGAATAGAGGAGGGCAAGAAAGGAGATGCCTTGTTAGAGGGGATCAGTATAGGTTTGGAGAGAGACCTGACACTGGGGAAGTGTTCGGGTTTACACAGGGATGACCCCTACTAAGAAGCTCTGCAGTGGTGAAGAGAGTGCCTTTGATGCCCTTCCACTATAATGAGATTGATGACTGCCTTGGTTGCCATTCCTAGAGATTTCATCCAGTAGCTGATTGAAGCAGAAGCAGACACCCACAGCTAAACACTGAGCCATACTCACAGAATCCAGTTGCGGAGAGGGAGGAGGGTTGAGCAAAGGAGCCAAAACTGCTGGACTTTCCCACATAAACAGTTGACCTGACCTAGTGAGAGCACGGAGACCCTAGTCATAAAGCTGGGGAACCAGCATTGGACCCAACTAAGCTCTCCCTGATTGTGGGAATCAGCTAGGAGGCCTGGGCAGTCTATGGGACTTCTAACAGTGGTACCAGTGTTTATCCCTAGGGCACAAATGGACATTGGGAGCTCATTCCCTGTGGAGGGATTCTATTGGAACCCGATACACAAAAGAGGGCCTAGGCCCTCCTCCAAATGATGTGAAGGACTTTGATGGTCCCACCTTGGGGGGGGGGGCTCACTATTCCTGGGTAGGGGTGAGTTAGGGGATGGGAGGGGGTCTTGGAAGAATGGGAGGGAGAGGTAGTGGGGGGATTGATATATAAAATAAGAGTGTTTCTAAAATAAAAAAGAATGAACTAGGACAACTGAATTTGCTTGTTTCTTTCTGTGGGATTTCAGAGTGCTGATACAAGGCATGCTTGAGTAGTGTGTCAGGTTCCTATGGTAACAGCAGGCCTAGGGGAGACCTGTCAGGACAGTGTATCATTTTTGACCAAGTGGAATCCTGCTCTAGAAACTTCAGATGGCTTTGCCACAGAAGGAAAGGAGATCCCCGAAACCTTGACTAACCAGAACCTGTCATGCTGCTAAAGCTGCTGTTGCTGCCATCTCTGCCTTGGCACTAGGCTCTTGTGCCTCTGTAACCTCAGTCAACCACAGTCGGCTCCTGGGAGAAGTTGGTCATCATTCACTGGAAGCAGCATGGGAGTGCTCACTCCAGTGTGGTTTTCAGTGTGGATATGGTGTTTGCGGTTACTGCATCAGGGACTTGGTTCCTACTGTGGCACATCTGTTGGGAGCAGATGCTTTGCTACGTGAGGGAAGGTAATGGTTTTTTGTTGTTTTTTATATATTCTTTTTATTTTAATTTTAAATATCTTGTTTCACATGTCAATCCCAGTTCCCTCTCCCTCTCCTCCTTCTGCACCCCCCCACCATCCCTCCCAACCTATCGCCACTGAGAGAAGGTAATGTTATGAACTGGAGTTCACTACTGGTCACACTTTTCTGAGGCCATCTAGAAATTACTGAGTTAGGACCTAGAACAATGACATTGTTTTGTTGACATATGTAATAAACATTGGAGATTCAAACTAGTTTTAAATAAAATTGCCTGTCTCTGAATTGAGCTCAATTTACCTATTTTCCCAGTCTTTCTTTCTTTCTTCTTTCCTTCCTTCCCACCTTCCTTTCTTTCTTCTTTCTCTCTCTCTCTCTTTCCTTCTTTCTTCCTTTCTTCCTTTCTTTTTTTTTCCAAAAGCTTTGAGGTTTATTTTACACAGAAAATAAAACACAGGTACTATTCCACTGTACTTTAAACCTCAGTTACATCTTTAACAAACCTATTATCAAAAAGTTACTGAAAATATCTTTGTTGATATGAAGTCATAATGGCATCTGTACTCACTCTATGAAGTATAGATTTTAAAAGTTAATGACTATATTACCAAATGATAGCCCAAATAAATGCTTGTGTACAAGATTACGTACGTATAAAGTGTTCTACGTACAACACATTCATTCTCAATGAGGAAACTTTTCATCCCCAAGGAAATGAACATTGGCTTTTTTACATGTGCAAAATAAAACAGATACAGTACATAAACAGACTTACAGTAGGTCTGGGGGAGGGGAAACTATTATCTCTGGTATTGAAGTTACATAGGAAAGCTGGAAATGTAGCTCAGTTTAAGAACATTTGTGTAGAATGTACTAGGTCCTTTGATTGACACCCAGATGGCCAATAGGGAGTTACACAAAAGGTGGCAGCTGAGGAAAAGAAGGAAAGAAAAAAAAAGCAAGAGCTCCTCAGAGTGGCAAAAGTAAAACAAAGCTGCCCCCACACACCCGCATCCCCCGAAATGAAGATTTCACAAAACTGGGACTATGCCACTACGCAGTCGTGGTTAGGACTATGCCACTACGCAGTCGTGGTTAGGACTATGCAACTACGCAGTCGTGGTTAGAACAGAAAACAAGCACAGGCCCTAGGTTCAGTTCTTCCTGTCAGTGGGGTAGTCTCGAGGGAGGGGTGTTTGCTTGTTTGGCCAGTACATGACTAAGAAATGGGCAGGTCTGAAGCTCAAAGTGCTCCTTACATTGGCCTGCTTGTTCTCATCTTTCTATGAACATTCTTCACAGTTTCTAAAAAACCAAAATGTGTAAGGTTTAAACTCTTAAGCAAAATAAAAGACCATATTTTACAAACATTTTAAATCTAAGCATTTGGAATCAGAATAAGGACCTTGTTCCCACTTGCCATTTTATCCAAGCATGAGTTTCTGAATTTAGGAAGCTGCATGAGCCGGGCGGCGGCGGTGCTCACCTTTAATCCCAGCATTTGTGAGGCAGAGGCAGGCAGGTCTCTGAGACTGAGGCTACCTTGGCCTACAGAGTACACACAGAAACCCTGTCTTGAAAAACCAAAAGAAGAAAGAAACTGCATGAGTCTTCTTTGACATCCCAGAGTTGTTAAAAGGGCCGAATGACAACACAGTCCATCATGAACACATACCAAAAGGTCCAAGAGCTCTCATAAGATGACACAGACCTCTAGTCACTATGGACACAGGAAGCACTAACTTATAGCACAGTGGTGCTTTCCAAAGGAGGCCATCAAATTCTAATGGGAAACCAGATGTCTGGGTAACAAATCACCGCCTGAGAATTGTTTCCTTGGAACCACACACACATATATTTATAATCAAAAACATTGGTATGGTGAGGGATTGATGGGATGGGGATCACAAACATACATTTTAATGTTCATCACCAATGAAAAAAATAAAACACTTTTATAGGCTTATAGGCTTAAAATTGTCATTAGTGCATTTAGATTTCTGGAGAATGACTAAAAATGTAAAATACCTTTACAATAATACAATGTTAATAGAAATTAGCCATATACTGAGGTCATTTTAGTGAGCTACCATTGTTTAAATATAAGAAAAGTAATTTCTTGATCCAAATTAGTGAAAACTTAAAAAAGATTGTCTTCAGAGGACATTATTTGAGGACAGTTTTTGTCTTTCAGATACATTCTGATACTCAAAAATCACTATAACAATTAGAGGTTTTCAATCATATCCTTAAAAAGATGTCAGATTTCCATTTCTACGGGAGATGTTATCACCGGTATATTCAATTCCACAGGGTAAGCCTTCTTTGTTATTATTAAGAACTTCATAGACATTAGAAAGACTGCCATTCATTGCTTTTTCATCTTTTCAAAAAGATACAGGCAGGCTTGCTAAACTAAAACTGACATCTTTAAAGGCATGCAACAAAAATATCCCCACAATGATTGTGAAGAAGCCACTCAAAGTCCCAATGACATCATCAACAGGCATATCTTGCCATTCTTTGAAAAGAATAGCTGAACAAGTCAGAACTGAAGTTGTAAAGAACACATAATATATTGGAGTCACAATGGAAGTGTTGAAAATGTCCAGAGCCCGGTTTAGGTAATTAATCTGTGTACTCACACAGACCACAAGACTAAGCAGCAGAATCCAGGCCAGGGGATGCTGCAGAACAGGCTTTCCAGCTAACAACTCCTTGATGGTGATGCCCAAACCCTTCACACAGGAGACTGATAATGCTCCAATCATAGAGCAGATTGTTATATACACAAGAATGTTTGTCTGTCCCTGTCAAGGTCCTACCACAAAGATGAATATCAAGGCCACAATGACCACAAATGTTGCAAAGACAACAAAACCTGGATCACCTAACTTATGTGACATTTCATTTATGGTCTCAATTTCCTCCTCCTTTGGAGCATGAATGACCATAACTGTAGACCCTAGAATACTTAGCAAACACCCAATTTTCCCATGAAGATTAAGTCTTTCATTTAGGAAGTATGAAGACAGAATGGCACTTACAAGAACACTGAGAGCACCCAGCGGAGTCACCAGTGTGGCTGGAGCAAAGGCATATGCAGCAAAGTTGACCACTTCCCCAGCTCCCATTGACAGCAGTCCAGCCTACCACAGCCACTCTTTAAGGTATGCATGGCCGCCTTGACCTGCTCTCATGGAGCCTTTTCTGGCAAGTCGCAAAAGGCCTTTTTTTTTCAAAATGAAACTCCCTCCAGTGAAAATGCTGGAGGTCATAGCCAACCCCAGACCAATATAAAAGTCATATTTTCCACGCCCCAGGCTCATTTCGTTTGTTACTTAAGTTCCTGTGAGTGACATTGATCACAGAACAGAGAAACTGTTTATACTGGAGAGCAGGATGATACAGTCTTCAAATATGTAAGTGATTACACGGTCTTTCTTTTCAGGAGCAGAGATGCTTCATTCATTCTCATCTTCTCGGAAACGATATCCTTTATTCTCATTTAAAGTAATTAACCATGGCAGAGTGGTTCCTCCCATAAAAACCATGGCTGACTAAGCGAAAAGACCTCTGCTTCTCGGGGTCCCTCTTCCAACTTTACGGTACCGAAAGGGCACATGACACGGGATCTCCAGGGACGGGGCTTTAATTAAAAAAAAAAAAACACGGTCCTAGACTAAAATTCTTGACATTTCCTCCCTGGCAAAGAAACGACAGGAGGCGCGCGGTCCCACTCGTTCTGGGTCATCGAGCTTCTTCAAGTGCTCGGACGGCCTTCGGCGGAGCAGCCGCGGCCAGCACCACCGCAGCCGCCCCTCTTCCTTTCTTTTTTTGTAAACAGGTTCTTACTTTGTAACCCTAGCTAGCCTGGAACTGGCTAGACCAGGTAGACCAGGCTGACCTTGACCTTAAAAGATTCACCTGCCTCAGCCTTCTGAGTGTTGGAATTAAAGGTATGTGTCACCACACACACACACACACACACACACACACACACACACACACACACTTTGAAAAATTATTTTTTAAGACCGATGGTAGGAGAAAGTCAAATACTAATATAAATTATAACAAATGATGGCATTATTTGAGTCATGTGGCTAGATTGTCATTTATGAGAATTTATGTTATTTTTGTAATAAATGCTGAAGATTTTGTTTGAACAGAACATGGATCTGAAATCATAGGCCTAAGGCCTCTGAGACCTCACAGTGCAGGTGGTTATACACTGATCAGGAATGAGGGGTTGAGAGACCAGTGCATCAATTGCCACGACTGTGGGGTTTAGCTTCCCAAGCTGAGAGTTCGGTATCTTGATCTGCAAGTAGCATGAAAAGCACTGTTTGCCACTGAGCCTGGGCTAATGCATGTCAGACCTCAAACTCCACCCCCACATTGACACTCTTCTTCCAACAAGACCACACCTGCCAATACGGCCAGTCACATGAGTTTATGGGGGCCATACCTTTTCAGATCACAAGAATATCTGGTTGATTTGGGTGAGCAACTTGAGATCTGAGTACAGGTCTAGAAATAACAACAAAATAAGTGGGCACAGGGTATGAGCTGGCTGCGTGGGCCCTTTGAGACATTTCATCTGGTTGCCAGAGATGGGAGGTGAAAAACCTATGGGAAAACTCCTTCTATCAGAGAGGGGACAGGCGGTGGAAACAGGTGAGTCTTTAAAGAGGGAGGAATCAGTAGCGGGAGATCAGCAGCAGCTGGGCAAAGGAAGCAGGGATGAATTTAGAACAGAGCCCCTCAGAAAGATGAGAGTTGAAAGCATGTGGCTGAAGGCCACGGTCTGTAAGGGAAAGCTTGTGAGGTGTCATAAGACCAAGGCAATAAACAGAAAACCAGTCACTGAGGTGTCAGAAACCACTCCCTGAAGTGTAGTAAGTCAAGTGTTTGCCAGAAAGCATACTGTGCTAAACATAGTGGCAGTCAGCTAGGATTCTAGCAGCCTTTCTGGGAAGTTGGTCACAACATGGTACTGCCAGGGAGGGGCAGGCAGAGCCAACAGGAAAGAAAGGTAGGACAGGTACTTCTGAGTACCTCAGGAATTTAGCTGGGTGGCCTCTGAACCCGTGGGAAGCAGACTAGGTTTTGTTAATCCTAAAATTCTCTGAGGTGATGGGTATCCGGGGTCTCAGAAACACCAGCCAGAAAAAAAAAAAACGAAAAAACAAAAAACAACAAGTTTACAGTAGCAGGGGTTTCATTGCTGGCTTGTCTTTACAGTGCCCTCTGGTGGCAGAGAACACAGATCCCAGCAGGGCACCGGGCCTGGGCTGAAAGGAAACAAGCTGATAACTGTTTTACCTTGAAAGTGGAGTTGACAGTGGCACACTGTCTCAGAGTCAGAACAAAGGATTGGGGCCGAATAAATGAGATTGGGGAGACAGTGGTGGCAGGGAGGCTTTGAGAGCATGCTAAAGCACTGACCTTGAGGGCAGTGTGACCTTGGACTTGACTCTACCACGAGACTGTAGTTCTTTGGGGGCAGGTCCTTGGTCAGACTGGTACTGCAGAGTGAGGGCCCCAGTGAGGTTCTAGATTTTTCATGAAATGTGGGAAACAAAAGCAAAGGTCAGAGAAATGATGATCTCTGAGGCTGGGAAAGCAAGCCTTCCATGGCTTTATACATATGAGAAACTTTAAAGTGGGCACAGTGGAGATTCCAGGTCTTCTCTCCCACCAACAAGACCAGAAAACCAGCAGATCCAGGGAGACCGGGGGACCAGCTGTTCAGGCTGGACCAGGTAAAACAGGCCCTGCATCCGGACCTGCATTTCAGTGCCTGGGGATTGCCTGGGAACTTCCACAGTGCTTCCCATTCTGGCAGGAGCCAAGCACCCCAGATCCCAGGTCTTCTCTTCCACCAATGAGACCAGCGGACCAGGTGGGAGGCTAAGCACCCCAGATTCCTGGTCTTCTTCTCCACCCATGGGACCAGAACTTGGACGAGGAATAGAAGAACTACCAGAGTATTGGACTTGCTAACACCCACCGAAAGGGAACTCTGGTCCCCTAAGGGGCTCTTTCTGCACCCACTAAAAGAAGAGATGGGAAAGAGACAATACTAAAACACACTCAGCAACAGCTGTCCCATGGTCTCGTGGTGGAAGAGAAGTCCTGGGATCTGGGGTGCTTGGCTCCCGCCAGGATGGGAAGTTCTATGGCTGTCCCCAGTCACTGGAAGGCATGCTGGGATGCGAGGCAAGGGCTCAGTCTTTAAAGTACCTTCTGCACAAGAATACAGACCTGAATTTGGACCCACAACACATACACAGATGCTGGACATCAGGTATACATCTGTAATGCTGGTGCTTAGCAGAGGAGACAGAGAGACACAGATCCCTGGTTTGGAGGCCAGCATCCAAGTCAAAAGAGTGAGATTCAGGTTTCAGGTATAGCAAGAGATTCTGCTTCAAAAACAGGAGACACCAAATACCAACTTCTGCCTTTCCCTTGCATGTGTGCACATGTGAACCTATACCTGCACAAACAAATGCACACCCACACCCATACACACACACACAGGCATGAATACACATACTGAAACATCAGAGCTAGTCAAGTCAATAGAATAGCATTCTACACATGGAGGCAGTGTGGCATGATTTTGATACCTTGAGAGAGCCAGGGTACCTGTTGGGTACATTATTACAGATCTCTGCAGTCATCTTATAGACAGGTAACAAACTGACCGTTATGAAAATTCCCTTCCTTTTGGTAAGGACGAATGCCACCAACACTGCAAACAAAATCCCAAAAGCACCCTACCTGAGGCCTCGCCCGTCCCCTCCATGCAGCACATGCATGCCAACACACCCTTCCCTATCCATGAAAGACACAGCCCTGAGGTCTGCAACTAGCAAAGTTTCCACCAATCCCTGTGAGCCTTGCCCCAGGCAATGTATGGACAAGGCTCCAAGATGCTCTGGGGAGGAGAGGGACAGGCACCACTGCTCCCCATGGAGATGTTTTCCTGTTGCTGATGGGCTGCAGGTTGCAGCCTGTGTTCTCAAGATTGATGTCCCTGCCTGGCCAGTAGGACTCCAACCTTGAGTGTTCCTTCTTCCAGAGCTTGGGGAAAGCTTGGGGCAGGACAATACAGCACCAGGTTGTGTTCCCATGGTGGACCACATGACTAGTAGCCCCAGGAGGCAGGTGCCAGCTCAGGCAACCAAAGCGGCACTGGCCAGTGTCAGCAGTAACATGGGCCTCAGGGTCTCAGCAGCAACAAACAGGCAGCTAAGAGCACCCTCAGGCAGCAGCCCAGGCTGCTGTGTCCTCAGATCCTGCCCCCCCCCCACTGAGCTCATGTTCCTTACTGCTCAAAAGCACTTCAGAAAGCATTTTCTGGTTCACACCTCGCACACACGAGGACAAAGCAGCAGGTGCTGAAGAGCCAAGTAGGACGCAGGAGTGGGAGCATCCCAGAAAGACATGGCAGAAGGCAACAGCAAGGTGGAGTACGGAGGCCCTGCCACAATGTCTGCCCACAATTGTCCTGACCTGCACTTCAGCATGTCTGCACCAAAGCACATGCAATATTCCTACACCTCTGCTAGGCCCCGCCCCCTGACTGAGGCTGTGCCTTCCCCTCTCTGGGACAGGAAATTCTTTACCCAGAAGGTGTGTGCTAGAGGCACCTGGCACCAGGCATGAAGGTGGCCCCAAGGCAGCAGTGCAGCTCCTTGCTGTTCTGCTTCCAAATTGCAGGGGCAGGAAGTGGACAGTGGTCCTCACTATGCAGACCAGGCTGGCCTCAAACTCACAGAGATCTATCTGCTTCTGCTTCCCTCCCAAGTGGTGGGATTAAAGGCAAGTGCCTCTATGCTCAGCTTTGAGATGTTTTTACAAGATGTCTGTCACATTACCAAGTATTTCTGAAAGTTCCTGGATATCAAGGGATAGATAAACTAATGCAAATTTAATGCAAGGCTGCCTTCTAAGCTATGACACACACTCAGAGGGCTGGTTGACATTAATAGAGGAGAAGTTGAATGAAGATTCTCAGAGATGAAAAATAACTAGATATTACTTCTGACCAACACAACTAAAGGCCGTCTACCAACAGTAGAATGGGGCTTTCATGGCAAGGCTGGGGAACACTAACCTGTTAGGCAAATCACAATCACCTCTCTCTGTTCTGTGTACTTCCTGTGGAAGTTCCTCACTACTGCCCCTGGGAACAGCATCGTGCTATGGTAAAAGTTAAAGTTAAAAAAAAACTCACTGTGGCTCTAAATGATTGATTCTGACTTTGGACTAGGCAAGCACTTTGTCCAGCCTGAAAGGCACAAGTACTAAAAAAGGGCAATGTACAAGAGTACAGCAGACCACAGTACCTAAAGAAAGTATCCTCTCACATACATGGCCAGGAAAGAAATCCTCCCACAACCCGTACACACCATTTCCCCCTACAGCCCAAGGGTTAATTACAGAGAAAAAGCTGGCCCAAGGGTAGCTGGTTTATATAGAATTCAGAGTGGGTAAAGAAAACTACAAATTTACTAGCTGGACAAAAATACCTATGTCCTCCAGCCTCTAATGCAATGGTCCTCAAGCTTTCTAAGGCTGAGACATTTGATACAGTTGTTCATGTTTTGGTGAGGATACCATAAACTGTCCTTGCTACCTCATAACTCTAACTTTGCTAGTGATGTGAATTGTAATATAAACATCTGATAAACAGGATATCTGATATGTGACCCCTGTGGAAGGGTTGGTCGACTCCCACCAAGGGGTTTTGGCCCACGATTCAAGAAGAACTGCCCTAAAGAATGAATGGATCAGGTTTGAGAATCACTGTTCTGAAGAATGGATCAGGGACCTCGACATAAAACTTAATTTCCTACACCAAATATAAGAGAGTTTATACAATACACTTCAACTTACAGACATGGGAAATGGCTTTCTGGACAGGACCCTGGGAGACCAATAATAAACAAATGGGACCATGTGAAACTGAAAAGCTTCTCTACAGTGATCACCATTGATCAAGTGCAAAGGTATCCACAAGGAGGGAAAAGTCTTTACTCAATGCCCTTCTGACACAGGGTTAGTGTCCAGAACACACAGGACTCAAATTACTAAACATCTAGAAATCTGACTACCCCATTTAAAACTGGGGCATAGCAGGGACATGGTGACATGAGCCTCTAGATCCAGTGTTTGGTGTTGAAGTTAAAGAGATGTCTGTGTATCCAAGCCAGCTAGGGATACACAGTGAGACCCTGGAAAAAAACTAGGAGTAGAACTAACTGTATTGCATAAAATGTGAAATAAAAAGGGCTGAGAAATCTATTTCTCTTTCACCATCCTTAGTCAACAGGGAACTGCAAATCAAAACTACTTCTTACTCAAGCCTGAATGGTAAAGATCAAAAGACAACTGGCAGCAGACAGACACTGATGAGGATTCAGGGAAAGGGGACACTTATTTAGTTAGGGTGTAAACTGCTGCAGCCACTATGGGAAATGGAGTAGAAGTTCCTCAGCAAGGTTATGGTCAGCTATAGCTTTCATTGGAATGCACGGAAAGGACTCTTTATTCTACTATAGGGACATCTGCTCATCCCTGTTCTTTGTTGCTCTATTCAGGGGAGCCAGGGTGCACAGTCAGTCTAAGATGTCCATTAACTGATGAAACAGTTAATAAAACTTTTAGTACATGTACACAATGGGATATTATTTAGCTGGTATCGGGGGTTTCCACTTGTTTTCATTTTAATTTTATGAAAAACTACTTCATTATAAAGAACTACTAAACCAATAAATATACCAGTGATCTAGCTAGATTAACGCAGCTACTCAAGCAAGCACTTACACATATCCACAATACATAGGCTTCAATGAAATTCTATACAGTTACAATAGCCATTCCAAATCCATGGAGCATTGCTTTACATTTTATATGTATTCTATCAATTACATTTTATACACTTATCAACAGTGTGAGTGTGTGTGTGTGTGTGTGTGTGTGTGTGTAGGGGGTGGGGATGACTATTAAAACAGCTAAATATCTTGCCATGGCTCATGTGAACTTTCCCAGAATTCTTCATCCTTTCTCCTATCATCTTTTCCTATTCACCTTTATAATTGTTACATATATGTTCATCCTTACATTTCTACTCTGAGCCATGTTAGGTACAGGGTTATGACAGAATGCGTATGATTTTTACTATCAGTGCTGAGTAGTCCTGTTTCTTAACCTGTGAACGATTTGATGAGAAATGATTCCTAGGGAGTGGGTTAAACCAACGACAACTTTCAAAACCACAAATAATCTAGCACTAGTACAAAGGGCTGGCAAGCTCCCAATGAGCATCAAAGAAGCCTGCCTACATTAATACTAGTCACAGACATACCAGGAAAATGGTGCCTGCTTGTATGTTTGGGGTGTGGTAGAAAAGTGCATATATCTGTCATTTAAAGAAACTTTGATATCCTTGAAGAATCATGAACAAACAACTATCAGCTGTCAATACCCATAGTATTTAAGTGTGTGTGTAGGTGTGCATGTGTGATTGTATGTACACTAATCCTACACATGTATACATGGGTGTATCTACAGTCACAAGCAAACTCCTTTGGTCCTGGTTTAGTTTTTGAGAGAATAGGGGTGGAAGAGAGTTGTCAGGGGAGAATGCAGGCCAACTCCATTTAAAGATCCCCAGGAAAAAAATCATCATTATGACAATTCCCTTCCTTTTGAAAACGATTAATACTCCAGCCACCAGAAACATAAGGACTCTGACAAAATCCCAAATGCACCCTACCCGAGGCCTCCTGACACCACCCTGCATCTGCAAGCCACAGCCAAGAGTCTGTGGCTAGCAAAGTTCCTGCTGCTCTCTGAGGGCCTATCCCCAGACAATGGATCCACAAGTTTCCTGGCTGCACAGGGATTCAGGGGGACAGGCTGCCTTGCTCACCTTGGAGATGTTTTCCTGGTCATTGAAGGGCTGCAGATTGCAGCCCTTGTTTTGAATGAAGTCTTCGTTGGGCTCATAAGACTCCAAGCTCCAGTGTGCATTCCTCCTGAGCTTGGGGTTGGATGACAGACAGCACCAGGTTGTGTTCTCATCATCGACTGCCCAGCTGATAGCTCCAGGCACTGACACTGGCTCAGCAAGCCACCTGGGCACCTCGGAGAATGGAAGCCACTCCAGTCCCGTTTGAGCATCAACAATGGTGGTGAGGCCTAGCCTTGAACAGCAGTGACAAGCTGGTGGCTAAAACGACCATCAGGCAGAAGCTAGGGAGCTACTGCCTCAGCCCCTGGTTCTAGATGAAGGAGCCTGAAGCAGTGCCTCCCACTATGATCTCCTTCGGGCCTGGCTCACAGCAGCAAATGCTTCGAGAAGTGGCTCTGGTTCACTCCGGGGACACACATGGGACACGCGAGCATTCATGGGAGAGCCAAGTAAATCACAGGAGCTGGAGCATCCCTGGCAGGCAAGGTGGAGTTTTGGAGGACTGCCCCCACCTGCCTTTTTTCTCTGATCTTGCCTTTCCTAGAGACCCTGCCCCAGACCCTATATCTCTGCCCGGCCACACACCCTACCCACCACCCTGCCTTCCCATCATCTCTGGGAGCAGAGATTCTTGGGCAGGAAGCTGTGCAGTTGATTTGCACCTGGCAGGAAGTTCACCAAGATGGCACTGAGACTCTTTGCTCTTCAGCTTCCAAATCGCAGGGGAAATAGATAGTGACCGCCAAGCCACAAGGGCACACCCTCTGGAGGGAGCCACAGAGCAGCCTCTTGTCTGAGAAAGGCTGGAGATTGCTGAGTGTTACTAATATTGGAAGAAGCTCCTGGTTGAGTTGGGAGCTCACCCTGTATTGTCATATTTCATGAATATACATATATGCAAGTGGTGTTGTGAAATCTCTTTAAAAAGATGTATAAAACCATAATCCAATAGGAAGTGTGTTAGGATTTTCTAGGTAAAGATTTTGGTCCTGTAGATAAAGTTTAAATTATTTGTTCTGAACAGGGCTGTGTATGGAGAATCCAATGTCAGTAACTCTTTCAAATGTAGTGTTTTTCATCTTGCTTCATTAACTTGTCATGAGGAGGACTGAGCGTTTGGAGAAGTAACAGGGACTAACATGACATGCCCTCCTCAATATGCAAATATCTAGAGTGGAAGATGGGCTGGACATGGGTCTCTGGTGAGAACTGTCCAGGTGTCAGTCTTCCACCTGCTTTAGGAGAGGTCAAGGCAGAGTCACCTTTAGAACCGAGGTTTTCCTCTCAGCCAGCTCCTTGCAGCAGTGGCCAGACTCCTTTGGGACAGACTGTCAGTATACAGATTAGCACCACTCTCTTCCAAATCATCTGGATAAATCTGTATCACTCAGTAAGAAATCCACCCTATGGATGAAACTAAACCTGAATTTTTCTACTATGAGGGAAATAGGTTATCTGATTTACCTGATTATTACAGGGCTCATATAGTTCAGAAATTTTAAAATTACTTGGTGACCTAAAGAAAACTCCATAAGAAGGTGCTTAGAGCATTATTGTTTTCAGAATGTCATTTGGAAGTCTAGTGAAGTAGTTCAGGCCTGTAATCTCAGCCCAGGGAGGATGTGAATTTAAGCCCATGCAGGGCTCTATGAGTTCTAGATTAAACTGACCTACAGAGTGAGAGCATGTCTAATAAAATAACAACAAACACCAAAAAATAAAACACAAACAAACAAGCAACAGATTCCCATGGAGAAAGTACTCTAGTAATATGAATAAGAAATTATGAAAGAAAGATTGTAAATTATACTACCCTGTACATGAATTTCTATATACTCACATGGATAACACCCTGCATTTGTTACATTTGTGATAATATAATGGATTCCTGTGATGAAAATTTACTTGGTGGATGAATTTATTATGTTTTTGATTGCAGAGGGCCCAGTCCATATTGCTAAGGGGCATGGTGGTATAGGGCAATTTTTTGCCCTGGATAGCAAGGCACAATAAAAGTTGATCCCAGAGAAGCCTGGATTCCTTGGGTTCAGTTCAGTGATTGTGTGTTTGCCTCTGCTTCCATCCGTCACAGGATGAAGGCTCCCGGATGGTTATAGACATCAAGTTCATTATCAGGGATGGGCATTCGAGGTGGTCTCTCCACCATTGCTTAGCTTGCCAATTGGTGTTATCCCTTTAGATCACTCGAGGTCACTCTGGTGCCTGATCTGTCTTCTATCCTATGATTCCCTCTTCCCCCTATTCTACCCCCCAGAAATTCAAAGAAGAGCTAATTCCAATACTCCTCAAAGTATTCCACACAATAGAAGCAGGAGGTTCACTGCCAAACTCTTTCTACGAGGCTACAATTACCTTGATACCCAAGCCACACAAAGACACAACTAAGAAAGAGAACTATAGACCAATTTCCCTCATGAACATTGATACAAAAATACTCAATAAAATACTTGCAAACTGGATTCAAGAACACATCAGAAAAATCATCCACCATGATCAAGTAGGCTTCATCCCAGGAATGCAGGGATGGTTCAACAGTAGAAAATCTATCAATGCAATCCACCATATTAAACAATCTGTGAAAGAAAAAACACATGATCATCTCACTAGATGCTGAAAAAGCCTTTGACAAAATCCAGCACCCCTTCATGATAAAGGTACTAGAGAGATCAGGGATAACAGGAACGTACCTGAATATAATAAAAGCAATATACAGTAAACCAACAGCTAACATCAAACTAAATGGAGAGAAACTCAAAGCAATTCCTCTAAAATCAGGAACAAGACAAGGCTGTCCACTCTCTCCATATATCTTCAATATTGTGCTTGAAGTTCTAGCTACAGCAAGAAGACAACAAAAGGAGATAAAGGGGATACAAATAGGAAAAGAAGAAGTCAAACATTCACTATTTGCAGATGATATGATAGTTTACATAAGTGACCCAAAAAAATTCTGCAAGGTGACTCCTAGAGCTGATAAACACCTTCAGCAATGTGGCAAGATACAAGGTAAACTCAAAAAAGTCAGTGGCCCTATTATATACAGATGATGAAGTGACTGAGAAAGAAATCAGAGAAACATCACCCTTTACAATAGCCAAAAACAGCATCAAATATCTGGGGATAATGTTAACCAAGGAAGTTAAAGACCTGTACATCAAGAACTTTGTGTCTTTAAAGAAAGAAATCAAAGAAGATACCAGAAAATGGAAAGATCTCCCATGCTCTTGGATTGGTAGGATCAACATAATAAAAATGGCAATCTTGCCAAAAGCAGTCTACAGATTCAATGCAATCCCTATCAAAATTCCATCACAATTCTTCAAGGACCTGGAAAGAACATTAATCAACTTTATATGGAAAAACAAAAGGCCCAGGATAGCTAAAACATCCCTATACAATAAAGGAACTTCAGGAGGCATCACCATACCTGACTTCAAGCTCTATTATAGAGCTATAGTCCTGAAAACAACCTGGTATTGGCACAAAAATAGGCAGGTAGACCAATGGAACCAAATCGAAAGCCCTAATTTTAACCCACACACAGGAACACTTTATTTTTGACAAAGAAGATACAACTGTACAATAAAAAAGAAAGCATCTTCAACAAATGGTGCTGGCATAATTGGGTACTGGTATGCAGAAGACTGCAGATAGATCCATGTTTATTGCCTTGTACAGAACTTAAGTCCAAATGGATCAAAGATCTCAACATAAATCCAGCCACACTGAAACTTTTAGAAGAGAAAGTGGGAGATACTCTTCAACGAGATGGTACAGGAGACCACTTCCTAAACATAACACCAGTGGCACAGGCACTGAGATCGACAATTAACAAATGGGACCTTCTGAAACTAAAAAGCTTCTGTAAGGCAAAGGACACAATCAAAAAGACAAAAAGGCAGGCCACAGAATGGGAGAAGATATTCACTAACCCCACATCTGACAGAGGGCTAATCTCCAAAATTTACAAAGAACTCAAGAAACAAGTCTCCAAAACACCAAAGGATCCAATTAAAAGGTGGGGTACAGAGCTAAATAGAGAATTCTCAGTAGAGGAGGCTAAAATGGCCAAGAGACACTTAAGAAAGTGCTCAACATCCTTAGCCATCAGGGAAATGCAAATCAAAACAACTCTGAGATACCATCTTCCTCCTGTCAGAATGGCTAGAATCAAAAACACCAAAGACAATTTATGCTGGAGAGGATGTGGAGAGAGAGGAACACTCCTCCACTGCTGGTGGGAGTGCCGACTCATACAGCCTCTTTGGAAATCAGTATGGAGATTCCTCAGGAAAATGGGAATTAATCTACCACTAGACCCAGCAATTCCACTCTTAGGCATATATCCAAATGAGGCAGGTTCATACAACAAGGGCATCTGCTCCACAAAGTTCATAGCAGCATTATTTATAATAGCCAGAACCTGGAAGCAACCTAGATGGCCCTCAACTGAAGAGTGGATAGAGAAAATGTGGTACATTTACACAATGGAGTATTACTCAGCAGAAAAAAAACAATGGAATCTTGAAATTCGCAGGGAAATGGATAGCACTGGAAGAAACCATCCTGAGTGAGGTAACCCAGTTGTAAAAAGACAAACATGGTATGTAGTCACTCATATATGGATTTTAGACATGGATCAGCATAGTGCCAGTCTGCACTTCCACTGATAGAGAGTCTGGGAAACAGGAAAGAACCTAAAAGATATGCATATATGCATAGTACCCAAGAGAAGAGGATTGAGACAAGATCCTCTGAATGGATGGGGAACATGGCGAGGGGTGGGGGGGAGTGGGACCTGGGAAGAAGAGAGGGGGTGAAGAGGAAGAGAGTTGGTCATGGGGGAACAGGAAGTTGAGGGGTTGGGAGTAGAATAGGGGGAAGAGGGAATCATAGGATAGAAGACAGATCAGGCACCAGAGTGACCTTGAGTGATCTATAGGGATAACACCAATTGGCAAGCTAAGCAATAGTGGAGAGACCACCTCGAATGCCCATTCCTGATAATGAACTTGATGTCTATAACCATCCGGGAGATTTTGTTTTTTTACTCACTTACTTGGGGGCTGAGTTTCCCAAGGTCTCTCATTCTCTGTATAATGTCTCGCTGTAGGTCTCTGTATTTGTTCCTGTCTGCTGGAGAAGGATGCTTCTCTTATGATGGCTGGGCAAGTCACTGATCTCTGACTATAGCAGAATGTCATTGAGAGACATTTTATTGATACATTCCCCTAGTAGAACAGCATTATTTCGTTTTCCCCCTAGGTCCCTGGCCTATCTAGTCTCAGGTTCTTAGTTACCCAAGCAGTGTCAGCTATGGGTTCCATCTCATGGAAAGGTACTACGCTTTACTTCTTAGGTCATGATGGACTGCAATAACAGTACCCCATGAACAAAGCAATAATACTATTCCAAAAAAGAAAATTGTTATAAGTATCAGAGTGACTATAATTAAATTTGAATATATGCCTTGCATCCAGAGAGAGAGCTTTACATATGTGTGTGTGTTTATGTATATATAAAACCTGTGTGTGTATACTAGAAGAGTTAAAACATTGCTATTTATTTTATTGAAGAAATGGAATCTCATTCTTGAATTTCTGTTATTTCTGTAGCACCTATTTCACATTGCTGTGTTATATGAACTATTTAGTTAATGAGTTTTTTCTTTAGATGAATTTGATTTTCTTTTAGTTTTATCCTGAATCGATGTATTATACCAGGAAAAGGCTGGATTCCTGTTACAGAGTGTTTTCTTATGCATATTCAGTAAAATCACACATAAACAGCTTAATGTCTGTGTAACATCTACAACCATTTTATGTATGATCAATAATTCCTTTACTCCAGTGACAATTGTATGATGCAACCCTTAGGAATGATATTGTAGTTATTTTTTTAATTTAAAGGGATGTTTTTAACGTGAGAGAAAATAAGATTCAAAACAGTGTATTTTATGAGCCTGCTTTTGTTACAAACTATATAGTAATAAATACTCTTACATGTTAAGATAATATGAACTAAAATATTACCAAGGAAAGTACCATGGTGGTATAATTAGGAGGAATTTTTAACTTTTAGTTTCTTTCTGTTGTATATTTGTTTAGGTAAGGTCTCACTGAGTAGGTCTGGCTGGCCTGGGACTTGCTATGTAGTCAATATTGACCTCAGACTCAGAGTCAGCTTTCCTCTGCCTCCTGAATGCTGGGATTAAAAGCAGGTGCCATATCCTGCATACTCTAATTTCTTAAACTGTTTATACATATGCGTTTTCTAATCAGGAGCTTAAAAGAGAATAAGATTGTAAATTATTATTTAGCTATTATAATATTTAGCTGCCAAGAGGTTAATTAAGACTTCTTATAGACTGTAGTTAATTTGCTATCATGTAATTTTTTAAAATAGCTGTACATATGCTTGTTATCTTCACAAGTGGTTTTTTTTTTGGATTATAGGACACCCCTATTGGTATCTTCAGAGAATTGGAGACTTAATGTGGGAAATGTTGACACATTTTAGTAACAGAAGTGTTGGGTGTGAATATAATGAAAAACTTTCTTATTCCAAGACAAGTTACTCAAATTGAAGGAACAACAACAAAACAAACAACACCCCCAGAAACTGGCCAATTAAACAAACAACAATAACCAATATAGGCTATCATTGGAAGGTACATTTAAAAAATCCTAAGGGTAGAAAGGAGTACTTTTATGGAGAAATATGATAATCCTGTTTTGAAATGCCCAGATTGTGGTACCTGGGAAATGTCATGTGAAGATTTTTTTATTTTAAATAGCTTGTTTTACATGTCAATCCCAGTTGCCTCTCCCTCCCCTCCTCCCGCACCTCCCCAACCTTCCCCCCATCCTCTCAGCCTATTGCCAATTCCTTCCACATAGGGGATATCTAGAGTCTATCATTTCATTCAGTGTAGGGTCCAGGCACTTCCCTAAGAGTCCAGGCAGAGAGAGCAACCCTCTTTGTGTTATGGACACACGATGTCTGTTAGTATTCGAGGGATAAACACTGATCCACTGCTCAGGACCCCATAAGTAGCCCAGGCCTCCACATTAACTCTCACATTCAGGGGGTCTGGATTGGTCCCATGCTGGCCTCCCAGCTCTCGCTCTGGGGTCCAAGAGCTCTCATCTTCACAAGTGTTTTAATTTGATGTTTTTCTTCAAAACAATTTCACTTCTCTCTAAAACAGGCCATTCAGAAAGACAATATTGGAGTTGTAAGAATACATGCTGAAAATGCAATTCATAAGAAAAAACAAGCAAAAATAATCTTGATCTTGAGGAATAAGGCTGATGGTCAGGCAGCCAGACTTCAAGCTGCAGTGACAATGGGCAAGGTAAGACTAAGCATCTGGCAATAAAATAACATTTTACTGAAGTTTGATGAGACTAGGAAGACTTACAAAAATAACAAATCTGGGTTTTTTACAGGATATTATATGGTGTTAATAAAGGGCTTCATGGAAAGTTAGACTTAGTAAGGAAAACTATTTTGGCAGTGAACTTTCCAACTGTTTTATTAGCTGCTTACTAAGAAATGTCAGTAAAATAAACCAGACAATGACTAGACCTAGATACAGAATGTGGTTTTACTGTTAAGAAAATAATAGATAAGTTTCCTAAATTATATGTAACTAATATATTTAAAAGACTACAAAAGTTACATGTTTCTAAATCAGTTTTTCTATTCCAAATAGGTGAAAAAAATCCATGGCAGCTATACTTAAAACTTTGGGTGCTACATTGACACATATGGATCTTGAAAAGGTAAAAACAAACAATTACCATTGTTACACTATGTTCAGACAGCATCTTTTCAGGATACATTTTTCTTACAGCCATATCGTTATAGATTTCAGCCTTAATGGACAAATTTGAACATCAGTTTGAAACAATGGATGTTCAAACACAACAAATGGAAGATGCACTGAGTAGTACTAAAACTGTCATAACACTACAGGTAAGAATAATGTCTTTACTTAGAGTGGTTTCTTAAAGATGGCTTGATCCCCTATGTGGAAGTATGTGGCAATAGGGTGGGAGGGAGGGTGGAAGGGGAGTGCGGGAGGAGGGGAGGGAGAGGGAACTGGGATTGACATGTAAAACAAGCTATTTAAAATTAAAAAAAAAACTAACGAAAAAAAAAAAGATGGCTTGATCTGGTCATAGTGACAGATGCTTGTAATTTAAGCACTCAGCTCCCTAGTGATTGGGAATTGAGGCAAGATTTCTATGAGGTCAAGACTAGCCTGTGCGATGGAATAAGTTCCAGGCCAGCCTGAATTACATAGTGGGAACCTGTCTCAAAACAACAAATCACCTGCATTCCAAATGTAATGGCTTTATGAATAGAAATCATCTTACCTTATGGGAACACACAGTGTCTCAGATGGAGGTAGGCAGCTTGCTACTGCTCTGCTCTCAGATTCTTGAGAATGTTTTAGAGGATAATTTTACCTAGCACCTAGCATGCTTTGGAATTCTGGTAATTTTATTCAATCACAAATGTAGAATCTAGAGCCTGTTTCCGCATGTTTGCTAATGCTCTTATATTAATAACATTAAACCTAAAAGTATATAATATTTGGGTAACATACTTTGCTACATATATTGTTTAATGTTTGAATCAATGTCCACATATATACTCAAATATTTGATATTTATTAATGGTTTAAAAATGGAAAATACTGTTGGGCAGTGGTGGCACATGCCTTTAATCCCAGCACTTGGAGGCAGAGGCAGGCAGATCTCTGTGAGCTCGAGGCCAGGCTGGACCGACAGCCTCCGAAACAATACAGAGAAACCCTGTCTCATAAAACCAAAAAAAGCAGGAAAATACTTTCTTTTAGTGTTTTAGAAATACATAATGCACTGCTGTTACTATAGTTACTCCTGTGTACATCAGAAATTTTTGTTCCACTCTTGCTGTTATTTATTACTAATTTACCACATTTTCCTGTATCCCAATCTTTTTTTTTTTCTGTTGGGGAAGGGGGAGTTCAAGACAGGGTTTCTCTGTGTAGCTTTGAAGGCTGTCCTCAAACTTGCTCTAAATCTGCCTGCCTCTGCCTCCCAAGTGCTGAGATTAAAGGTGTACTCCACCACCACCCAATTTGTAACCCAATCTTATTTAGCCTCTGATAACCACAATTTTACCCTCAGCTTGCTTATATAATTCATATTATACCATACCTGACAGTTTTCTGTGTAACATATCTCACTTATTATTTTATATTCAACCCATGTGACAAATGATAGAATTTTATTCTTTAGGTGGAGGAAATAGTATTTTGTATGTAGTACATGGTCCTTTTTTAGTCATTGGTTCCTAAACATATAATTTTGTTTCTATTTCATGGCTCTCAAGAATGTTATTCTGTGGAGCACTCCCTGACCAGCAGGAAAGACTACCACCAGACAAGGATTCTTCCCAAATCACGCTTTATTGGAGCCTCTTGGTTGAAGGGAGAGCAGGAAGCAAGGGACCCCAAACAAAGACTGCAGCTGCTTATACAGGAGCTGAGGCAGCGTGCAACTGTCCTATTGGTCGAGCACCCCTGGCAGCCACCTCAGGCTCCCTGATTGGCCCAGCAAGCTGAAGACACTGAGCATGCTCCAGCTGGTGATTCTGGTTATGACTCTATATGGAGTTGTTTACTCCAGCCCTGCAGGGGCCCAGTGCCATCTTGGAATGGCGGCCACACCTCATGGCTCCCTGCAGTTCCCCCTTCTTTTTTTCCTTCAGAGCCAAGTCAGGTCTTATTCCCGATCAGGTCTTCACCTCATGATGTGTGGACCGATCAAGGGAGGCCAAAAACACCTAATAGCATTCCTTCTCCAGTGCAATGGGATCAATCCCTTGGAGGTGCAAAGGCAATGCTACGAAGGGGCCAGCACGCCTTCTTCAGTGCAATGGGCAAATATCCCATGAGGGTGCAAAGGCCGTGCTTGGCTAGTGGCTCCTGAGAGCGGACAGCCATACTTGGGGGGAGTTGCCTTTCTCAAGAGCAGCCAGTGCCTGCAGCATTACTGCCTTATCACGGGACACCTGAGTCCGCAGGCGGCAGGTCAACCAAAGGCACAGTATGCACCCTCCTATGCAGCATGCAAAAAACATCCCTACCCCCACCCACTCCTTGAACAGGGAGAAGGCAGAGGAGATCCAGGACTGTAGTCCCTTCGCCAAGCAGAGATCCACACACATTGAATTAATTAGGACTACAGCATGCCTAAGGTCTTCCAGGGTGGCATCAAAATCCTCAGACCAATTTCCTGCAAGATACAAGGACAAAGAGCGAGACAAATTGGCAGCCCTAGTAAAATTTTCATATTGAACACTGGTAATGCACAGGGCGTCCAACTTCCATTCGCAGCCCAATTGGGCCAGCTGCCAAAGAATATCCACCTGCTCTTGTACCAAATCTATTCTTTGGTTGATCACCATTAATCCACCTTTAATATGAGCATCCATGGTGGTTTGTTTGTCTATGGCTGAGGCTACAGCGGTGGACAACCGATTAAGCGTCTCACCTGTTTGAACAGCAGTAGTCATGGCAATAGCCGCCGTAGTGGCAGAGGCCACTATGGCCGACATTGCGACCACCACCAAAGCCGTGACACTGAAGTCCCTCTTGTGACGAAATAACGTCATCGTACTAGGGGCTTCTACCGGCACAGGGACCCAACGAGGGACCCATGCTACCAAGGCTCGAGTGTATTTAGCCATGTTCCAGCATTGTGATAATGAGCAAGTCTCATTAGAGCAATTGGTAAAAGAAGAATTACTTAAAATAAACAAAAATGGAGGATGAAGGCATACTGGGGCAGCTGTAAGAGGTAACATTTACAACATCTTCCAACCTTTTGGTGCATCCTCCAGTACCATTAACTTGCATAAACCCCAGCACCATCCCTCCCCCTCTATTTCTTGCTACCTCTCTTTCAGTCAGATTATACACACAACTAAACTTACTATATCCTGTCTCCCCCCCCTCCCAACAACACAAAAGGGGAAATATCTGAACAGCTACCATATACACCACAAAGTAACCATTTATCATAGGGAATCATAATATCCGCCTGCATAAAAAAACCATGGTAAACGAGAACCTATGAGGGGCTGGTCCCCGCATATAAGGTGAAAAGGTGAATCTATGTGCGCTATCCGCCCAGGCGACCATGTGAGACTGACAGTCTGTCCAAGGCCAAAGTTCTCCTTCCTTAAGGGAGCCCCAGCAGTGTGGAGCAAGTCGTGGCTGGACAGGCGTAGACTCACTTTCTGAAACATTGGGGAAGGACACAAAGGTACCATTGAACCAAAGGGCCTTTTGGGTATAAGAATAATTGCTAAACTGAAAAGGGGACGACTGATTCCCTGGCCCAAATTGCCAATTTCTTCTCTCCTGGGAAACCAAAGTAAAGTCTTGATCCTGCTGGAACCATGCCAAACCCTGCTTTCTTAGAGCAATGCATGATCCCGGGTTTATTTCCAAAGTAAAACATAGGGAACCCTCTTCCATAAAACTTCTATTCTCCCCTAAGGGGGCCACATGCATATCAAGGGGTAACATGGGAAGACCCAACATTTTCTGACTGATAAAAAATCGTGGGAAAACAGCTGCATTATGCCTGACAGGAATCGGCTTGGGGAAGGCTGACAGAATCCCCCATCTCTGCTCCGCTCGACTCTGTATCATCTTCCACAGGATCGACAGCATCAATATCTTGACGAATGGCAGAATCATTTTCCTGAGCCTCGACAACTCTGGTCAGGTGACTCGGAACCCAATGAGGTGCTTCTTGCCCCTGTGGAAAAACACAAACAGCTCCTCTGGACCTCCGAATGACGGGGTCTGGGCCATACCATTTGTTATCCAGCACATTCTTCCACATCACATCCCCTACCCTATCCGGGGTGGGGTAGGTGTGTCGGTCAGCCGCTGTACGGCCTTTGTCATCCATTATCAAGAAATTGAGAGTAAAAAGGGCCATGGCAATCCTGTTCCTAGGGGAGGCAGTCTCAGCCACTCCCCCTTTTTGTTTTTGTAAGAGTTCCTTGATGCTGCAATTAGCTCTCTCCACTATCCCCTGGCCTTGGGGATTATAAGGCAAGCCAAAGGTATGTGCAACCTGAAGTTGTGCGCAGAAGGTGCGAAAACCCTTGGAAGAGTAGGCAGGGCCATTATCCGTCTTCAGACAGACTGGCTTGCCCCAAGCCACCCAAGCTTCCAGGCAGTGGGTTTTAACATGAGTGGACTTTTCCCCTGCCAGAGGGGTGGCAAAAATAACACCCGAATAGGTATCCACTGAGACATGAAGATATTTGACACGGCCAAATTCTGGAACATGAGTGACATCCATTTGCCACAAGGTATTTGGTCATAGGCCTTGGGGGTTAACGCCTACATGGGGATGAAAGAAGGTGATACAAGAAGAACAGGCTTTTACAATGCTTCGAGCATCATGTCTGGTCAAAGCAAACTTTCTCCGCAGGGTATCGGCGGGGACATGATACAGGTTATGAAAATCCCGAGCTTGCTGGATGCGATCTGCAACCACCATAGTCATCAATGCTCTGGTGGCTAAATTAGCTTGCTCATTGCCTTTAGCAATAAAGCCAGGAAGCAAGGTATGTGCTCTAACATGGCCAACAAAAAAGGAATGGCTTCTTTGTAAAATACAGTGTTGAATCTGTAACAAGATATTTGAGATGGGGCTTGCCTGACGAACTGAGGCAGCCACCTCAAGGGAGGAAACCGCATTAACCACGTACTGGGAATCTGAAAACAAATTAAAGGGTTCTGAAAATTTCTTGAAAACTTCAAGTACCACCAAGCATTCAGTTGCTTGGGGTGTATCAGGTTGAAAAGAAAAAACCTGAGGCGTCGGTGTCCCACAACCATCGCCCCTTTTCCTGTTTTTGACCCATCAGTAAATATAGTCATGGCACCGACCAGGGGAACGGGTGAAGTGACCTTGGGAAAATAGACCAGATTATCATCCACAAAACTTAACAATGGATGTTTTGGAAAGTGATTATCTATAATATTAGAAAAGGAGCAGAGTAAAACTGCCCAATCATCCACAGTGGCAGCCAAAACTTCTACCTGATCTTTGGTATAAGGAATGATTAGCTTATCCGGCGTTTTTGCAAAGGATGTTAAGCAAAATTTTATGCCAATCATGGCCTGAAGGGCTACTAGGGCAGGATAATAATTAAGGGTCCGCATTCCCACCGAATTGCCATGTAGCCACCAGAGGGGCCCATCCTGCCATAACACACCAGTGGGAGAATGTCTTGTCTTTAGGATGTATAAAGAAATGGGAAGAGATGGATCATATCTATTAAGCTGTGCCGGGACAGTGCCTCCTCCACCAAGCGTAAGGAACGCTTTGCTGCAGGAGTCAAGGCCCGCGGGGAGGTCACATCAGGATTGCCCTCTAATATGGAAAATAGGGGCAATAATTCAGATCTAGGGAGGTGAAGATAACCCCTAACCCAATTGTTATCCCCAAGCAACTGCTGGACGTCGTTGTGTGTCGTCAGATGTTGAGTCCGAATAAGGATCTTCTGGGGGCGAATAGTATCTGGCTGAATTATCATCCCCAGGAACTTAGCTGTGGTCAAATGTTGTACCTTTTCAGGAGCTATAACCAGGCCCCGAGCCTCCAGTGTAGAAACTGTCCTTTGAAAGGCATCCTCAAGATTTTGTAGGGAACGGGCTGCCAACAGGATGTCATCCATATAATGAATAATACGCACATCAGGATATTGCTGCCGCACAGCCAACAAGGCAGCATCCACAGACAGTTGGCACATTGTAGGACTATTAGCCATCCCCTGTGGGAGGACCCGCCATTGAAAATGGGCATCGGGTTGTTCATGATTAATGGAGGGTATGGTAAAAGCAAAGCGCTCCCTGTCTTGCTTACACAGGGGGATCGAGAAGAAACAATCTTTAATATCCAAGATCATCACAGGCCAATTTCTCGGTAGAGCAGAAAGTAATGGGAGACCTCTTTGAGTAGGCTCCATGATCTGCATTTGGTTATTAACAGCTCTCAAGTCATGGAGCAATCGCCATTTTCCAGATGGTTTCTTAATGACAAAAATTGGTGTATTCCATGGCGAAACAGAGGGCTCAATATGGTCCAAGTGAAGCTGTTCCTGGACAAGCTGTTTAATTGCTTCTAATTTCTCTTGAGAAAGGGGCCACTGGGGTACCCACACCGCCTTCTGAGTTGTCCAAGGTATGGGGAGAGGCTGAATATCAGAAGCCAATGAGTCAGTGGCCCCTAAGAAAAACCCAGCCCTTTCCAGTCTGTCTTCACAGACGGGATGATGGGCTGAGATATACCCTGAAGATTTTTTCCTAGCCCCTTAGTGGGGATGAATCCCCTGTTTTTACTTTCCTCTGAGAACTCATTTGTCAACCGCAGCTGTAACTGCTGTTGGATGTCTCTGCCCCAAAGATTAATGGGGAGGTCAATTACAAAAGGTTGAACTCTGCCCTGTTGGTCCTCCATCTTCCAGACCAGCTCTTTCGAGCTTATACAGGGCGTGTGTGCATAGCCCAAGCCCTATAGGGATTGGGCCGAGCATTGGAGGGACCATTGTTTAGGCCATTCTTTAATTCTAATAATACTCCTGTCAGCGCCCATGTCAACTAAGCCATAAAAGGGCCTCCCTTCAATGATTAATTGTAATACAGGTCTGTCATCAAGAGCCATAGACAAACAAGCCAGATCAACTCCTGTAGAGCCCAGGCCTCCCTTTTCTCTGGCCCCTTTTCTTGAGGGAAACATCCCATGGGACGAGGGCAGGAGCAGGAGCTGAGCAATGTGATCTCCAGGAGCAATTGAAATAACCCCTGACAGGGAGTGACAAAGAAGCTTAATCTCCCCAGTATAATCCGGGTTGATTACTCCCGGGAAAATCATAAGCCCTTTCATTGTTGACGAAGAATGTCCCAAAACTATCCACACTTGGCCCTCTGGCAATGGACCTGACATGTCTGACGTCAAAATCTGAACCCCCATCTCAGGCGTTAATACCAATCCGGAGGTGGCACAGAGGTCCAGCCCTGCGGAGCTGCTAGTCGCTCGCTGGGTGACTGACTTGGCCCCATCAATTGGGGAGTCTGTGTTGACATAGGGGTCTGAAATGCCCCAAATATTTTTGGGCCCTGGGGACGGGGGGGCCCTCACCCCATTTTTTGACCCGGCTGTATCTGGTGGAAGAAGGGGGTGGCCATTTATGTCCTTAGTGGAGTGACACTCATTTGCCCAATGTTTGCCTTTCTTACAGCGTGGACAAGTCCCAGGCATGCGCGAACCTGTCGATGCAGGTTGCCTAGGCGAGACAGTGCCATTAGGGCAATTTCTTTTTAAATGTCCTGGCTGACCACATCGGAAGCAGCCTTTTCCTTTGGAATCATGAGCGGCTTTAGTTACAGAAAGCACAGCCGCAGCAAGGCCAGCGTTAGTCAGGGGGCCCCCCCACCTCCCGGCAAGCTTTGATCCAAGCATCTAAATTCTTATGTCTGACTGGGGCTATGGCCCTTTGACACTCTTTTGTACTTTGTTCAAAGATAATTTGTTGTACAAAAGGCATGGTGTATTCAGCACCACCTATTGTCTTATCTGCTACCTCAAGTAGCCTGGCTACAAAATCTGCAAAAGGTTCCGCGGGACCCTGAATGATCTTTGTCAAGTTACCAGCCACTTCCCCTTTATTGGGGAGGGCTCTCCAGGCCCGATAATGAATTTCATTTATTTGTTGATAAACATCCATGGGGAGGCCAACCTGATTGCCCAAATATCGTCCAAGGCCCAGGAGCATGTCTGCTGTCCATTCTGGGTGCCCATTTTGAATATGTATTCTAGCCTGTGTCTGGGCATTATCAGCGGCCAGGGACTTAAAGTCCAAGAATTGGCCCTTAGTTAGGCACGCTCTGCCCAACTCAATCCAATCTGTGGGCGTCAGCAGTGAGACGCAGATTCTGCGCAAAAGGGCGATCGAGTAATCTGCTGTAGCCCCAAAGTCTTTCACCGCCGTGACTAAATCTTTCAATTGCTTATAGGGGACGGGCTCATATCTCCTCTCCTGAGTCATTAGATCCTCCAGCACCAGAAATGCTGAGGCTAAATGGGCCCAGATGCCCTGGCTAATGTGATGGCAGCCTCCCCGCACTCCAAAATGCAAAGGAGCAACCTTTATAGGTGGTGCGGAGGGCACAACCCGTGGCGGGTCAGGTGGACGAGGTGTCAGATTTTTTATGCCATATGAGGGGTTGTGGGCAGGAGGGTGTACTCCTGGCCATTCCCATTCCTCCTCTCGATACCTTGCTGCTTCCTCTTCCAATTCCTCCTCATCATCATGACTAAGTTCATCATCTGACAACTCTAGATTAGAAAATTCTCTCAAGACAGGGTAAAGTCGGCCTGCCTCCTCCCCTGGCCTGGGGAGGGGCTGTTCCTCTTTCTTTTTATCTAATTTCTCCTTCTCATCTTTGCATATGATTATTTGCTTTTCCTTCTTTTCTATTTTTTTCTTAGGCCTATCCAAGTTTCCCTCTTGTATGTCTGATTCTGAAAAACTATCCTGGTGTGCTATCAATGCTTTTTGCCCTTCCCTAATGATTTCTGTATTGGTTCCCTCTCTGAGACAGTCACGCACAAGGCCCCAGAAAGGAATCGTGCCCCTTTTTAGTTTTCTTTCTCTCTCTGCTGTTTCGAGATCAAGCCCTAGCTTTTCCCAGGAGGGCAAAGTAAGATCCCCTGAGACTGCGAACCATGGAGCTGATTTATCTATATCTGTCAGCAAGGTGGTGATTGTCCGCCTTGACACCTTTAAATCACGTTGTCTAAGTAAGGCCTGTACGGGGCCTATCATGTCCACCATCTCTTGAACAGCGCCCTGGACGTTACCCATGGTACGTCAAGTCACCACTTTATCTACAGCGGACTTATCTGGCTTTTTCGAAAGGCTGCGTAAATTATGATAGACTCTAATCTGGATTTGGTTCCTCCCAAAGGCTGTTTTATCTACAACAGGCTTACTTTCGGGTTTAAGAATGCCTGCAGCAGCACAGGCACTCTTGCTCAGGCCTATGACAGCGCAACCAAAAACAGCAAAAGAGCACAACAACTACCATCAACACAAAAACCAGACAGAACACCAAAGGATCCATCCCCCCAATCAGCATACCTGGAGAAAACTTGCTTACCGACGTCGCCGCTCCACGTGTTGGGTTCTGAATCCTCTGTGGTCCCTCGCTCGGTACCAAAAGGAGTCCCAGCGTCCCGGGTTTCGGCACCAGTTGTGGAGACTACCACCAGACAAGGATTCTTCCCAAATCACGCTTTATTGGAGCCTCTTGGTTGAAGGGAGAACAGGAAGCAAGGGACCCCGAACAAAGACTGCAGCTGCTTATACAGGAGCTGAGGCAGCGTGCAACTGTCCTATTGGTCAAGCACCCCTGGCAGCCACCTCAGGCTCCCTGATTGGCCCAGCAAGCTGAAGACACTGAGCATGCTCCAGCTGGTGATTCTGGTTATGACCCTATATGGAGTTGTTTACTCCAGCCCTGCAGGGGCCCAGTGCCATCTTGGAATGGCGGCCACACCTCATGGCTCCCTGCATTATTCCAATGAGTGTGAGGGTACCTATGCCTCTTTAACATGCTATTTCAATTTCCCTGGAATATATAACTACTAGTCAAATTACTCTGTCAAATAGTAGTTTGAGATTTTAAGGAACCATTATGCTGTTTTCCATAATGTAGAAATTTACATTCTACCAATAGTATATACAAGTCACCTTTTCTCTACATTTTCCTTAGGAAGGTACATTATGTCACTTTGAAATGATTTTATGATTATTTAGATTTCAGAAACACAATAATTGGAAACATGAGTTGGTGAAATAAACATATTTGAATTTTCAGTCATTTTCTGCTAATAATTAACTTTGAGAACTGGATTGAGATGCTACCCTGAGGTTCTGAGGATGCAGCTCAGCTGCTAGGATGCAGGTGTAGCATGCTCTATCAGTCAACTTTTTTATTTGATGGCTATTTATCTGTTGTGAACAGTGCTCCTTACTTACAACATTAAAAACCTAAATTCTTCATGTGAATTTAAGTATGTGGGGGGAGGCAGCTCTGTAATAGAGCATACATGTGACTTGGGAACAAAGGCATTATATCCTCCCAGGTTTTAGAATTAAAGGCAGTGAGAGCCTCTGGACATGGTTACTAAGAACTGAACTGTTGAATATCTCTTTCTAACCTCCATTTTAAAACTTGTAGATTAGTTTCCCAAGCCAAACCATACCCAGAACCTACACCAAAAGGTAATGCTACAAAATTATGATTTTTTTAAATTTCAGAACCAAGTGGACATGCTACTTCAGGAAATGGCAGATGAAGCTGTGTAAGATGTTGCTATTCTAGTGCTTTTGAGTAATCTTGATTGATATTTAGAAATTTTAAAATCTGATGATATGGAGTTAAGGTGTGGCTAGAGTGTTTTTGGCCTAGTATGTGTAAGGTCCTGGATTGAAGCATAAGCAGTACTAAAAATTTGCTATGGATTGAAAACCTTGTCTTTAAAACCATTAGTCTGACCACACCTGTGTCTTCTGGTACTTTGCTGGTGCTTAAGGTGAGTGGGGGCCCTGCTCTGAGCCCCAACTCCCTACATCCTCCAGCTCCATCTCCCTGGCCATTTTCTGTGCCTAGAGAAGACCTGCCCCTCTTGGGAGGACCACCTTGAGTCTGCCCACACCTTAGTCTTCAGTGCCTTCAGGTCCTTTCCCAGGGTTTAAGGAGAGTGGGGGTGCCGATCTGAGCCCCAACTTCCTACATCCCTGGCTCCATCTCCCTGGACATTTGATGTGCCTAGAGAAGACCTGCACCTCAAAGAAGAATCACCCTGAGTCTGCCCACACCTGTGTCTTTTGGTCCTTTGCCAGTGCTTATGGAGAGGAAGAGACCCCATGAGTTCCCACTGAAAGAAAGGATGGGAAGAACGCATTATAAAAACACAGCCAACAACAGAGGAAACAGTATGACACCACCAGAGTCTAGAAACTTCTACACTAGCAAGAACTGAACATATCAACACTGATGAAACAGAAAAGAATGACCTTCAAAACAGCCTCCTGAAAGTGATAGAGGCCCTGAAAGAGGATATGAGAAAATCCCTTAAAGAAATGGAAGAAAACACAAACCAAAAAATGCAAGAAATCAACAAATCTATTAAGGAAAGTAAGGAAACCCAAGAAAAAAACAATAAAACAGATGAAGCAAACAAATCAAACAGTTCAAGACCAGAAAACCGAAATGGAGACAATAAAAAAACACAAACTGAGGTAATGCTGGAATTCAAAAGGTTGAAAAAACAATCAGGAACTACAGATGCAAGGATAACTAACAGAATACAAGAGATGGAAGACAGAATCTCGTGCACTGAAGATAAACTAGAGGAAATAGATTCATCAACAAAAGAAAGTCTTAAATATAGCAAATCCTTAACACAAATTATTCAGGAAATATGGGACACTGTGAAAAGTCCAAAGCTAAGAATGATAGGGATACAAGAAGGTGAAGAGGCCCAGCTCAATGGTACAGAAAACATATTCAACCAAATCATTGAAGAAAATTTTCCCAACCTGAAGAAGGAGATGCCTATGAAACTACAAGAAGCTTACTGAACACCAAATAGACTGGACCAAAAAAAAAAGAAGTCCACTCACCACATAATGTTCAAAACACCAAACATACGGAATAAAGAATGAATACTAAAAGCAGCAAAGTAAGAAGGCCAAGTAACATATAAAGGCAAACCTATTAGAATTACACTCAACTTTTCCATGGAAACTATGAAAGCCAGAAGGTCCTGGATAGATGTTCTAGAAACACTAAGAGACCACATATTCCAGCCCAGACTACCATTCCCATCAAAACACTCAATCACTATAGATGGCACAAACAAGATATTATAGAACAAAACCAAATTTATGCAATAAGTATCCACAAATCCAACACTACAGAATGTTCTAGAAGAAAAACTCTGAACCAAGGATGCTAACTACACTCAAAATGTCAAGGGCAATAGATAATCTAACTTTATCAGAAATCAGAAATAGGAGAAAAACTCACAGATAAAACCACCACCGAAAACGGATGCAAAGCAAACAAGAATCAACAATCAGTGGTCGTTAATTTCCCTGAATATCAGTGGTCTTAACTCACCTATAAAAAGACGCAGGCTAACAGAATGGATGCGATGACAGAATCCATCCTTCTGCTGCATACAAGAAACACACCTCAATTTCAAAGATGGACACTACCTCAAGGTTAAGGGTTGGGAAAAGACCTTCCAATCAAATGGACATAAGAAGCAAGTGGTTGTAGCTATCCTAATATCTGCCAAAATAGATTTCAAACTAAAATTAATCAAAAGAGATGAAGAAGATCACTTCATATTCATCATAGGAAAAATCCATCAGGAAGAAGTCCAAATTCTGAACATATATGCCCCAAACATAAAGGCACCCACGTTCATAAAAGAAACATTATTACAACTCAAATCAAACATTAATCCCCAAACACTTATAGTGGGACACTTGAACACCCAACTCATACCACTGGACAGTTCCTCCAGACAGAAACTTAACAAAGAAAAAATGGACCTAACAGAAATTATAACCTAATAGGGTTTAACAGACATCTATAGAACATTCCACCCAAACAAAAAATATAGCTTTTTCTCAGCACGACATGGAACCTTCTCTAAAATTAACCACATACTTAGCAGTAAAGCAAACCACAACATATACAAACAAAAAACAAAAAACAAAAACGGAATAATCCCCTGTATCCTGTCGGACCACCACGGCTAAAAATTAGAATTCAATGTCAACACAAATTGCAGAAACCTAATAAACACATGGGAATTTAACAATGCTCAATTGCATCACAACTGGGTAAAGGAAGAAATAAATAAATAAATAAATAAATAAAAGACTTCTTATAATTCAATGAAAACAAAGGCACAAAATACCTAAGCCTTTGGGATACTGGGAAAGCAGATCTGAGAGGAAAATTCATAGCACTAATTCCCCACATGAAGAAACTGGAGAATTGCCACACTAGAGAATTAACAGAACACCTCAAAGCTCTAAAACAAAAAGAAGCAAACTCACCCAGGAGGAGAACACACCAGTAAATAATCAAATTGAGAGCTGAAATCAATAAAGTAGAAACAAAGAAAACAATACAAAGAATCAATGAAACAAAGAGTTGGTTCTTTGAGAAAATCAACAAGATAGACAACCCTTTATCAAACCTAACTAAAAGACAGAGAAACAACATGCTAATTAACAAAATCAGAAATGAAAAAGGGGACATAACAACAGACACTGGGGAAATCCAAAGAATCATCATGTCATATTTTGAAAATCTGTACCCCACTAAATTAGAAAATCTAAAGGAAATGGATGATTTTTCTGGATAGCTATCACTTACCAAAATTAAATCAAGAAGAGATAAACAATTTAATCAGATGTAAAGAAATAGAAGCAGCCATAAAAATTCTTCCAACAAAGAAAAGTACAAGGCCAAATGGTTTCAGTGCAGAATTGTAACAAAAATTCAAGGAAGAGCTTATACCAATACTCTTCAAATTGTTCCACACAACAGAAGCAGAATGTTCACTGCCAATTATTTTTATGAGGCTACAATTACATTAGTAGCCAAACCACACAGACACAACCAAGACAGGGAATTACAGGCCAATCCCCTCATGAACATTGATGCAAAAATAATAAAATACTGGCAAATCAAATCCAAGAACTCATCATAACAATCATACACCATGATCAAGTAGGCTTCATCCCAGGGATGCAGGGATGGTTCAACATATGAAAATCCATCAATGTAATCCACCATATAAACAACCTGATTATCTCACTCGATGCTGAAAAAGCCTTTGACAAAATCCAACACCCCTTTATGATAAAGGTCCTGGAGAGATCAGAGATAACAGGAACATAACTAAACATAATAAAAAGCTATATACAGCAAACCAACAGCCAACATCAAGCTAAATGGAGAGAAACTAAAGGCAATTCCTCTAAAATCAGGAACAAGACAATGATGTCCACACTCTCCATATCTCTTCAATATTGTACTTGAAGTCTAGCTAGAGCAAAAGGACAACAAAAGGAGATCAAGGAGATACGAATAGGAAAGGAAGAAGTAAAACTTTCAATATTTGCAGACAATATGATAGTCTACGTAAGCAACCCAAAGAATTCTACCAGGAAATTCCTACAGCTGATAAGCATCTTCAGGATAGTGGCAGGATACAAAATTAACTTAAAAAATCAGTATCCCTACTGTATATATACTGTAAAGGGGATGAGAAAGAAATCAGAGAAACATTACTCTTTACAATAGCCACAAACACCATAAAATATCTTGAGGTAACTCTAACCAAACAAGTGAAACACCTGTATGACAAGAACTTTGAGTCCTTAAAAAAGGAAATTAAAGAAGATACCAGAAAACGGAATGATCTCCCAAGCTCTTGGATATGTACGATATACGTAGTAAAAAAAAGCAATATTACCAAAAGCAATCTACAGATTCAATGCAATCCCTATCAAAATATCAGCACAATTTTTCACTGACCCCAAAAGGACAATACTTTACTTTATATGGAAAAATAAAAGACCCAGGATAGCCAAGGCATCCCTGTACAATAAAGGAACCTCCGGACGCATCAACATCCCTGACTTCAAGCTCTATTATAGAGTTATAGTCCTGAAAACAGCTTGGTATTGGCACAAAAGCAGACAGGTAGACCAATGGAATTGAATTGAAGACTCTGATATCAACCCACACACCTTTGAATACCTGATCTTTGACAAAGAAGCTAAAAGTATACAATGGTTAAAAAAAAGCATCTTCAACAAATGGTGCTGGAGTAACTGGATGCTGGCATGTAAAAGACAAAAAGATGATCGATATCTATCACCCTGCACAATACTTAAGTCCGAATGGATCAAAGAACTCAACATCAATCCAGCCACACTGAATCTCTTAGGGGAGAAAATGGGAAGTACCCTTGAAGTAATTGGTACAGGAGACTACTTCCTGAACATAACACCAGTAGCACAGACACTGAGATTGACAATTAATAAATGGGGCCTCCTGAAGCTGAGGAGCTTCTGCAGGGCAAAGGACACAGTCAACCAAACAAAAAGGCAGTCCACACAATGGGAAAAGACATTCACAAACCCCACTTCTGACAGAGGTCTGATCTCCAAAATTTACACAGAACTCAGGAAGCAAGACTCCAGAACACCAAAGAATCTAATTAAAACATGGGGTACAGAACTAAATAGAGAATTCTCAATAGAGGAGTCCAAAATGGCCAACAGATGCTTGAGTAAGTGCTTAACATCTTTAGCCATTATGGAAATGCAAATCAAAACACCTCTGAGATACCATCTCACTCCCTCACTCCCATCAGAATGGCTAAAATCAAAAACACTAATGAAAGTTTATGTTGGAGAGGATGTGAAGAAAGGGGTACACTCCTCCACTACTGGTTGGAATGCCAATTAGTGTAGCCACTTTGGAGATCAGTATAGAGATTCCTCAGAAAAAGTGGCAAACAGTCTACCATAAGATCTAGCAATTCCACTCTTAGGCATATACCAAAGATGTACCTTCATATAATAAGAACATCTGCTCTACTATGTTCATAGCAGCATTATTTGTAATTGCCAGAACCTGGAAAGTACCTAGATGCCCCTCAACTGAAGAGTGGATAGAGAAAATGTGGTACATTTACACAATGGAGTACTACTCAGCAGAAAAACAATGGAATCTTGAAATTTACAGGCAAATGGATGGCACTGGAAGAAACTATCCTGAGTGAGGTAACTCAGACACAAAAAGACAAGCCTAACCTACTGTCAGTATTAAATAAAGATCAATAGGCGACTTTTTCTAAGGCTAGAGCACTGTTTCTCACCTTTTGCAGTGTTGACATTTTGGAGAAATTAATATTAGGGTCTGTTTTAAGCACTGTGGAATGTTAGCAGCACGCTAGCCTCTGCTCTCCAAAAACCAGTAGCACCATTTCTCTAGTTGTGTCAGCTAAACATGTCTCCAGATAGTGCTATCTGTTCCTGAGGAAAATGATACCAGTATTGAGAAATTAATCAACTCAGTAACTGAAGCAGGAAATATAAGTATCGTCACTGATATGTAAACATTAATGCCTACCATTAAGAATGTTTAGGTGTCCAGTATTTTTTTGAGTTAACTATTCTCATAATAAAATTTTAGTATATCATATGTTTACCTTTCCAAAAACAATCTGTCAGTAACATACCATAATGACTCTAAAATTGCTGTTTTACTTGTAGAGTATTCACAACAGATTGCATTGTTTTAGAGACACAATAAATAGTTTGTATTCTAAACGAATAGTGTAATAGACATTAAGGGCATGGGCCTTGCAGATAAGGAAACAAACAAATCTAGATCTATGTCGATGCTATCTCATTCACTGGGAGAAGTAGAGGGAGGGAAAACAATAATCAAGATATATTGTCTGAGAAAAGAATATTTTCAATAAATGGAAAATTATACTTAATACTATGAACCCCAGTTATGTAGTTGGAAGAAATTCTTGGCTCCTCAAAGCCCTCTGAATCAACTGAGCAAGGCTTGTATAACCTCACAGAAGCTGAAGCAGGAAGAACAGGGTCTACATGGTCTCCACCTGGTCCTCGGCATATATATTATATGCCCCAGCTTAGGGGTTGTGTGGGACTCCTGAGAGTGTGAATGAGTGGGCTCTGATTCTCATGCCTCCTTTTAAGGTTCTTTTCTTTGTGTGGGTTTGCATTGTCTAGCCTTGATGTGATGGTTTTTGCTTTATCTGATGATATTATATTTCGTTTCGTTATGTTTTCTTCTTCTCTTGGAAGCCTGTTCTTTTCTAATGAGAGACAGAAAGGGAATGGACCCAGAAGAGATGGGCGGTGGTAAGAAGAGAAGAACTGGGAGGAATAGAGGGAGGGGAAACTATAATCAAGATGTATTGTATGAGAAAAGAATCTATTTTCAATAAATGGAAAATCATACTTAAGATTTAAAACATAAAAAACTAAATCTCAATATGGAGCTTCCACAGTTTCAGACAGGGTCTGTTCGTGCAAGTGTTGCTTCTGTGGAGCAGGTAGGGGATGAATTTTATTGTGATTTATATACTTGACTCATGTTTAAATTAATAATTTGAGAAGTAAGGGGGCCAGGAGAGATGGCTCAAAGGTTAAGTGCACTGGCTGCTGTTCCAGAGGTCCTGAGTTCAATTCCCAGCAACCACATAGTGGCTCACAACCATCTATAATGAGATCTGGTCCCCTCTTCAAGCCTACAGGGATACATGCAGGTAGAATACTACATACATAATAAATAAATCATTAAAAAACAATGATAATTTGAGAAGTATATATTTTATATGAAATGTATATATTTCTGTATATAAAGAAATATGTTCATGCTTTTATAGAGTATTTTTCTACTATGACATATCATTAAAATGAACAAAACATGAGAAGCTAGTATCTATGAACCTGTGGGCATTTTCAGTTTGCATGCATGCTTCTGTATTTTAGATTTACTACGTGATTCAATTTCTTTTATGATATTTAAGAAAACTAAATGTCTCATGTTTATATAAATTTTACAAATGGGATATTAAATCATATTTAAAATGCAAGTAGGTTAAATTTTTAGTGGTTTATATTTCTTACAGCCATTGATGATTTGTCAATTTGGCTTTCTCTAGGATGAACTGTCACAAAGGCTTGCTCATCTTTGTGATCATGTGTAACTTAAGCAATTGGTGCTTCTGTTTCCTCCACGTGTATCTGAAACATCCTATGTGTGTACATATGTAAAATTTTACTCTAGCTAGAAAAGCCCCATACATGCCAGAATGTTTGAACATTATTTATATATGATGTTTTCTTTTGCCTTATGTATTTTGCAGTCCAAAAAAGAATTCCAGTGAATTTCTATGTTGGCTGACTTTATAGTTCTTTATATTACATATTATTCCAGATATCCTTGACAAAGCTACTATTAATTTTCTGTATAGTATACATCTTCCTCAAATATTAGAGCAAACACATAGCACCAAAATACTGCTAAATAATGTAATTTAATCAGAATAAAGGCTTTTTTTAATTGAAAGAATTTTCAATCATTGTCTGTAATGAAATGTGATTTTTATAAAAATAAAAGCAGAAAAAGCATGTTTAATGTTTATATAGCCCAAACTATTGCATTTCAAGTATCACAAAACAGACTTTTGTTTTCAATGGGATCTTAAAAATTATCTTTATTTTGTACACATGGTTGTTTTGCCTGCATGTACAATTGTGTACTACTTGTGTGCTTGGTGCCCATAGAGGCCTCCCCTGGAACTGAAGTTACAAACAGCTGTGGATGCTGGAATTTGAACTCAGCTCTTCTAGAAGAACAGCTAGTGCTCTTATCTCTTGGGCCATATACTCAGCACATTTTGCTTAGTTTTGGTGTAGATTTATTATTATTATCATTACTATTATCATTATCATTATTATTATTATTTTAGAGACAGCATGGGAATATATCGTCCAGACTAGTGTCAAACTCATTGATCTTTCTGCCTCGGTGTCTTGGTGCATGCCACCACACCCAGTTCATTTTCTATGATTTATGGGTTCTTTTACATCATGTGCACTAGTTATTTTTCTATTTCTGATACAACATCATCTCCAAAAGTGGCTTATGGAAGAAAGGAGTTCTTTTGTTTCATGGTTCCAGAGGGATAAAGGTTCATCACGGTGGGGAGGCATGGCGTCAAGAACAAGAAGCTGGGCTGTCACATCTTCAGTGGCAAACCCAAAGCAGAGGGAACAGATGAACTGGGGCAGGACTATAAGCTCTCAAAACATACCCAAATGGCATGCTTTGTTTAGCAAATCTTCACATTGCCCTAACTTCCCCAAACTCACCATCAAGTGGAAAACAAGTATTCAGAAGCATGAACTTATGGACAACATTTCTCATTCATGCTACCACATTCTTCTCCTGTCTCCCATAGGCTTGTGGTCATATCATCATGCAAATGTGTTTAGTTAAACTTGAAGGGTGACCATAGTCTTTTTCAGTATGAACACTGTTTCAGACTTCAAAGCCCAACTTCTCTTGTGAGACTCAAGGCAATCTCTTACTGTAGCCACCTATAAAATCTAAAAGCAAGTAACATACTTCCAATATACAATGGCACAAAATGAACATTTTCATTTTAAAGGGAGGAAAGGGGGCATAGTGAGGAAATCCTGGCCTGCAGAAAGACTGAAACGTCATGGAAAGAACAAGCTAACCCTGTAGCTCCATGTCTGATGTCTGGAACTTTCCCTTCAAAAGGCTTAGATGGCTTAACCTTTCCAGCTTTGCTGTCTGCAACAGCCCACTCTCTGGTATCAATTTCTATGTTCATCACTTTTGTCTTGTTGTGATTAACACCATAGAAGGAAGCAACTTACAGATGAAAGAGTTTATTTTGGCTTACAGTTCCAGAGCGACAAGAGAGAGTCCATCAAGGCATGGGAGGCTTGGAAGCAAGTGCATGAAGCTGAGAGACCACATCTTCCATGGCAAACATGAAGCAGATAGAGCAACCAGGGACTGGGGCAAGGCTATCCCTCTCATTGCCTGTCCCCCGTGACACAATTCTTCCTGCAAAGTTGCACAATAATCTATACCATAACCTTCCCAAACAGCACAACCAACTTGTGATCATAGTTTCAAATATGTGTGCTTGTGTGGGACTTTTCTCATTCTAACCACAGTATGTAAGGAGAAACACAGTTCTGTTTTCCTCAGCTGTTAATTTTAAATTACTACCATTTTAACCAGTAATGTAATGATGACTATTGGTTAAACTTTTAAGACCTTTTTGTTGACAATATGTTACATGACTAGGAAAATTATGCAAAATTAATCTGAAGAAATTAAGGCTTGTTCCTTTTTAAATTTTCTGTTTGCAACATATTACAATTATGATTCCCAGAAAGTGCTTTTTCTTGGCACCTCCTAGGCCATTGGCCATGTCTAAATGAGGCTGAATATCTCATTCCTAGCCTCCAGCTGTCAGAAATTGATGGAAATAGACAATGAATACAAACATTGTACTGTCTATGAAATATGCATGGCAAAAATGTAGCTGCTGATGCTCTGGCTGAAGAACAGACAGGCTATGTATTTTGAATCTGTTACGAGAATGACAAACATAGTTTTCTAATAAAGCAAGATATCTTGACCTATGCCAGAGTGTGCCTGCTGTTGAGTAAATGTCATTCTTGTTGTAGGCCAGGGAGAACTATAGAAAGAAAGCACAAATATTTTCATGGATGAACTATAGGTTGTTGTGTGATATTTTGATCACACCCTGACAGTTTCCAATACTGGAAATAAAGTTTACCTTAAATCAGAAGGTAGAGCTGCCTATTACCTGACCAGGATTAGCCATGGAGGTTTATGAGGACATGGGACATATAAAGAGACACAGAAAGTAGTAGACAGGGGCTTAGAATGATTCCTGTGTCCTTTTGGATCAAGGAAACGGAGAGAGGATATCACTGGTCACTTCTCTATTGTCTCTTTCATCAATCATGTTTTAATACAATATATGACTGCCAAATTTTAATTGATAAAAATAACTTTGATAAATACTTCATCTGGCACCCATTCAAATGAAATTCTTTAATGTACTCATTGGTTCATTTATTTATACCCAATTCTTGTTCTGTATTTTAAAGGTTACTTTACATGATATTAATGTCACAGTTTTCCATGTTATTGATCATTGATTCATTTCCCAGAATCATTCTTTTAAGACAATAACCTTTAAGAACAACAAAATGAGTAGAAGTAGATATGATAAATTGTTTTGTTCAGTCAGTCAGGCAAACATCTTCTATCCTAGTGGAAGCCAGAAGAATAAGATGGGAGTTAAGGGCCGCCGAAGGCAGCTTTGTACATAGTGCAAAACCAAGGCCCTTAAGAGAATACCTTTGAACACTTGCTGCACTACTTGTAATATCTCCGGGAATACTTATATTTTAACAAGCTAAAATAAATACTTTAGCACTTGCCTGCATTTTTGACATTGCATTATCAATTGTGGGAAAATAACGAAATTTTATTTTAGCAACTGTATCACTAATCTCGAATAAGCATATGTTTGCCTTTATTTACTGAAAGACCAGTCCATGAAAAATATTGTAATACATTTTGAAATTCAGTAAAAGAATAAGACCCTGCATTCCATCTCCAAAACCAGAAAATGTTGTTTCCCATATAAATCATAAGGTATTCAAAATGATACCATAGAGATACTTTTTCACTATATACTCAACTATTCATATATTCTATATCTTATGCACAAGAGGATATGTAAGTGAAAATTATACTTACTGGTCACTATGTGAAGAACTTCTCTTGATAATTTTTATTAAATTTTTAACTTCCACAGTGTTTGATTATATGATTGTAGTCATAATATATATTCTTATTTGTAATTAATTTCTCCTTAAAGTTTGTATTAAAGCACACTAGGTAACCATGGAAGACATTTTAATGGGTTAAAATATTTATGACAAAGAATTCAATGGTGTGAATTAAGTAGGTTCTGTTCTTTTAACATGAATAAATATTGTTAGCTCTGCAGATAGTTGTTCATCCTTTTAGGTTGCAATCATTTCACATTTGTATTTTAAAAGTATTAATACTGGGACTGAAGAGTTGAGAGTTCATACTACTGTTACAAGAGGACCTGAGTTTGTGGGCCAGCAGCCACAGCAGTCAGTTCACAACCACCTGTCACTAGCTACAGAGAATCCAGTGGCACACAGACACACATACACATAATTTAAAAATAAAGACATACCACACATGGTGGCACTTACCTTTAATGCCGACACTCAGGAGACAAGCCATGAGATCCAGGCCAGCCTGGTCTGCATAGTGAGTTCCAAGCCAGGAAGAGATACACAAGGAGGAAAGGACTCAATATTTGGAAAATATTAATAAGGCAGGTGAGATTATTTAGCAGTTATAGGCACTTGGCACAAAGCATGATGGCATAAGTTCAGTCCCTGTGACCCACAGGGTGGACATAGACATCCAGATCCCACAAATTGTCCTCTGACACCCACACACATTCCTTTGAAGGCACACATCCACTTATGCACACATACATGAAAATTAAAATACACTGATGGACACAAAGTTTTACTTCTACTCATTCTTTTATGAGTATAATAAAAATGTACCTCTTAAACTTTATTCCTAAACCAAGAACCTCAGAGATTTCAGCATAATTTTACTTCTAGTTTGATAATGACTTCAAAAATTTATAAGTAACATATCAGACCCCACTATCATGAAAAGTATAATAGTTTTTTATTATGCATTGGCTTCAATTTAGTCCTCTACCAATCTCATGTTTCCCTGGTGTGTTTTCTAAGCTCTTGATGGTAGGTAGCATTTGGTTGAGCATATATACCTGAATGTTCAAAACATCCTGTTGCACTTTGACCCATTTGATAAAGAGGCTGATGATAATTCTCCATTTGTTCATGGGGCTTAATGCTTGAAATCAATCTGCTTGCTGTGAACTATTTTAGGTAGCATTAGGGACTAGGTTATTTTACCTGGTTAATTGGTTTCTCAGGAGTGCCACTTGTAGAAGAAGTAATGGAAGATGGAAAAGGTATCTATGAGGAGTGAGTTTGCTGTGCTATTTAGGTAATACTCAGGAAGGAGCATATGAATAATTTGCTCATGTTATCACTGCATCTTTTCTACATCTGGACTCCAGAGGCTTGGTTTAGTGAGTACTTATGAATCTCTACATCTGATTCCATCAGTTACTGGAAGAAGGTTCTATGTTCACAATTAAGGTAGTAATCCATCTGATTACAGGGGAAGGTCAGTTCAGGCACCTTCTCCACTATTGCTTAGTTTTATCTGGGTTTATTATTATGTATTACTGGAAATTTCCCTGGTGCCAGGTTTCTCACTAATCCCATAATGGCTCCCTCGGTTGAGATATTTCTTTCCTTGTTCTCCCTCTCTGTCTTTCCCACAACTCAACAAACCTGTTCCATTTACCTCATGTTCTCCCCTCTCCCCTTTTCTGCTACTCTCTCCCCTTCCAACTTCTCCCTCCCTTCCATGTTCTTGCCTGTTTCTCTTCCTAGACAGATCCTTAGAAGTATTTTTCATGAAAATTCCCTGATATATATACACTATTAACAGTATCACCAACTCAGTCCTTCAGTATGAATTTACCTAAATTCAGCAATGTGAAAACCTGGTTCTAGTGAATATAGCAATCCCAAGTCAATTTCGACTGAACTGGAGATTAACAGATAAACCCAAACTCCAAGAAATTGTGTTGGGCACTATGAAAGAACTGCCTGGCATGGACTTAGGAAAGACATTGGAAGAAACTGCTGCAGTTTGATTAGTCTCAATTGCACACAAAGTCTGTCTTAGCCCTCATAGGAGTAATTACTTCAGCAAGGGACTCCAGCCAGGTTAAACTCACCAGTGGAGGAGACTGCTGAGAGTGCAGGTCTACTCGTGCCCCCACTCTGACAGAGATGAGCTCCAGTCTTGCCTTGGGCCTGACTTCCTTCCTCTTTCCCAAGCTGTGATTTCTTAGCCTGAGCATGGCAGCCAGGTCGACATGCCCCCAGCTCACCAAAAAACCTTGAGTCTTCTGATAGCACTGTGCTAATCCAGCTTCCACCAACCAGGAGAGGGAGTGCCCCAGACCAGCCTGCACCAACCGTGAGACCCATCAGAGTATTGGACCTGCTTGCACCCACCAGAAGAGAAGCTTGGACCCACACACTCAAGGAGAGGAAGAGAATCCACCTGTCCCCACTGGAAGAAGGGATGGGAAGATGACAATATAAGAATACATTTAACAACAGAAAAACCAATATGACACTGCCAGTGTCTAGAGACTGTACTGCAGCAAGACGTGAACATCCCAACACAGATGAAGCAGAAGAGAATGACTTTAAAAACAACCTCATGAAGACGATAGAGAACCAAAAAGAGGAAATGATAAAAAAAACCTTTAAAGAAATGGAAGAAAAGACAAACCAAAAATTGCAGGAAACAATTTAAACAGTGCAAGGTTTGAAAGCTAATATAGAGACAATAAGGAAACACAATCTGAAGGAATGCTGGAACTAGAAAAAATGAGTAAATGATCAGGAACTACAGATGCAACCAACAGAATGCAAGAGTTGGAAGAGAGAATTTCAGGCATTGAATATTCACTAGGAGAAAAATATTCACTTATCAAAGAAAATCTTAAGTCCAACGAATCCCTAACACAAAATATCCAGGAAATATTGGACACTGTGAAAAGGCCAAACCTAATAATAATAGGGACAGAAGAAGGTGAAGAAACCCAACTCAAATTTGTAGAAAACATATTCAAATAATCATAGAAGAAAAGTTTCCCAACATAAAGAAAGAAATTACATGCCAAGGAAATTACAAGTAGCCTACAGAACACCAAATAAAGTGGACCACAAAAAAGGCCCCTTGGTACATAATAATCAAAATTACAAACATACATAATAAAGAAAAAATATAAATAGCAGCAAAGGAAAAAAGCCAAGTAACATATAAAGGCAAACCTATCAGAATCATACCTGACTTCTCTATGGAAACTCTGAAAGTCTGAAGGTCCTACAAACACTAACAGACTATGGATACCAGCCCAGACTACTACACCTAGCAAAGCTTTCAGTCGGTATATATGGGAAAAACAAGATATTTCACTCCAAAAACACATTTAAGAATACATATCCAGTAATCCAGCCCTATAGAAAATACTGGAAGGAATACTCCAACCTAAGGAACGTAACCACAATCACAAAATCATAGGCAATAGATAATTCAATTTTACCAAGAGCAAAAGAAAAAGCAGGGCAAATCTGCAAACAATAACACCACCAACAATGAATCAAAAACAAGCAAGAATTAACACTTAATGGTCCTTAATTTCTCTCAATATTAATGGTCTTAGTTTGCCTATAAAAAGACACAGACTAACAGAATAGATATGAAGACAGAATCCATCTTTCTGCTGCATACAAGAAGCATACCTCAACTTCAAAGACAAATATTACCTCAGAGTAAAGTGTTGGGATAAGATTTCCCAACCAAATGAACCCAAGATACAAATTGGTATAGCTATCCTAGTATCAAAAAAAAATAATCTTCAAACTAAAATCAATCAAAAGAAATGAAGAAGGTAATTTCATATTCATCACAGGAAAAATCCTTCAGAAAGAAGTCTCAATTCTGAACATCTATGTCACAATTACAAAGCCACCCACATTCATAAAAGAAACATTACTAAAACTCAAATCACACATAAGACCTCAAATATTTATAATGGGAGACTTCAACACCCCACTCTCACCACTAGACAGGATAACCAGTCAGAAACAACAAAGAAACAAATGAACTAACAAAAATTATGGCCCAATTGTGTTTAACAGACAACTGTAGAACATTCCATCCAAACATAAAAGAGTGTATCTTCTTCTCAGTGCCACAAGGAACCTACTCTAAAAATCAACACTACATACTTGGAAACTTACCAAACCTCAACACATACAAATAAATGGAGTAACTCCCTATACCCTATCAGACCACAATGCTTTAAAGTTAGAATTCAACAACACCACATATTGCAGAAACACTACAAACTCATGGAAATTAGACAACACACAATTGCACCATTCCTGGTTCAAGGAAGAAATAAAAAAGTCATTAAAGACTTCCTAAAACTCAATAAAAATGGTGATACAACATACCCGAACATATGGGACACTTTGAAAGCAGTACTAAGAGGAAAGTTCACAGCACTAAATCCTCACATGAAGAAACTGGAGAATGGTCACACTAGAGAATTAACAGCACAACTAAAAGTTAGAGAACAAATGAAGCAAACACACCCCTGAGGAATAGATGCCAGGAAATAATCAAATTGAGGGCTAAAATCAATGAAGTCAAAACAAAGAAATAATACAAAGAATCAATTTAAGAAAGAGTTGGTTCTTTGAGAAAATCAACAAGATAGACAAACTTTTATCCAGATTAACCAAAAGGCAGAGAGAGAACATGTAAATCAACAAAATCATAAATGAAAAGAAGGACATAACATCGGACAATGAGGAAATCCAGAGACCCTCTGGTCATACTTGCAAATCTGTAGTCCACAAAATTTGAAAATTTAAGGGAAATGGACAATTTTCTAGATATATACCACTTACTAGAATTAAATCAAGAACAGATTACCAATTTAAATAGACCTATAATCCCGAATGAAACAGAAGCAGTCATCAAAAGTCTCCCAATACAAAAAAGACCAGGACCAGATGGATTCAGTGCACAATTTTATCTGCAATACAAAGAAGAACTAATACCAATACTCTACAAATTGTTCCACATGATAGAAGCAAAAGGGACATTGTCAAACTCTTATGTGAATAAAATTACTTAGTAGCAAGTCACACAAAGACACAACTAAGAAAGATAACTACACTTTTTATCAGCACATACTATTATGTAAACTAATGAGTCTCATAATGACATTTTCATATATGTTCATAATGTATCATTGATATTTACCACCCCCTCATCTTGCTCTCACTCCAGACATAATTTTCTTCCTTTTCCCAACCATCTCTCCATCTATCTACTTTCATGGGTTGTTCTACTTTGAGACTCAATGAATTGGATTTGGATTGCTCATAAGAGCAAGTGTGAGGGTTTGTTTACAGGAGTATGGGCAGGTTACCAGTGGCTATACCCCCCCCCACATACATATTCACACATGTGCACATATATACACTGAATATGGATGTGCATTCACATAAGTCTTCAGGGAGGGGTAGAGCTCCCAAAAGCCTCTACCCGTTCCATGTGTGGATGTCCTCAGATCCAATTTGGTACAGGTATCTTACCTTCATACACTCTGTGAGTTCAACAAAGTCAGCATTCCACAGCCTGCTTCCATGTATACTCTTTTGCCCCCTTTCCAAGATACTCCCTACACTACAATTAGTAGCCATGCCTTCTCAGGACTGACCTGTTACGAGTTTCTGCAGTCACTACAGGCCACTGCACAAAGGCAGCTAGCTTCCCTACCAGAGCTGACAGCAGCACTCATCTATGAGAAGAAGTACAGTCAGAAGGCAGTTTGATAGGCATACCATGTCCATACAGCAAGCAACAGCAGTGGCTCTGACCTCCCCAACCACATTCTTTTGGCCAAGTTTATGGGATCAGATATGAATCCCACCCCAAGGACCACAGCAGACATCAAATCAATCAGAAAGCAACTGCTTATCCCATACATTCTATGATGCTAATATTTAATACTTGGCATGTACCCACTAGTTTGCTGTATTAACGTTTAAAAAAATCCAAGATCAAAGAGTGAAAGACATTTCTATGTCATTTGTATAAATTTAACAGTTTTTTTGTATAGTGAACAATTGACCTGTATTTAACACATCTTTTAATACATCCTTTGAGTTAAAAAAAAAGTAATAATTTGACCAAACGTAATTTATACATATGGGCTCAGAACATTAAAAATGAGATGAAATACTGTACATTCTCCTTTGTCTTGTCAACTCCAATAATAACTCATGTAAAATTACCTAGAAACTTGATAAAAACAGAACATATGAAAAGCAGTCAAGAAAATATTTACGGGCCAAAGCTGGAAGAAAAGGAGTATGAAGACTGCATCAGCCAGGTATGATGGCACACACCTGTAATCCCAGCAATCATGAAGAGGAAGGCAGATCTGAGTTCAAGTTTTAGGTCAGTCAGAGGTACATAGTGAGACATGTCTCTAAATATATAAATACAACAATCAACAAGACATAAATAACATTACCTTAAGAGGAGGAAATAACATCAAAACATGGGGACGTGGGGACTTTATTAAAAAGAAAAGGCTCCAGCCCATTCTTGACTTTGTCTACACCCTGAACAAGCTCAACCACACAAGCCTTCGGCAGGCCATAAGAGTCTTCTTGGTTTATTTGGGGGCATGGTATCTCACACCTGTAATCCTCACACTGTGGAGGCCATGGCTGGAAGATAGTCACAAGTTCCAGGTCAGCCTGGGCTACAGATTGTTACCCTGTTTTTATAAAAAAAAAGCCTTCCTGGCTTCTCAACAAAACAAGACTCTGTGAAGGGGAAAGGAACAAGACTTGGTATGTCACACAACATTTTCCTGTACTTTCACAACAACTGCTTTTTCCCATGTTTATGCAAGAGGAGGTACACTCGTATCCAAGTTAAGTCAAACTCAAATAATTACAACACACAAACAAACAAACACAAACCAAACCAGAGTCTACCTAAGAAGCTTCAGCTGCCTCTGAACTTGGAACCCTCCTGCCTTATCCCTGGGGTGCTGAAATCATAAACACCAAATAAGTTTAATCATGAGCACTTCCTCATGATCTAGGCCCTGAGAACAGAATAGTAGGCAGGTAATAGCTCTACTTACTGTTCTGGAAAAGGTTATTTTGTGTAGAGAGTGTTCCATACACAAGTAGTATATAGTTTCACCAAATGTAATGATTAAGGGGAATTTAAAAAGTAAGAGGGATGTTACAAAGTAACTAGGAAGGCAACTGAGGTCAAAAGGTTCTCAGGTTCTCAAAACTTTTCAGAGCTATAGAAAAAAAGTGGAATGATCATAACAAACCTTAAATTCAAAGAACAGTGGTTCTTAACCTGTGGGTTGAAACCCCCCCATGGGGGAGGGGGGTCGAGTGACCCTTTCACAGGGATCACCTAGGACCATCAGAAAACAGACATAGTTACATTATGACTCACAACAGTAGCAAAATTGTAGTTGAGATAGGAACAAAAATACTTTTATGGTTGGAGGTCATCACAACTGAGGTTCAAAGCAGTAGGAAGGTTGAGAACCACTGCTATAGAACTACCAGAAACAAAAATTGCCATTCATGTCCAGCTTATCAGTAAAGGAAATTACAGAATTTTATCCTACACACAACCTAAGGCTATTAGTTACTATAGTTGACTGATACTGAGTATTTCTCCAGGAACCAAGAGGCTGGTTGTTCAGGGTGAATGGTGGGTTGAAATTCATAGATTCTCTCAGCATGTATATCAGGATATAGTGAATGATAGCTAAAGAAATATATAAAGGAAGGAAAATCATATTTAACCCTCATGGGTTAAATCCTTTCTTAGGACAAGTGACTTCAATTCATTCCAGCCACTCTGTGGTCTTAATCGTAAGAAGCAGGTGAGACAAGGGGGATTAGGATAAATCCAGGAACAATTCTATACTGGGAAGCAATTAGCATATGGTGTTACCTCTCCAGGCAACACTCAAAGACCCCATCTTTAAATAGCAAGTTCCACTTAAAGTCTAATATCTAAATGATGAATAAAAATGACCAAAGTGACAATTATTTGAGTTCTCCAAATAAAGGCTTTCAGTAAAAATACTCAGGACACTTCTGTTGTCACGTACTTGTTCTGAATGACGCACACACATAACCAAGTTGAGATGCTTTAATAACCTTGCTGGTGGAGACAGACCAAGTATATTCTATATATGAACCACATCACTTAACCAGAACAAATTAAACTCTTATAAAAAATAAATTTCCCTCAACTTTTCAGTCCTGTTACTGCTCAGCCTGCTCTGTAAGCCCTGAGCGGCTCATGTTTCAGTCTGGTAAAGTCCAAGAGTTGGAGAAGTCTCTGCTTCAATTTTCAGCAGTTTCTTTTAAAGGACTGCCCTAGCAGTGACAGCAAATAACAGGAGGCCACTCAGAGCTGAGCGGCAGCGTTGTGTTTGTACCATCTATCAACGATGCCAATGCTTTGTGCAGACCAGATGGAAGGCCAGAGAAACCTCTGATAATATTATCAAGTGCTGGGATGATGGTTCAGTGGTGAACCCAAGACATCTCTTTCTGAGAGAGCGAGCAGTGCTGAGGATGACAACTTACAGCTCCAAGCCACAAGTAGCATAAGGAAAAAAGAAATGGGGGCTGCGGCTTAAGGATTATGTTTACTCTCTCCAGTAAGACACTTCCTCTGCATACACTGTCATTTTAAAACATAAAACCACAACAAACTTGAATGTTTGTTCCTTGTAGCACCAACCGCATCTTTAGAGTTTTTAAGCCAACAGTTCACACTACAAACAGAAGACCTTAAACAAGACACTGTTACATACTATTCGTCTGTACACTGGATGTGCTGCTCTTTTTCATTTGCTCTGAATCATCACACTTTGGTGAGAATAAGAATTGGCTCTACAGGAACTTAGACCCAAAATGGCAGCTGAGCTTCAAAACCTCTGCAGAGCCATCTGCTTACCATTCATGAGACAAGGTCTTTATCATCTCACTCCTCACTGTCTCTGGGAAAGAGGACTTCTAAAAACATACCACAAGACCCAGCAACTGCACTCTTAGGCATATATCCAAAAGATGCCCATTCATATAACAAAGATGTCTGTTCAACTATGTTCATAGCAGCTTTATTTGTAATAGGCAGAACTTGGAAGCAACCTAGATGTCCCTCACCCGAAGAGTGGATAGAGAAAATGTGGTACATCTACACAATGGAGTACTATTCAGCAGAAAAAAATAATGGAATCATGAGATTCGCAGGCAAATGGATGACACTAGAAGAAACCATCCTGAGTGAGGTAACCCAGTCACAAAAAGAGAAACATGGCATGTACTCTCTCATATATGGATTTTAGTCATAGATCTGGGGAGTGCCAGCCTACAATCCTATGGCCAGAGAGTCTGGGAAACAGTAACTTCATTTACTGGCTGGTTAAGTACTGAGCTGAACTCAAGAAAGCCAGTAACAGAGAGGGAGGACTGATGATCAAAGGGATTAAGACTGGGCTGGTTGAACCCCCAGAAACAGCTGACCAGACAAAGGTTAACTCTTGAATCCGAGGCATCAGCCTGGGAATCCAGCATGGGACTGATCAAGACCCCCCCGAATCTGGGTGTCAGTGAGGAGGCCTAGGTAATCTATTGAGCCTTGGACAGCAGATCAGTACCCATCCCAAGTATACACACGGTCTCTGGACTCCCATAGAACAATGTGAGGTGCACTCTCACCCTGAACTCTTGGGGAAGGGTCTAGGCCCTGCCCTATATGAAATGACAGACTATGGACACCCCCATGGAGGGCCTCACCCTCCCTGGGGGAATGAGGGGATAACGGGGGGGATGGGGGGAGGGCACAGGAGGAGGGGAGGGAAAGGGAGAGGGACCTCGTACTGACTTGTGAAGCAACCTTGTTTCTTATCTAAATTTAAAATGGAAAAAAAATATTAATAAAAAGAAAAAGAAAAAGAAAAAAAAAGAAAGATAACTACACACCAATATCCCTCATGAGCATTGATGTAAAAATACTCAATAAAATACTGTCAAATGGAATCCTAAATCACACCTGAAAAATCATCCACCATGATCAATTAGGCTTCAACTCAGGGATACAGGGATGGTTCAACATATGAAAATTAAACCATACAATCAACATATAAACAAACTGCAAAAGAAAAACCACATAATCTTTTCATTGGAAGCTGAAAAAGCCTTCAACAAAATGCAACACCCCTTCACTATAAAGGTCCTGGAGAGACCAGGGATAACAGGAACATACCTGAACATAATAAAAGCTATATACAGCAAACCGACAGCCAACATCAAACTAAATGGAGAGAAACTCAAAACAACTCCTCTAAAAATCAGGAACAAAACAAGGCTGTCAACTCTTTCCATGTCTCTTCAATACTGTACTTGAAGTTCTAGTTAGAGCAATAAGACAACAAAAGGAGATCAAGGGGATACAAATTGGAAAGGTATAATTCAAACTTTCACTATATGCAGATGATATGTTAGTTTGTATAAGTGACCATAAAAATTCTACAGGAAACTCTGACAGCTGATAAACACCTTCAGCAACATGGCAGAATACAAGATTAACTCAAAAAAAATCAGTAGCCATACAATATACAGATGAGAAAGAAATCAGAAAATCATCATCCTTTACAATAGCTATAAACAACATAAAATATCTTGGGGTTACTCTAACCATACAGGTGAAAGAACTGTATGACAAGAACTTTGAGTCATTAAAAAAAGAAATTAAAGAAGATACCAGATAATGGAAAGATCTCCCATGCTCTTGTATAGGTAAGATCAACATAGTAAAAATGGCAATCTCACCAAAAGGAATCTATAGGTTCAATGCATTACCCATAAAAATACTGGCACAATTCTTCACAGACCTTGAAAGAATAATAATCAACATGATATGGAAAAAAAGAGTCAGGATAGCTAAGACAACACTGCTCAATGAAGTAACATCCAGATGCGTCCTTATAAAAATATGTGTTGGTAACTATGGATCAATAATTGTGTCAGAGCTAGCCAATGGAAAATGATAAGAAATGGCCAACAGCTTCATAATGAATATAGTGTCCTGTGTGTTATCTGGGGGTTCAGACAGCTCGACAGGGCCCAAGTGGCTTGTGATGAAAGTTACACATTACACTACATCCTTGTTTTTCTGCAACATGCCAGATTTAATATGGGTCAGACAACCATTGCACTAGCAGAGTCTGGTCTACCTCTCTGTACTGCAAAGGAAATAGATCTAGGATGAGGCCAGGATACTCTCTATGCTCTAAACCATAGGTATCTCCCAAGTCGTAATCAACATCATCTCTGTTCCGATTGTCATAATTACTGTAGTAGTTTCGATGCAAAAAGCTATTGTTTAAAAAGTAGTATTTTGGCTAATTTTATATCAACTTGATACAGCTGGAGTCATTTGGGATAGATAAACCCAACTGAGAAAAAATGTGTCTTCAGATTGGCCTGTGGATATGGTCAAGCAAGTAGTGTATTTTCTTGACTGATGATTGGTATGGGAGGGCCCAGCTCACTAGGAGCAGTGCCACCCCAGAGAAGGTGGTCCTGGGTACTATATATATAGCAGTCTAAGCAAGCCATAAGGAGAAAGTCAGTAAGCAGCACTCATTCATGGCCTAGACATTAGATCCTGACTCCAAATTTGTGTCTGGTTTGAGTTCTCTTCTTCAATGTTAAACTATGAAATGAAAGTGTAAGTGACATAAACTCTTTCCTTTACAGTATACTTTTGGTCTTGATGTTTCATCACATTAGATATCCTAAATAATTAAGGGAGCTACAAGGATTTGGAAGCTTCTGAGAGAGGGAGAATCAGATTTTTTCAGGAATGAGTACCCTGAAAGTAGTTTGCCCATGCCCCTGTGAGCCAGCCATGTAAATGTGGGCAACACTAATTGGATTCAATATATATATATGTATATATATATATACATGTATATATATGTGTGTGTGTGTGCGTGTGTGTGTGTGTGTCTTTGTGTGTGTATACATATATGTGTGTGTGTATATATGATAGACAGATACGCATAAAAGAAATACATTTTATAAAGAAATGTGAGATATGGGCATAGGAGGAGATAGAGAGGAGAAAGGGATGGATCAGATCAAAGTACATTGTACTCATGTGTAAAATTCTTCAAAACTAGGCTCCATTTTCCTAGAAATATCTTAAACAGTAGAGTGTAGTGGCATACTACCATATCTCATAGCATACCCAGCTATAAAAATTTTTGTAGATAATCTATCCATTGAATTGTTTTATGTTATTTAGAATTTTTTAGATCATTGTTTTTCTTTCTTCCTCCATGTTCCAATCTCACAAATGTGTGAATGGATTTCCATATCAGATAGCTTCAAAATGTTTCTAAGATTGAAAATGAAATGCTCTTATTGAAACTGTGTCATCAAGTTGTACAAAAGCTAATTCCTCTGTCTCCTGTTTTCTTTGATCTTATTGTCTTTAAAATTTTCTTTCCATTTAGAGGAAAGAAACCAGTATGGAAGTCAGCAAACTCAAGTTCCATGTTCAGCCTTGTGCTAACTTGCTGTGTGCTCTTGAAGAAACTACCTGTAAAGCTCTCATCCCTAATCTATGAAATATGGAAGTTTTCAAGTTCCCTTCCTTCTTTAATATTATGACTCTGTGATTTTCTGCCCTGATTTTCTTCATTCTTCATTCACTAAAGCCTTCCATGTATGACCTAATGTTTAAAGCATGCATGTTTTCTGAAGAAGCAAATGCTATATAAATAAATGTGAGCAATAATGTAAATAGTGATGGAGAATTACAACACTTCCAGCCATAATAGGAAAGCATATTCTTCCTCTGAGAGCAGAGATGTGTACAGAAGTAGTTGCATTAAAAACAATTTTCCATTATTTCCTAATCTGCTAGAACTTGATAAAGAAATGTCTTTGTAAAGGTAATACAGAGAGTCTTCTACTTATTTATTCCATATGTAAAACATACTGAAGCTTTGAGGCCTCTAGAGAGTTAAAGCAAAATTCATTTGAAGGCACTGAGGAAACTAGAGCTGAACTGTGATCATACTTGACACTTTCAAAGGAGAATTTTTGGGGCAGGACCTAGGAGAGTTTTTTAAAGGGCCAAAAATTCATAGGCCTGTCACATCACTTAATGGGAATTAACTCAAAAATCATCAATTCAGTGCAAGGAATTTTTCCATCTTACATGACAATATAATTTAATAAATTACTAAATGTCAGAAAGTTGTATTTTCTTTATGCTTGTTTATTGTTTGTGTTAGCACATTAACTGACGTACTTTATGTGGCTTAGTATTTTAAGTTAAAACTTCCTCCCAGCACTTGGGAGGCAGAGGAAGGCAGATCTCTGTGAGTTCGTGGCCAGAATGGTCTATAAGTGCTAGTTCCAAGACAGCCTCCAAAACCACCGAGAAACCCTGTCTTGAAAAACCAAAAAAAAAAAGTTAAAACTTACTTGTTGTCCCAGTCACCCCATTATCACCTGTGCTAAGGGAGTATAATTCACTCTTATGCAGGTTCCCCATTTGTCAGACCTGAGTCAGTGATCTCTCTCTAGCTCTGGTCATTTGTTCATATTATTGCTCCTCCCTCACTTCAATTGTACCCCAGGGGCTTGATCCAAATATTAGCTGTGGATTTCTATCTGCTTCCTTCTGTTTTTGGAAGAGGTTTCTAGATCTCTTGGGTTGTGGATTGTAGTCTGGGTATCTTCTCCTTTATGTCTGGTATCCACTTACGAGTGAGTACATGCTATATTTGTCTTTCTGGTTTTGGCTTACTCACTCAGAATGTTTTTTCTAGTTCTGTCCATTTACTACATACTTTAGGATGTCATTGTTTCTTTCTTTCTCTTTTTTTTTGGTTTTACAAGACAGGGTTTCTCTGTATTGTTTTGGAGGCTGTCAGTGGTCCAGCCTGGCCTCAAACTCACAGAGATCTGCCTGCCTCTGCCTCCTGTGTGCTGGGATTAAAGGCGTGTGTCACCACTGCCCAGCAAGGATGTCATTGTTTCTTACCACTAAGTAATACTCCATTATGTAATTATACCATATTTTTTTATCCATTCTTCAGTTGAGGGGCATCTAGTTTGTTTCCAAGAACTGGCAATTATGAATAATGTTGCAATGGGTTTAAGATCTAACTCTAATGCACAAAGTGACTTAGATGAGCCCATTCTATATGGTGAGATACCTTGCTCATCCTAGACACAGGGGTGTGGCAGATGAAGATATATGCTGGTCTTGCCTCAATGAGATGATGGGACTGACTGAGTAGACTCCCGATGGGATGACTTACCCCCTCAGAGGAGCAGATGGGAGGTGGAGGCAGGGAGGGGGGCGCAGGAGGAGAGGAGGGAGGGGCAACTGGGATTAGAATGTAAAAAAAAGTTAATAAATTGGTTTAAATCTTCCTCGTTATAGAAGTTAAAGGCTCCCAAATACTAATTTTCTAAGTTACTAATTAAATTTAGCATATCTTTTGCTAATGATTATATGTGTATAAGAAGGAAGACATTCTCTTTGTAAGCACAGGACATATGGAATGCAAAGGTAATAGCCTCTTTAAATAATGCTTTACAGTCTGTTTACTCCCCCCCAAATAATGATAAATGACATCCTGTGAAAAGTATAACCAAATGTTGAATCTGGAACAGATGATGATTGTATAAGAAGAATGGGCTGTTGGAGAATGGTGATTGATGGCAGAGGTCACAATGTGTTAGGCTACTTCAGATCCTAGGATTTGCTGATAGCTCACTCTTCAGTTTACTTCCTTCTCACTCCAGAAGCAGATTTGAATGGATTCTTAATTTTCTTTACCTAGGACACCCCATGTAAAGTTGTTTTTGGTCCAGGATTACAAAAGTTTTCCACTCTTTATGAAACATCCAGGCAATTTTGAATAAGTGCTTGAATGCTGCACAGTAAGTTTGATTTTAAAATATGGTGTTTGTATGACAAATGCTATCCCGTCCTTGGCATGCATTGTGTGTGGTTCCAACTGGAAAGACTTCAAAGGCCCAATGAAAGTACACTCTCATTTTAAACTCTTCTGTGATACATCTCAGATAATAGAATAATAATATACAAATACAGCACAACTGTGCTACAGTAGACTTGCACAAAATAAGCACTCTTTAAATGTGTAGTTATGTAGAAATAATAAAATATGAATTATTACATTCATGTTTATGCTTTACTTATAAAAAACTAAAACTTTAAGTATAAATTTGCTCTTACCATCACTCCTAAGCCTCATCCTTATGATCATCACCAATAGCATCACTACTAATTAAATGGTTAACAGTTAAGAGTTCTTACTACACTTGCAGGGAACCTGGATTCATTTCCCATCATCCGCACTAGGCAGCACACAACCATCTTCAACTCCAGTTCTAGGGAATCTGATGTCATCTTCTGGCCTCTCTGAGCACCTGCATGCATATGGCACACAGAAACTCACACTGGAGCACACACACACTCTTAATTAAAAATAACCAGTCTTAACATAGGGAAGCATAGTCTTATTGCAAACTAATATGTCATATTTGTTTGATATCCCTGGGAGCTCTGCCCTTTTCTGCAGGGAAATGAAGGAGGCATAAATCTGGGGAGGAGGGCAAGCAGGGAGAGTGCAATAGGAGGAGAGAAGGCAGAACAATTGGAGGAGAAGAGGGAGGGAAAACTGCAGTCAGGATGTAATATATGGGAGAAGAATAAATAAGCTAAATAAATAAATAGAAAATCTTCTACAAATCCTTTTATTAGCTTGATGTGCATGTGTTTCAGAACTTTTTCCATGAATTTAGAGATATTTAAGTGTACCCACAAAATAGAAACAACTTACAGTCAATTATATGTGGATATTTTTACTTATATGATTGCAAAATCTAGTTAGTTGTTTTAATATTATATGTTGTTTGTTTTAAAATAATTCTTACTTACAAGATCGGGCACATTCAGGGTGGTATTGCCATAGAATACCATCCAACAATGTGAGATGCACTCTTTTTTTTGTTTGTTTTGTTTGCTTTTTTTTTTAGTGCAAACAGCAAGTTTATTTTCTTTGATAAGAATTAACAAAGGAATGATAACAAATGAAGTACAATTAAAACATTTGCATATGGAAACTTCCCTTGAAACGCTCAGATTGTTGTCACAAATATTGATTGTCAAGTTAAATTGAAATCCTAAGTTTGTTTAAAAATAAAAATTTATTTCTTGGGAAATTTCAGGATGGTAATTTTCTTTTTGAGCCATAATTACTGAAGGTAAAAATATTCTCTTAGCTAAGACTAAGAGTTTGGGCCAGTACTGTGACACTGTATACATTCCAACTTTATATTCCTACTTTGTAAAATGTTGCAAAGAAAGTACATACATTGTGAGATGCACTCTTACCCTGAACTCTTGGGGGAGGGTCTAGGCCCTGCCCTGGATGAAATGACAAACTATGGACACCGCCATGAAGGGCCTCACCCTCCCTGGGGAAATGAGGCAAGGGCACAGGAGGAGGGGAGGGAAACAGAGAGGGACCTGAAATTTACATGTGAAGCAACCTTGTTTCTAATTTAAATTTAAATTTAAAAATAAATAAAAAAAGAAAAAAAATAATTCTTGAATGCTAGGCCTGACAACCTGAATTCAGTTCACTGGATACACATGGTGGAAGAAGAGATCTGACTCCCACAATTTGTCCTCTACCCCTACACAGGCATGCGGCAAGTGTGTGCCCACACTCATACACATACATACTAATACATAAAGTAATGCCTTTTTAAAAATTAGTAAACACAGAATCATCTCGTTATAAGTTATCCATTTAAAGTAGAGTAACCAAAATGGAACTGAAGCAACACTAGGATTTTTATGGGACAAAACAAAACATGTTGGGAAATGCAGTGAACAGAAAAAGGGAAAGGAAAGGGAAAGGAGTGTGATAAATAATGATAGAAAACTAGACAAGTGTAGAAAGAGGGTTGGGCATCCATAATCACAGGCAGCTATAAAAACTCACATTGCCTTTTCTCAGTGATGACTAATGACTGAGGCTGTCCTCAGAAGGAACTAGGTTTCAATATTCATCTCCAATATCAGAAATATTGTAACTATTATAGGACATGCATTAATGTAGATAAGTCATACTGGAAAATGAAAGAGGCAGAGAAGAGGGGAAAGCAGGATATAGCTTAGAAATGACAGTGATAATAAAGAATTTATATATTTTTTTCTTTTTTCTTTTATTTATTTATTTATTTTATTCTTTTTTTTTAATTTAGATAAGAAACAAGGTTGCTTCACAAGTCAGTTCCAGGTCCCTAAAACACAAAAACACTTTTTTTACTGTGAGGAGCTATAACAAATGTTGAGCTTTGCTAATGTAGCATTCCTTGGAGGACTGCCAATTTGTCCCATCATTATATATACATTTACCTGAGAACAAGCCATCAGTCAATTCCCTTCTTTATGGATCCAGTTAGGAAGTTTATCAAACTTTTACTATCCTGATACTATTTTGTGTGTAAAGGCAGCAGCACCTGCAATACTTTCTACCAGACTCAGAGACTGGAAATCAGGGTAAAAATGTCCTCAGTTGGTGAGTTGTGCCATAGCAGAGAAACAAAACTGATGAATTTTTACAGATAGCTCAACCCTTAGTTTTTCCTTTCCTACATGGTGAGGGTCTGTTATTTCAGCAGATGGTAGTTATCTCTACAACCTGGGTTTGTGATGTCAGCACCCTTTTTTATACTGTGCACAGGCATTTTCAATTTAGTATGATCATTATTAAAAGCAAAACTGAAAACTTTATTTGTAAAAGTAGATGGAATCTCCAAAACAATACAAAGAAACCCTGTCTCGTAAAAACCAAAAAAAAAGTAGATGGAATCTAAGGGGTAGTCCCAGCAGAAAGCATTTCTCATACTGGGTAAGGAATACATTTGCCTACAGCCATGGCACAGCATGAAATTGATGCCTCGTCAATGTGTCCAATGAAGCATTCCCTTTGGTTTCCAGGTTCCAATATAAAATTCCACTATTTCACAGTTTTGCAGTTAAACAAATGAGTAAATTCTCTCTTAAGTTTCTTTTGAAAAGTGAAAAAAATGTCTTTTGGATTCACTATCAAATGTTATATTTACTCAAGCCTAAATACCACATTCTTTCACGCAATTTAATACTTTTTGGTTGTCAATGAAGACACTTCCATTCAACCACCTAAGTTTTTCTTGTTGAAAATTTGATTGTTTGCAAAATCCACCTAAGTATAAGTACTCCTTGCCAACCAGTTCTCTATTAGTTCACTTGATCAAAAATATACTACATGAACATATTATGTGATATTGAATTCAGTCACAAATATAGACTATATTGATTATCTTGATTATATTTTCTCTTTTTTGATTTTTTGAGACAGGGTTGCTCTGTATTGCTTTGAAGGTTGTCCTGGAACTCACTCTCTAGACCAGGCTGGCCTTGAACTCACAGAGATCTGCCTGCCTCTGCCTCCTGAGTGCTGGAATTAAAGGCATGTGCCACCAAAACCCAATGATTATCTTGATAACTTTAAGGAATGACATAGTAATAATTCAAATTTCAATTTAATATGGGATATTTTACATTATATATTTTTTCTCTGTCATTTTTCTTTCTTGGTAGGACGATGTGCAGAGATTACTTATTCGTGTCATGGATATGACGTTGAAGAAATGAAAGGTGCAAATAGAGAGTCGAAGTTTCTTTACTGATTGTTAAATTAATAAAGTTTAGATTTATAACAATGTTTTCTTAGAAAGAAGCCCAAATTGAACCTGACCCAAGAACATTCTGACCTTGGGCATACAAAGAACAGAGAAAGCAGTTTATATGATAGGTCCTCAGCTCTTAAATTTATAATGTACTAAGATCTATGAGATTGTTAAGCAGGCTTGTCTCCAAACAAAAGAAATTCTCTATGTATGTGCACTTTAACACTGGCACACTAAGGACAGATGTCAATGTTTTACAGAACAGACATTTCAATGAGTGGAATGTGCTATTGCTTAAAATTAATGTGTATGTTTATTCCCAGATGTGTTCTTCTCTATGTACTTCCATGTATTTGCATTGCATGGTAATATGTTAGTCATAACATTCAATTTTCTTGTCAAATGGTTCAATAATGATGTAGTATATGCAGTAGTTTGAATGAGAATAGTATGCACAGGCTAATGTGCAATATGAAAAAATAAATGACCCAGAGATATTTGGTTTCAAACTTTAAGCTGAATATCAGTGAAGCAAAGCAACTGGCCACAAGATTCTTGCCTCTACCTCAGGCTGAGTGGGCTTTTCGTGTCTCCATGACTCTCACCAAGTCTCAGACTGTATCCTTTCTTCACCATGGCTGGAGAATAAATGCCTCTCAGAGACCGTGCTTCTGTCTTATATAATTCCCTAATGTTGGAATTATAATGTTGGGATATTTACTTTTGAATAGACCTTGTTGTCCTTGGACTCCCAGAGATCCATCTATCTCTTAATCCTGAGTCCAATAACTAAAGTTGTGTACCACCATCTCCAGTCTTCTGGCTGCTGGGATTAAAGGTGTGCACTGGGATTCTATAGCTTGTGACTGACTGTGCTTTCTGAATTCTCTGGCAAGCTGTAATAAATGATAAATAATATAGTACTACACCAGCGTTTTTTAAACCTTGAGTCCCAAATATGATATTCTTTGGATAAGAAGGTGTGGCTTTCCAGGAGTAGCTGTGGAGCATTTTGAGGATGTGTGTTCTGCATGTAGGCTTTGAAGTTTAAGGTGCCCATGCCAGCCTCAGTGTCTCTGTCTCACTGCTTGCAATCTGTGAATCACAGGAACACCTCTGACACAGGACTGGCCTCAATAGCTTTCCTTAGTCATGGAAGAAAGTTTTATAATAACTTTCTTCTAATTTTGATTCTAAAGCCAGAATCAGTCTACCAAATATTCTGTTTGCAGTCACCAACAGTTAGTCATCTCATTCAATTATATCCTCACCAGATTTCTGTTTTTCATGTTCGCTTTAATGTTCAAGCTTGGCTGTACTGGAATTTACACTGTAGATCTGGCTGACATCAAACTCAGAGTTCCACCAGCCTCTTATTATGAAATGCTGGTATTAAAAGCATGCACCACTATGACAGTCTCTAAGCTTTAGTATAAGTTGTTTTCAAAATTGGAAAGTATTCTGTGTGATCTTGCCCTGAGGTTACCCAACATTTACTTCTTGGTGCTACTTTTCTCCTCAAAATGTACTGTGTGTGTGTGTGTGTGTGTGTGTGTGTGTGCATGTGTGTGTATCTTGTATTCTCCACTGTTACCTTTTCTTTATAGATCTTTATATGTACGAACAGTAGTGGATAATAATTAAGTGTTGATATAGGCAGTATTGAGATGCCCTTTGCCAATGGAAATAAGTCAAAATTCTTCACACTGGCCTCAGGCAAACTCTTTAGACAAGGGCACAACTACACATTCTTCACCAAAATATTACAAGTCTTATGTCTAAGCCACATACTAAAATTCTTACCCTTGACTCTTTTTGAGCCAGGATCCACAGTTAAAATCTTCCAGTTTCCTACTGGTATGCTTCATCTAAAGCATTCCACTGCTCTCCTAACACAAAATACCAAAGTCCAATTTCCTCCAAACAAAAACATTGCTATGTCTACTAAAGTAGTATCATAATTGCTGGTACCAACTTCTGTGTTAATGTTTCTTTTGTTTTGAAGTATCACCATGAACACTGCAACTCTTATAATGGAAGATATTTAATTGAGTCCCTTACATATTGAGAAGACTACTCGAAGTGAAATGTGACTCTGGGCATTGCTTAAGCATATATAAAACAACAAACCAACCTCCACAGTGACTTCCTCAAACAATGTCATGCATAGTCCAACAAAGCCATATCTCCTAATAGTGCCAGTCCCTTTGCAAGTCATTTCCTTTGAAACAACCCTACCCCTGAAGAAGCATACAGCATAGAATAGTGACTGGTATGGCATAATATGCTGAATAGTACCATAGTGAACAGCATTTCATAGGCCTATCCACTTTCAAACTGAAATAATGGCCCACTTCAGCAAGTAGTTCTCATGATGCAAACCACTCACTGGGCCATATTCCTGATGGAATAGAGTCTGGTCCTTAAAGAGGCAACTAATACTTTCATCCTGACAAATGGACACATTATTAAACAGTTACATAAATACCAATATTCCCATGTATAAATTAGTACCAAAATATACTCTCAAGTTTTCTAATAAGGGAAATAAATGAAAGAAAAATTTCGACAGATATTTCTCAATATTTTAGTTGTTAATTTCCAAAAACATGGATGCAGAACCAACTACTTTTACTACATAGTTAGATATACAACTTAAATCCAAGATTTTATTTCTTTCCACCACAGAGACAATGATATTAATTAAAGAAAGACAAATAAGCTGGGTGTGGTTGTGCATGCCTTTAATCCCAGCCCTAAGGAGGAAAAGACAGGTGGATCTCTGTAAATTCAAAGCCAACATGGTGTATAATGAGTGACAGGATAGATTCCAAAGCTACACAGAGAAACCCTGTCTCGACAATTCAAAAACGAAAAAGAAAAAGACAACAAGGCTGTCTTGGTCCTAAAGAAAATTAAAGCCTGTTTACAGATCTGATGGCAACGTAACTTGGTGGTTAAAAACTGTTGAGAGAGAGAAGGCTGGGCGCACAGGGAAGTAGCTGTCCCTCTGGCATCATCAGGTAAACAGGCCAGCTTCCCGGCCTGTGTTCCAGAGCCTGCAGATCACCTGGGAACTGCACAGAGCTCCCAATCCCGGCGGGAGCCAAACACCCCAGACTCCAAATCTTCTCTCCCACCAACGAGTCCAGGAAACTAGAGAAGGCTGGGAGCACAGGGAAGTAGCTGTCCCTCTGGCATCATCAGGTAAACAGGCCAGCTTCCCTGCCTGTGTTCCAGAGCCTGCAGATCGCCTGGGAACTGCACAGAGCTCCCAATCCCGGCGGGAGCCAAGCACCCCAGACTCCAGATCTTCTCTCCCACCAACGATTCCAGGAAAGGAGAGGAGGCTGGGAGTACAGGGAAGTAGCTGTCCCTCTGGCATCATCAGGTAAACAGGCCAGCTTCCCGGCCTGTGTTCCAGAGCCTGCAGATCGCCTGGGAACTGCACAGAGCTCCCAATCCTGGCGGGAGCCAAGCACCCCAGACTCCAGATCTTCTCTCCCACCAACGAGTCCAGGAAACTAGAGAAGGCTGGGAGCACAGGGAAGTAGCTGTCCCTCTGGCATCATCAGATAAACAGGCCAGCTTCCCGGCCTGTGTTCCAGAGGCTGCAGATCACCTGGGAACTGCACAGAGCTCCCAATCCCGGCGGGAGCCAAACACCCCAGACTCCAGATCTTCTCTCCCACCAACGAGTCCAGGAAACTAGAGAAGGCTGGGAGCACAGGGAAGTAGCTGTCCCTCTGGCATCATCAGGTAAACAGGCCAGCTTCCCTGCCTGTGTTCCAGAGCCTGCAGATCGCCTGGGAACTGCACAGAGCTCCCAATCCCGGCGGGAGCATCAGGTAAACAGGCCAGCTTCCCGGCCTGTGTTCCAGAGCCTGCAGATCACCTGGGAACTGCACAGAGCTCCCAATCCCGGCGGGAGCCAAACACCCCAGACTCCAAATCTTCTCTCCCACCAACGAGTCCAGGAAACTAGAGAAGGCTGGGAGCACAGGGAAGTAGCTGTCCCTCTGGCATCATCAGGTAAACAGGCCAGCTTCCCTGCCTGTGTTCCAGAGCCTGCAGATCGCCTGGGAACTGCACAGAGCTCCCAATCCCGGCGGGAGCCAAGCACCCCAGACTCCAGATCTTCTCTCCCACCAACGATTCCAGGAAAGGAGAGGAGGCTGGGAGTACAGGGAAGTAGCTGTCCCTCTGGCATCATCAGGTAAACAGGCCAGCTTCCCGGCCTGTGTTCCAGAGCCTGCAGATCGCCTGGGAACTGCACAGAGCTCCCAATCCCGGCGGGAGCCAAGCACCCCAGACTCCAGATCTTCTCTCCCACCAACGAGTCCAGGAAACTAGAGAAGGCTGGGAGCACAGGGAAGTAGCTGTCCCTCTGGCATCATCAGGTAAACAGGCCAGCTTCCCGGCCTGTGTTCCAGAGCATGCAGATCGCCTGGGAACTGCACAGAGCTCCCAATCCCGGCGGGAGCCAAGCACCCCAGACTCCAGATCTTCTCTCCCACCAACGAGTCCAGGAAACTAGAGAAGGCTGGGAGCACAGGGAAGTAGCTGTCCCCCTGGCATCATCAGGTAAACAGGCCAGCTTCCGGCCTGTGTTCCAGAGCCTGCAGATTGCCTGGGAACTGCACAGAGCTCCCAATCCCGGCGGGAGCCAAGCACCCCAGACTCCAGATCTTCTCTCCCACCAAAGAGACCAGGAAACTACAGGAGCCAGGGAGACCAGGGGAGTAGCTGTTCCGGATCAGGTACAACAGGACCCAGCATAGGGTCCAGGGGACCAGTTAGGAGGCTAAGCGCCCCAGATTCCTGTTCTTCTTCTATACCCACTGACCAGCATTTGGACAAGGCATAGAAGAACCACCAGATTACTGGACTTACTAGCACCCACCAAAAGGGAACTCTGGTCCCCAGACCAGGAAGGGGCTCTTTCTGCACCCACTAGAAGAAGAGATGGGAAAGAGACAATACAAAAACACAGTCAGCAACAGAAAAACAAATATGACACCGCCAGATTCTAGAGACTCCACACCAGCAAGACCCCAATATTGCAACGCGAAGGAAGCAGAAGAGAACGACCTTAAAAGCACTTTCATGAAAATGATAGAGGCCCTAAAAGAGGACATTGGAAAATCCCTCAAAGAAATGGAAGAAAAAACAAACCAAAAAATGCAAGAAATGGAAGAAAAAACAAACCAAAAAATGCAAGAATTGGAAGAAAAAACAAACCAAAAAAGGTACGAAATGGAAGAAGAAATGAAGCAAAAAATGCAAGAAATGGAAGAAAAAGCAAAGCAAAAAATGCAAGAATTAGAAGAAGAAACATACCAAATAAGGCAGGAAATGGAAGAAGAAACAAAGCAAAAAATGCAAGAAATGGTAGAAAAAACAAAGCAAAAAATGGAGGAAGAAACAAACCAAAAAAGGCAGGAAATGGAAGAAGAAACAAAGCACAAAATCCAAGAAATGGAACAAAAAGCAAACCAAAAAATGCAAGAAATGGAAGAAAGAACACACCAAAAAATTCATAAAAGGCAACAAACGGACGAACAGATAAACAGAAAATTGCAAGAAGCAATGCAAACACTGCAAGGGTTGAAAACTGAAATAGAGTCACTAAAAAAAAACACAATCTGAAGAAAGGCAGAAAATAGAAAAGCTGGACAAACAGTCAGGCACTACCAATACAAGCATTACCAACAGAATAGAAGAGATGGAAGAGAGAACCTCAAGTGTTGAAGATACATTAGGAGAAATGGATTTATCAACCAAAGAAAACCTTAAATCCAACAAATCCTTAACACAAAACATCCAGGAATTATGGGACACCATGAAAAGACCAAACCTAAGAATAATAGGTATAGAAGAAGGAGAAGAAATCCACCTCAAAGGGGCAGAAGGCATATTCAACAAAATCATAGAAGAAAACTTTCCCAACCTTAAGAAAGACATGCCAATGAAGGTACAAGAAGCCTACAGAACACCAAATAGAGTGGACCACAAAAAAAAATCCCCTTGCCACATAATAATCAAGACCCCAAACAACCAGAATAAAGAAAGAATATTAAGAGCAGCTAAGGAAGGAAAAAGGTCAAGTAACATATAAAGGCAGACCTATCAGAATTACACCTGATTTCTCCATGGAAACTCTGAAAGCCAGAAGGTCCTGGATAGATATTCTACCTGCACGAAGAGACCATGGATGCCAGCCCAGACTACTATACCCGGAAAAGCTCTCAATCACTATAGACGGAGAAAACAAGATATTCCATGACAAAACTAGATTCAACCAATATGTGTCCACTAACCCAGCCCTACAGAAAATTTTGGAAGGAAAACTCCAACCCAAGGAACCTAACTACAACCAGAAAAACATAAGCATTAGAGAATCCCTCTCTACCAACAGCCAAAAGAACAAAGGGGTGAAATTCCACCCATAATTCCACCAACAACAACCATCGCAAATCGAAGAAGGATGAGCAATCAATGGTCATTAATATCCCTCAATATTAACGGCCTTAACTCACCCATAAAAAGACACAGACTAGCAGAATGGATTCGAAGACAGAACCCTTCCTTCTGCTGCATACAAGAAACACACCTCACCCTCAAAGACAGACATTACCTGAGAGTTAAAGGTTGGGAAAAAATTTTTCAATCAAATGGACCCAAAAACAAACAGGAGTAGCAATCCTAATATCTAACAAACTAGACTTTAAAATAAAATCAATCAAAAGAGATGAAGGAGGTCATTACATACTCATCACAGGTGAAACCCACCAAGATGAAGTGTCTATCCTGAACATCTATGCCCCCAATACAAAGGCATCCACATTCGTTAAAGAAACATTATTAGAACTTAAATCTCATCTAAAGCCCCACACAGTTATAGTGGGAGATTTCAACACACCACTCTCACCACTAGACAAGAATACCAGACAGAAACTCAACAAAGAAGCAAAGGGTCTAATAGAAGTAATGACCAAACTGGGATTAACAGATAGCTATAGAACATTTCATCCACATAAAAAAGAATATACCTTCTTCTCATCACCACATGGAACCTTCTCAAAAATCGACCACATACTTGGCAACATATCAAACCTCAGCAGCTACAAAAAAATTGGAATAACTCCATGCATCTTATCAGACCACCATGCCTTAAAATTAGAATTCAACAACAACACAAATTGCAGAAAACCTACAAACTCATGGAAATTGAATAATGCTCAACTGCACCATCCCTGGGTCAAAGAGGAAATAAAAAAAGAAATTAAAGACTTCCTCGAATTCAATGAGAATGAAGACACAACATACCCAAACCTATGGGACACTTTGAAAGCAGTGCTACGGGGGAAATTCATAGCACTAAGTGCTCACATGAAGAAACAGGAAAACAGTTATACCAGAGAATTAACATCACAGCTAAAAGCTCTAGAACACAAAGAAGCAAACTCCCCCAGGAGGAGTAGACGCCAGGAAATAATCAAATTGAGGGCTGAAATCAACAAAGTAGAAACCAGGAAAACAATACAAAGAATCAATGCAACAAAGAGTTGGTTCTTTGAGAAAATCAACAAGATAGAAAAAGCTTTGTCCAAACTTACCAAACAGCAGAGAGTGAACACGCAAATTAACAAAATCAGAAATGAAAAGGGGGACATAACAACAGACTGAGGAAATCCAGAGAATCATTAGGTCATACTTTGAAAACCTGTACTCCACAAAATTCGAAAATTTAAAGGAAATGGATGACTTCCTGGACAGCTATCATTTGCCAAAACTAAATCAAGAACAGATAAGCAATTTAAATAGACCTATAACCCCTATGGAAATAGAAGCTGTCATCAAAAGTCTCCCAACCAAAAAAAGTCCAGGTCCAGATGGCCTCAGGGCAGAATTCTACCAGAAATTCAAAGAACAGCTTATACCAATTCTTCTCAAAGTGTTCCACACAATAGAAGCAGAAGGGTCTTTGCCAAACTCTTTCTATGAGGCTTCAATAACCTTGATCCCCAAGCCACACAAAGATACAACCAAGAAAGAGAACTTCAGACCAATATCCCTCATGAACATTGATGCAAAAATACTGAATAAAATACTGGCAAATCGGATCCAAGAACACATCAAAACAATCATTCACCACGATCAAGTAGGTTTCATCCCAGGGATGCAGGGATGGTTCAACATACGAAAATCCATCAACTTAATCCACCATATAAACAAGCTGAAAAACAAAAATCACATGATCATCTCACTAGATGCTGAAAAAGCCTTTGACAAAATCCAACACCCCTTCATGATAAAGGTCTTGGAGAGATCTGGGATAACAGGGATATACTTAAACATAATAAAAGCCATATACAGTAAACCAACAGCCAACATCAAACTAAATGGACAGAAACTCAACGCAATTCCTCTAAAATCAGGAACAAAACAAGGCTGTCCACTCTCTCCATACCTTTTCAACATGGTACTTGAAGTTCTAGCTATAGCCATAGGACAACAAAGGGGGATCAAGGGGATACAAATTGGGAAGGAAGAAGTCAAACTTTCACTGTTTGCAGACGATATGATAGTTTACATCAATGACCCAAAGAACTCTACCAGGGAACTCTTACAGCTGATTAACACCTTCAGCAAAGTGGCAGGTTACAAGATCAACTCAAGAAAGTCAGTAGCCCTACTATATACAGATGATAAAAGGGCTGAAAGAGAAATCAGAGAAACATCACCCTTTACAATTGCCACAAACAACATAAAATACCTTGGGGTAACGCTAACCAAACAAGTGAAAGACCTGTATCGTAAGAACTTTGAATCTTTAAAGAAAGAAATTAAAGAAGCCCTCAGAAAATGGAAAGATCTCCCATGCTCTTGGATAGGTAGGATCAATGTAGTAAAAATGGCAATCCTGCCAAAAGCAATCTACAGATTCAATGCTATCCCCATTAAAATCCCAGCACAATTCTTCACAGACCTTGAAAGAACAATAATCAATTTTGTATGGAAAAACAAAAGACCCAGGATAGCCAAAACAACCCTGTTCAACAAGGCAACGTCCGGAGGCATCACTATCCCTGACCTCAAGCTCTATTATAGAGCTATAGTCCTGAAAACAGCTTGGTATTGGCACAAAAATAGACAGGCAGACCAATGGAATCGAATTGAAAATCCGGGTATTAACCCACACACGTATGAACATCTGATCTTTGACAAAGAAGCTAAAAATATACAATGGAATAAAGAAAGCATCTTCAACAAATTGTGCTGGCATAATTGGAGACTGGCATGTAGAAAAATGCGGATCGATCCATGTTTATCGCCATGCACAAAACTTAAGTCCAAATGGATCAAAGACCTCAACAGAAATCCAGCCACACTGAACCTCTTAGAAGAGAAAGTGGGTGGTACCCTTGAACGAATTGGTACAGGAGACAGCTTCCTGAACATAACACCAGTAGCACAGACAGTGAGATCAACAATTAATAAATGGGACCTACTGAAACTGAGAAGCTTCTGTAAGGCAAAGGACACAGTCAGCAAGACAAAAAGGCAGCCCACAGAATGGGAAAAAATATTCACTAATCCCACATCTGACAGAGGGTTGATCTCCAAAATTTACAAAGAACTCAAGAAGCAAGTCTCCAAAACAGCAAAGGACCCAATTAAGAAGTGGGCTGCAGAACTAAATAGAGAGTTTTCAATAGAGTAGTCTAAAATGGCTGAGAGGCACTTGAGAAAGTGCTCAACATCCTTAGCCATCCGGGAAATGCAAATCAAAGCAACTCTGAGATACCATCTCACTCCTGTCAGAATGGCTAAAATCAAAAACACTAATGACAATTTATGCTGGAGAGGATGTGGTGAAAGGGGGACACTCCTCCATTGCTGGTGGGAGTGCCAACTGGTTCAGCCACTTTGGAAAGCAGTATGGAGATTCCTCAGAAAAATGGGAATAAACCTACCACAAGACCCAGCAACTGCACTCTTAGGCATATATCCAAAAGATGCCCATTCATATAACAAAGATGTCTGTTCCACTATGTTCATAGCAGCTTTATTTGTAATAGCCAGAACTTGGAAGCAACCTAGATGTCCCTCACCCGAAGAATGGATAGAGAAAATGTGGTACATCTACACAATGGAGTACTATTCAGCAGAAAAAAATAATGGAATCATGAGATTCACAGGCAAATGGATGACACTAGAAGGAACCATCCTGAGTGAGGTTACCCAGTCACAAAAAGAGAAACATGGCATGTACTCTCTCATATATGGATTTTAGACATAGATCTGGGGAGTGCCAGCCTACAATCCTATTGCCAGAGAGTCTGGGAAACAGAAACTTCATTTACTGGCTGGTTAAGTACTGAGCTGAACTCAAGAAAGCCAGTATCAGAGAGGGAGGACTGATGATCAAAGGGATTAAGACTGGGCTGGTTGAACCCCCAGAAACAGCTGATCAGACAAAGGTTAACTCTTGAATCCCAGGCATCAGCCTGGGAATCCAGCATGGGACTGATCAAGACCCCCTGAATCTGGGTGTCAGTGAGGAGGCCTAGGTAATCTATTGAGCCTTGGACAGCAGATCAGTACCCATCCCAAGTATACACACGGTCTCTGGACTCCCATAGAACAATGTGAGGTGCACTCTCACCCTGAACTCTTGGGGAAGGGTGTAGGCCCTGCCCTATATGAAATGACAGAATATGGACACCCCCATGGAGGGCCTCACCCTCCCTGGGGGAATGAGGGGATAACGGGGGGGATGGGGGGGAGGGCACGGGAGGAGGGGAGGGAAAGTGAGAGGGACCTCGTACTGACTTGTGAAGCAACCTTGTTTCTTATCTAAATTTAAAATGGAAAATAAAAAAAAATATTAATAATAAAAAAAAACTATTGAGAACGTGGAGGTTTATACCTCATAAGGAAAAACTGTATCTATCAAATGGCCTGGTTTTCTTGTTCTTATTTTTTTATTTTTGAGACAGGGTTTCTCTGTGCCTTTGCAGGCTGTCCTGTAATTAGCTCTTGTAAACCAGACTGATTTCAGACTCTCAGAGATCTACCTGCCTCTGCCTCCTGAATGCTGGGATTAACGACATTTGCCACCAATGCCTGGCATCCCTGGTTTTCAAAAATTTGTTAATTACAGTAATTTAATTAAATATCAGAGTTGTGGATCTCAGTCATACTAAACTCTTTGTTTCAGATACAGAATTTCTGACAAAGTATCATCTTTAAACTAAATGAAAATTTTGAAGCCCATTGATAAGTTGAACTATTCACAGTTTATAAGCACAAGAAGGCCCTAATCAGGGGATTATCCCTTTGTGATATAATCAGATTTTGGGTACCTGTGACTTATTTGGATCATATAATTTCCATGAGATGAAGGGCATTTTGTGCATAGGTTCTCATTATTACTCATGGAAATAAGAGAAACATGAGCCCAAATCATCTTTAATTTATTTCTTGATTTTCAGCTGTGATTTTCTTAGAGCAATTGTCTTTACCTGATCATATCTAGTTAATTTGAGTTGTGTTGTTTGTAAATTTCCTTTTTTATAGGAATATGCCAGTAGGCATGAGATCACACATATGTATTGATACATACACAATCATAAGCCAAAACAATAATCTTGCATCAACTGTTTACAACATATTTTTAGAATAATATATTTCACATTAAATGAAAAATCACATGATGAATAGTAGTTGATTTGGAGTATATTTATGGGAAATAATGTGCTTAATATGATAGTATTTATTAAGGACCAAAAATTAATTCATTCTTCCCATACCATGTCATGTAACTTTAAAGCCATTTCAATGTCTGTATTATTATCATAGTCACTTAGAATAGCTCTGTGCCAGTTAATTCAGAAAAATGATCTGCATCAAGACTTTTCTTGAATAATCACCTAGTATGCCTAATTTATATATGATCTAAATGAGTATTTACCATTTACAAAGAAGTGTTAGAATTAAATTATTTATGTGGATAATTTTGTAACCTAGATGGAAATTTAGTATAATATCATTAAATATACTATACTTTACTCACTGACATAGGTTAAAATTTCTTAGATTTAAATAGAGTTATACAATTCACATCTACCTGGAGGAAATCCTGATATAAAGTGCTAAAGAAACAGAAATTTCTGGGTTAGATGAGACATTTTTCACATTTATTTGCTCATTTGGTGATTAGTTTTGAAATTTCTTTCAAAAATTCTAAGACAAGTTAGAATTTGTGGATGGTTGTTCATGTTTATTTCTGTCTATGAAGTTTATTGGGGATGTGCTACTCTCAGGTTCACTAGTATTTAATAAGCAGGTGATTTTCTTCCTTAATAAGAAATTATGGATACAATTCCTTTCAAACACTCAAATAATTTGTCTTTTATCTATAGAAACTATTGAGCTATTGTTTTCTTGCCCTCTGTGTCTCCAGTGAAAGATCTATGTGGAGCGCTGAGAGAATGAAGAAAGTACAGATACAACACAGTGAATCAGAGACACAGTGTTCTGTGTGGAGAAACCACAACACTCTGGAAAGCTCTGTGTCTTCAATTCCTTTAAAACAAAAATAAGGATGTGAGATTCATTCACAAAAAAACAAGTGTCTATCCTAATTACACTTGGTAGAAATCAGTATTATAAATTAGGAATTATCACCACATGGAGAGACCAGATAGGAGTAGATCTTCAATTATGTTATATCATACAAGTGTCCCTGATTAGAGGCCAAGCACCGTCACTCTTCCTGAATGAAATCTATAATCACATCCTTCAATGTAATCAGTCCCAGAAAAAGATACTGTTATAAATTATGCCCATTTGACAAATGGTTTAATGACAGAGGTGAGAATTAGTTAACTATAAAACATATTTTGATATCAGTTATTTATATAAATTTTTGAAAAAAGTCTGTTGTGAGAGGGAAGGCAGTGTGAAACATGTGGGGTTGACAGCTACGGAATCAGCATTATTTGGGTAAGCTAGAGTCAAATGTGCTTTGTGAGTCTGGCTTTGTGATTCTCAGTCAAGACCAGCATGAAGCTAATCAAAGGTAATTTGCCTCCTCCAAACTCTGGCAAAGAGAGACAATTTAACATAGAGTGTATATACAATCATAATGAGACATTTATTTTTTGTTGGAAGAAGAATATGTGCAGAGAGTAGGCTTCAAAGAAGACGAAGAAGTGTGATGTCAAAGGCATTCCAGGAATTGCATATGGATATTTCTCTAGTGATAGCATGAAAAGAGAGGGATACCTCCCTTGTTGCCCCTTCCCAACTTCAACTACAGGATTAAAGCCTGACAGTGATATATTACTGATACAAAGCTATGTATACAGTACAAACTGCTCAGAGACATAGGATTATCATAGCACACTCAGACATCAAAGTGCAGCATGAAAGCCTAATGTTCATTTTTTCTAAAAGCAGACCTTCCTTCCAATTTGTTAGTGAGCCTCTACATAGGAGCTTAAAGAATAAGGTGAACCTAAAAGCCATATCCAAGGGAGAAGTGGAAGAGAGAGTAGGTTGTGGAGGAACAGGAAGGTTGGCTGGTGGGGTAGGATAGGGGGAAGAGGGAATCATAGGTTAGAAGACAGACAGGGCACCATTGTCACCTCTAGTGATCTAAAGGGATGACACCAATTGGAAAGCTAAGCAATAGTGTAGAGACCACCGCAAATGACCATTCCTGATAGTGAACTTGATGTCTAAACCATCCTGGAGCCTTCATCCAGTGACTCATGGAAGCAGAGGCAAACACTCACAGTTAAACACTGAACTGAACCCAAGGAACCCAGTGGCAGAGAGAGAGGAGCGATGAGCAAATTGGCAAAGAATGGGCTGGCAAAACCAGCAGAGACAGCTGATCTGAACAGGGGAGAGCTCTTGGACCCCAGACCAACAGCTGGGAGGCCAGCATGGGACCGATCCAGACGCCCTGAATGTGAGAGTCAGTGAGGAGGCCTGGGCTACCTATGGAGTCCTGAGCAGTGGATCAGTGTTTATCCCTCGAATACTAACAGACATCGTGTGTCCATAACACAAAGAGGGTTGCTCTCTCTGCCTGGACTCTTAGGGAAGTGCCTGGACCCTACCCTGAGTGAAATGATAGACTCTAGATATCCCCTGTGGGGAAGGAATTGGCAATAGGGTGGGAGGATGGGGGGATGGTGGGGGGGAGTCTGGGAGGAGGGGAGGTAGAGGAAACTGGGATTGACACGTAAAACAAGCTATTTAAAATAAAAATAAAATAAAAAGCCATATCCAAATTTAATTAGCAGCTAAAGTTATTAAGTTCTTTGATGGATCTCAAAAACCGGGTTTTATATTTTAAAAATCTGGATTTTCAGATGTAAATTGTGGTTTGAAAATAAATCTTGCCAGGCAGTGGTGGCACAAGCCTTTAATCCCAGCACTTGGGAGGCAGAGGCAGGCGGATCACTGTGAGTTTGAGGCCAGGCTGGACCAACAGCCTCCTAAACAATACAGAGAAACCCTGTCTTGTAAAACCAAAAAAAAAAAAAGAAAGAAAGAAAGAAAGAAAAAGAAAATACATCTTACTCAGACAGGCAGTGGTGGCACACACCATTAATCCCAATACTTGGGAGATGCATGTAGCCAGATCTCTGTGAGTTCACGACCAGCCTGGTCTACAAGAGCTAGTTCCAGAACAACCTCCAAAGCCACAGAGAAACCCTGTCTCAAAAATATTTTCTTTATGGTACCTAAGAGAAAGTTAAGGATGCTGAAAACAATCCTTCCATGTTGCACAGATACTTAGTGATTACCAGATATTTTGTTAACATTTATACTTTTCTCATGTCTCATGGAGGATGGAAGAGAATGAACAATGGGGAAGGATAATCAACTCTAAGCACATTTTAAAAACTGACATTGTAGGAATATTCTAGATCACGTGCATATACATATTTGTGGGCAGCTTGACTGGACCTATTATTTATGGGTGTCACTGCCTCTTTCAGAAAGTGCAAACGTTCAAATGAGATGTCCTGTGAAAGTCATGGTTTAATTTTTATTGGGTTTATGCTGGCAAGCATGGCCCCAAGGTCACTGTGAACTTTGCTTATAAGGTTCTTGAGTGACAGTGTGTTCCCCTTGAGCATCATTGTCTGATTAGCCTTCTCCTACATCTGTATACTTCCTCTTATAGCCAAATCCATTGGTTTACATTAGCAAGGGACTTGCTGGTGAATTTGGCACAAATCTCCAGCGAACCTGGGATAAGTCTGTTCTTCAGATAGAAGACAGGACTTTGAACCCCTCTATCTTGTTCTTTCCTCTCACCAGGTCCTGTCACTGAAGTCTCATTAGTCAACCAGGGACTCGGGCAGATCTGTAGATCTATTGAGAGGATTCTTATGGGAGTCAGGGTTCTGCCTTAACTACGCGGCTGAGGAAGTCTGTGTGCGCTTGATTTTGGGCCCTGCTGTGGACACGGTACTTGCAAGCCTGTCAACTTCCCATGGTAAGAGAGCAGCTGCTGTCCCCAAATAGCAAGGAATTATGGCCATGGTGAGTTTGGTTCCCCTGTCCCAGTCTGAGAGTTGCAACAGCTGAGGCTGAGACTAGGGAGTGGGTCCTCCCCCGAACTGGGTGTGAGCCAGAGTCCAGATGCAGGTTGAGCTTGTTCCTGCCTCGTCCTGTGTGTCCTGGATGTCCAGTTTGGTCCTTGCAATTCTCTTGGCCAGGTGCCAGCCTCTGAATAACTTCACATTGTGGGCTTTGTCTGTGCATAGTGTCATGGCAGAGCACTGGGAGCCGGACTGAGTTTTTGACAACCCTGTAAAATGCTGATACCTGAAGTGCTTGTATCGTCATTATAGAAGACAGATTTGCCAAATTCAGAGAGTCCCTGATTTTGCACTTTTACTATTTAACATTTAGGTTTATGATTTATCTGTAGTTAATTGTATGGAGCTTGTAAATGGTATCCCATGTGTACAATAGCACCCCAAGGCTAAACTGTGTTGTAGAGAGTAGAAATGATGTTATGAAAATCTTAGGAGACATTAAGTCTAACAAAGTTGTATTTAACTAAGGAAGGGCTGCTTCCCAAATAGCCCAAAGATATATGACCAGCACATTAACCATGCCTGTTAGAGATAAATGTGAATGTTTGTTCATCAGGATTAAGCTTTAAGCAGCATTTCCATAATGAAGGAGACAACTCTGGTTTACTACCAGCCAAATGCCCACCCCTCATTAAAGAACAGTCCTCTAAGGTATTGTTCAATGGGTGATTACAGGGTCAGAGCCAACATTAAATCCTGGTGTGCCAGTAATGTATATTTATTCCAGAACAGTTTTATCTCCAGCATTTTTGAAAAGTGGTTTTTAATAAAGGTCTGTTATGTTGACTAATGTGGACTAGAATCCAGTCTGTAGGATGACAGAATCTTGCCCTTATTATCCTCCTGACTACACCCCTTAAATTCTTGGATTATAGGTCTAATCCAATTTTAGAACCACAGGGTTCTAAAACTAACACTTTGTGCCACATGGTAGACTGTCCATTGCAGTAACAGGAAAAGGATTTGTATGGGAAGTATGGCTTCTCCATTCAGACCAGAAGAGGAGGAACTGTGTACTGTGTGCAATTAAGGGAAACTGACCAAGAAATAGCTAGATCACAGACTGAAGTTTAAGGCATTGAGCTATGGGGATCTCCATCAAAAGAAATACTTGATGGGGCAGGGTGTGATCTTCTTTGTAATTACTTCCATGTGAATGAAGAAAGACAGAATTGACAGGTTTATAGTTTAGGGAGGATAGTTTGAACTATTCAGTGTTCAGTTACCATTTAGGGAGGATTCCTGCACAGCTACGTTCAATCAAAAGCCATGCATATTTATATTATGATTCATAAAAGTAGCAAAATGATACTTACGATGTTGTAGTGAAAGTAACTTTTTTATTTGTGGGGTCACCAGAACAGGAAGAACTGTAATATAGGAATACAGCATTAAGGAACTTGAGAACCAGGGATTTAGATTAATGTCTCCTGTAGCTCAAGCTTGCCTCACACTATTTGATTGGTTTGAATTTTAATGGCAACTCTGCTGGTTAGTCCTGGGAAAACAGTTCTGCATTGCTTCCAGGTGGGACTTGACTGGTCTGTAAGAAAGAATACCTCAGTGAATTTGCATCCTCCAATCCCTCTTACTTTCATGGGGGACTTATACATGAAGACGGACCTGTATATGAATTGAATTCACTCGCTAACTTTAAAGCAGGTGTGGTCACACAAAAATGGAGGGAGGAGTTTCATTTTCCAACTTTGACAGTTGTCATTAGCATTGAGTACTGAGGTAATCAATTATTTTTCATGATGTCATTGTTTCTTATTATTTTTTTATTTTTAAGTTTAAATTTGGATTAGAAACATGGTTGGTTCACAAGTCAGTTCCAGGTCCCTCTCCCTTTCCCTCCCCTCTTCCTGTGCCCTCCCCCCAGCTCCCCATTATCCCCTCATTTACCAGGGAGGGTGAGGCCCTCAATGGGGTTGTCCATAGTCTGTCATTTCATCCAGGGCAGGACCTAGGCCCTCCCCACAAGAGTTCAGGGTGAGAGTTAATCTCACATTGTTGGATGTGTCCAAAGTCTATGTGTATACTCGAGATGTATACTGATCTACTGCATAAGGCTCAATAGATTACCTAGGCCTCCTCACTGACATCCACATTCAGGGGGTCTTGATCAGTCCCATGTTGGATTCCCAGGCATCAGCCTGGGATTCAAGAGTTAACCCTTGTCAGGTCAGCTGTTTCTGGGGTTAAAACAGACAAGTCTTAACTCCTTTGGCCATCAATCTTCCCTCTCTGTTACTGGATTTCTTGAGTTCAGCTCAGTACTTAGCCGTGGGAGTCTGCCTCTTCTTCCATCAACCACTGAATGAAGTTTCTGTTTCCCAGACTCTCTGACCATGGGACTGTAGGCTGACACTCCCAAAATCTATGTCAAAAATCCATATATGAGAGAGTACATGCCATGTTTCTCTTTATGTGTCTGTGTTACCTCACTCAGGATGGTTTCTTCTAGTGTCATCCATCTGCCTGCAAATCTCAGGATTCCATTGTTTTTTTTCTGCTGAATTGTACTCCATTGTGTAAATGTACCACATTTTCTCTGCCCACTCTTTGGTTGAGGGGCATCTAGGTTGCTTCCAAGTTATGGCTATTACAAATAATGCTGCTATGAACATAGTGGAACAGACATCCTTGTTGTATGAATGGGCATCCTTTGGATATATGCCTAAGAGTGGAGTTGCTGGGTCTTGTGGTAGGTTTATTCCCATTTTTCTGAGGAATTTCCATACTAATTTCCAAAGTGACTGAACCCGTTGGCACTACCACCAGCAATGGAGGAGTGTTCCCCTTTCACCACATCCTCTCCAGCATAAATTGTCATTGGTGTTTTTGATTTTAGCCATTCTGACAAGAGTGAGATGGTATCTCAAAGTTGTTTTGATTTGCATTTTCTGGATGGCTTAGAATGTTGAGCACTTTCTCAAGTGCCTCTCAACTATTTTAGACTCCTCTATTGAAAATTCTCTATTTAGTTCTGCAGCCCACTTTTTAATTGGATTGTTTGGTGTTTTGGAGACTTGCTTCTTGAGTTCTTTGTAAGTTTTGGAGATCAACCCTCTGTCAGATGTGGGGTTAATGAATATTTTTCCCATTCTGTGGGCCGCCTTTTTGTCTTGCTGACTGTGTCCTTTGCCTTACAGAAGCTTCTCAGTTTCAGGAGGTCCCATTTATTAATTGTTGATCTCACTGTCTGTGCTAGTGGTGTTATGTTCAGGAAGCTGTCTCCTGTACCAATTCTTTCAAGGGTACCACCCACTTTCTCTTCTAAGAGGTTCAGTGTGGCTGGATTTATGTTGAGGTCTTTGATCCATTTGGATTTAAGTTTTGTGCATGGCGATAAACATGGATCGATCCGCAGTCTTCTACATGCCAGCCTCCAGTTATTAAAGAGGATATTCAATGCTGTAAGGAAAACAATATATTTATTTACCAGAGAGAGAGAGAGCCGCACCAACCAGGAGTTAGAAGTGTGGCTGGCTTCCAAGAGAAAAAGGGGGTTCCTTTTCCTTTCACTTTCTTTTATATCTACCTGTGTCAGTTTACATGTCCCCGCCCTCATGGGTGGATAGCTTTGTGGGGTTCATTCCTACAATTCCCCTTTTATTCTAAATAGAAGATTTAAATTTGATACAAACTCAAACATATACAACATATATACATAGAGGGTGATAATTAAGTTATAATCTACTTATCCTAAGCTAACCATATCCATTCCACCTAAATTCTAAACTTATCTGAAAAGGATGCCAAGTCTGAACACCTCCTTCCAATCCCAACCCTAAAATAATTGCAAATTAACACTAACAGGTGTAAACTATCCTCTAATATGAATAGTAGGGAGAAGAGACATGGAATTCTCAAATTTACTTCCTGCTGAACTGGGACAATTACAATCATGCGGACCCGTGGGAAGAAATTGTTAGAGTAACAAGAGTCTTAAGTATATCAATTAGTCTCTGTTTGGCAGGAGAGGCTTGACTGAAGTTCTGGATTAGAGTTCTAATTTTGATTGAAGCTCTTGTCTGAAGCTCTGATCAGATGGTAGAAGATGCACTGTATCAGTTCCATGGTCTGAAGATGTGTCGAATGATGTAGTTCCAAGTTGGTTTCAGGATGGTGCTTGTCAGGTGGGGTCGATGATGTGGGGCAGTTTAGATGTATCCAGTCAAATCAGGCTGAGTCGGGGAAGTGAATCCACATTCTCTTTCTGAAGCAGTTGAAGATCACTGTCAAGAAATCCCTTTTTCTCTGGAAAACTGAAATATTAATGTTAGCACAGAAATTTTTAACTTTTATGTGTATGAATACTGGGAAAGGCGACCCTAAAGAAGAAAATATACATGAAGGAGATTAGAGTTTTAGAAAACATCAAATATACACGGATGACAGTCCCTATTTTTTTCTGTCTTATATAAATGGCTCTTTGATATAATACAGAAAGCCTGACTTGCATTTTAACAATATGCTTGTGTTTAAAGCAGGAGAGCCAATCCAACTCTAAAGCTAGCGTTAATTAGATGAATTGGGACTCAGTCATATTAAGAAGCAAAGGAATATAAATTACAATAACAAAATAGAGAGATTGATAACACGTTGTATTATTGCATGTTTGGTGGTCCTCTGGGTAGCTATCCTTTCTTCTTTATGTATCCATATATCTAGTATTTTTTCATTGTTCAGAACTAATTTTTCCTGTAAAGACACAAACAGAACACTTCTCCTTCCTTTGATGAGGTCTCCTTATACATAGCAGACCTTGTAGATGAGCCGTCATCTTTCCTCCTCCTGAGACATTTTCTGTTTTAGGTTGGGAATTATTATGTGTAGGTACTGTGAAGGCGACTTTTCTCTGTCATTTTCTTGTAACGGTATGGTGAAGAAGGAATATTTTAAGTCTATATAATTGGCCAATCCTTAGGTATTAGAGAAGGTAGTGGCATCCCAGGTTGTAGAGACCCCATAGGCTGAATTACCTTGTTGATGGCTCTAAGATCTGTAACCATTCTCCACTTAACAGACTTCTTCTTGACAACAAAAACAGGTGAATTCCATGCACTAGTTGATTCCTCAATATGTCCAGCATCTAGCTGTTCCTGAACTAACTTTGCCCAAGTCTCTAACTTCCCAGATGTCATAGGCCATTGACCTACCCCAACAGGTTCATCTGTTAGCCATTTTAAGGGCAGAGCTTTCAGTTGCTTGGTAGGTTTGACATTAGCATCCTGTTTTTGTATGGCCTGTATTTTTGGCATCTGCTTTCTGTTTTGCCTTACAACATTTCTTCTACAATCTAGAGTTTGTCTATGATTCATATCTGATACAGTGGGAATGTTAATTTGGGTATACCATTTCTGTAATAAATCCCGACCCCAAAGATTCATAGCAATATTTGCGACATATGGTCTCAAACTTCCTCTCTGCCCTTCTGGTCCAATACATTCTAACCATCTGAAACTTTGTTTCACATGAGATAAGGTCCCAATTCCAAAAAATTGAACATTTACATGTTTAGAGGGCCAACCTACCGGTCAGTTTTTTTTTTAGTTATTATTGTTACATCTTATCCAGTGTCTAAAACCCCATAAAATAATTTATTATTCACTTCTACAGCTAATTTGGTTCTACGAACTTGTAAAGAGGTTTGCCAGAATATACATTTTTTTTTCCTCCAGTATCAACTAGCTCCTCCTCAATAACTAATCTGTTATCCTCAGTGCCATAGTCTTTACTATAGGCTGTGGATTTTCTAATTGTCCTGAGAGAGGCTGTCCTCTACTGTTACTGGGAAAGATCGAATCACCTTTGATCTTGGGGCGTCTACAGGGAGGACCCTGGTCATGTTTCCTGGCTGCAAAGGCTTACCTTATCTGTCTGTGGTTGACCAACATTCTTTGGTCCTATGTTTCCCTTTTCCGCATCTCTTGCAGAGACCAGAAGGCTGAGGCCTTCTGTGTGAAGTATTTCTGGTAGAAGCATTACTTCTGGGAATGCTTTGTCTACAATTCCTATTCAAATGTCGCATTTTACCACAATTAAAACATATAAGGTTTCGATGTCTTTTGAAATGTCTGAAGATTGCTTCCCCAACCCAATTTGGTATCTCCTCTTGGATAGACCATTTTTCATCCTGATTCCTCCTAAATCCTTTAGAAATGGCTTCTCCTATCCAGGTTCCTGCCTCTGGATTGTCATACTCAACATTAGTTGTATATAAGACCCATTCCTCCAATGGTGCTGATCTTACCTTTAATGGCCACAGTATCTGTTTGTAATGTGGGTTTGCATTCTCATAAGCCAACGATTCTGTAAGAAGTCGCCTAATATTAGGATCAGTTATTTGTAAATCTACTGCTCTGGATAATCTTTGTAAGAATTCAGAGAATCTTTCTCTCAGACCCTGTATCACTTTTGAATATGATTCAACTCTTTCCCTTGGTTCATGAACCTTATCTAAAGCATTTAGTGCTGCTGTTTTGCATAAATCAAATGTATGCTCATCATAACCAGCTTGGACCTGCGGGTCAGAAAATTGCTTCTCCCTAATAATCTTACTTTCAGAAGCATCAAAGCCATCCTTCAAACCTTGAAGTTCAAGGGCCTTGGCTTCCTGTCTCCACAAAGCTTTCCACTGTATTTGGGAAGACTGGTCCAGCACTGCAGATATTATATCATTCCAATCTAAGGGAGTTATCTTATTGGTAGTAGCCCATGTGTTTAGTAACTGTTTGACATAAGGGCTGTGGACCCCAAAAGACATTATTGCTTGCTTTATAGCTTTCATTTCTTTCATGGGAATAGGTTCCCATTTATGTGTAGTGGAACCAGTTTGGTTCCTCCGCAATGCTGGCCTTTCTGCCATGGTTACTGGAAAGGCCACCTTAGGATGTCTAGTAACCATATTTCATTTATTTCCTGGTAGCCTAGCATCTGTTGACTCAACATCTGATGTTTCAGAGGATGTATCTTCTAAAGGTTGAAATTTTGCAACCATGTCATCCTTTAGGTCTTGGATTTCCTGCATTAAAAATTGTCCCAAGTCCTTGGACTGTTCATTGAGGTCTTGGATTTCCTCCATTAAAAATTGTTCCAAGTCCTTGGATTGTTCATTGAGGTCTTGGATTTCCTGTGTTAAAGATTGTTTTAAGTCTTTGGACTGTTCAGTTAGACGTGATTCCAAGATTTTCATACCATCCTCCCTAAAATCTCCAAAGGCATCTATTTTTCCTTCCAGAAAACACATTCGTTCTGCTAAATACTCATTATTGTCAGACATAGATTAAATTGACCCTGCTAGTTTTGAAAATTCCTCCTGGCTAGACTCCATCTTAGACATAAATATAGTGGACATTGAATTGAATGTGTCTCGAAGGTTGTCCTGATCAAATTTAACTAAATCCCCTTGTTCCTGAATTTTTTACTCTAATTTTTATATTGACTCTGGTAATTTGGAAAGTTCCACCTGGTTAGATTCAGTCTTATCCATAAATGCAGTAGACATTGAATTAAATGTGCCTCGAAGATTGTCCTGATCAAATTCCAAATTATCTGTTTTGGTAACTAAATCACCTTTTTCATGAACTTTTTACTTTAATTTTCGAATCATATGCACATGTTTCTTCCATGTGATTACACGTATTAATACACTAATCACAAACATGGCACACATATACATATGAAAAATACCATAATTGTCTTTTACTGCATAATCCATCACATTGGTAATGAAATCTCTAAAATCCTGCAGTGTTAAATTACCTGCCATGTTATAATTAGATGTTATTACCACCAATTGGTGATTCCTAAAAAAAAATCATCTCTTGATTTGTCTCAGATTAAAATACCTGTAGTTACTGAACCTGGCCAGTAGATGGCAAAGGTGTACTGCCAAACACTGCCTCTCCGTGGAAAATCGGATGCTCCCCAAGGAACCTGTGAAAACTCAGCTAACAGATTTGGAGCTGCTAAGCCTGTGGAAGGAGTGGGTCAGTGATTGTGCTGCAGGAGGGCAAGAGAATCGGGAAGGCGGCAGGGGGAAGCAGGCAGCAGATGGCAGATGGCCGCTGACAGCAGATAGCCAGGGTGCAGTGGCAGGGAACGCGGTTCTCAAGGCAGCCTTGGTGGCAGCATCCCGCCCCGGGATTCAGACTGGCAGCTGAAGTGCGGTTCTCGCTGCAGCCATTGGCTGTGGCTAGCAAGGCAGCTGTGTCCTGCCCTGTGATCCAGAGCTACAGCAGAAGACCTGAGGAATGGAATTCTGGAGAAACTGGAGCAAGCATGCACAATGCAGCTGCCACCACAGCGAGAGGCCTGGCTGCTGGAATGCCTATTAGCACTCACCTCAGGATGCCAAGTCAAGCAGCCACCAACCACAGAGGCATGATCTTCCAATCCACTCAGCTGACACCAGATAAAGAGGACATTCAATGCTATAAGGAAAACAATGTATTTTTTTTTACCAGAGAGACAGAGTCACACAAACCAAGAGTTAAAAGCTTGGCTGGCTTCCAAGAGAAAATGGGTGGGTTCCTTTTCCTTTCACTTCCTTTTATATCTACTTGTGTCAGTTTACACGTCCCCGCCCTCATGGGCGAATAGCTTTGTGGGGTTCACTTCTACAAGTTATGCCAGCACGATTTGTTGAAGATGCTTTCTTTATTCCATTGTATATTTTTAGCTTCTTTGTCAAAGATCACATGTTCATACATGTATGGGTTAATATCAGGGATTTCAACTCAATTCCATTGGTCTACCTGTCTATTTTTGTGCCAATACCAAGCTGTTTTCAGGTCTATAGCTCTATAATAGAGCTTGAAGTCAGGGATGGTGAAGTCTCCAGACATTGCCTTGTTGAACAGGGTTGTTTTGGCTATCCTGGGTCTTTTGTTTTTCCATACAAAATTGATTATTGTTCCTTCAAGGTCTGTGAAGAATTGTGCTGGGATTTTAATGGGGATTGCATTGAATCTGTAGATTGCTCTTGGCAGGATTGCCATTTTTACTACATTGATCCTACCTATCCAAGTGCATAGGAGATCTTTCCATTTTCTGAGGGCTTCTTTGATTTCTTTCTTTAAAGTTTCAAAGTTCTTGCGATACAGGTCTTTCACTTGTTTGGTTAGCATTACCCCAAGGCATTTTATGCTGTTTGTGGCAATTGTAAAGGGTGATGTTTCTCTGATTTCTTTCTCAGCCCTTTCATCATCTGTATATAGTAGGGCTACTGATTTTCTTGAGTTGATCTTGTACCCTACCACTTTGCTGAAGGTGTTAATCAGCTGTAAGAGTTCCCTGGTAGAGTTCTTTGGGTCATTTATGTAAACTATCATATCATCTGCAAACAGTGAAAGTTTGACCTCTTCCTTCCAAATTTGTATTCCCTTGATCCCCTTTTGTTGTGGCATGGCAATCGCTAGAACTTTAAGTACAGTGTGGAAAAGGTATGGAGAGAGTGTACGGCCTTGTTTTGTTCCTGATTTTGGATGAATTGCATTGAGTTTCTGTCCATTCAGTTTGATGTTAGCTGTTGGTTTACTGTATATAGCTTTTATTATGTTTAAGTATGTTCCTGTTATCCCAGATCTCTCCAAGACTTTTATCATGAAGGGGAGTTGGATTTTGTCAGACTTTTTCAGCATCTAGTGAGATGATCATGTGATCTTTGTTTTTCAGCTTGTTTATATGGTGGATTACATTGATGGATTTTTGTTGGCTGAACCATCCCTGCATCCCTGGGATGAAACCTACTTGATCATGGTGAATGATTGTTTTGATGTGTTCTTGGATCCGATTTGCCAATATTTTATTGAGTAATTTTGCATCAATGTTCATGAGGGATATTGGTCTGAAGTTCTATTTCATAGTTGCGTCTTTGTGTGGCTTGGGGATCAAGGTTATTGAAGCCTCATAGAAAGAGTTTGACAAAGACCCTTCTGCTTCTTTCGCGTCGAATACTTTGAGAAGAATTGGTATAAGCGGTTCTTTGAATTTCTGGTAGAATTCTGCACTGAGGCCATCTGGACCTGGGCTTTATTGGGTGGGGAGACTTTTGATGAATGCTTCTATTTCCATAGGGGGTATAGGTTTATTTAAATTGATTATCTGTTCTTGATGTAAATTTGTCAAGTTATAGCTCCAGAAAGTCATCCATTTCCTTTAAATTTTCGAATTTTGTGGAGTAGAGGTTTTCAGAGTGTGACCTGATGATTCTCTGAATTTCCTCAGAGTCTGTTGTTATGTCCCCCTTTTCATTTCTGATTTTGTTAATTTACATGTTCACTCTCTGCTGTTTGGTAAGTTTGGACAAAGGTTTGTCTATCTTGTTGATTTTCTCAAAGGACCAACTCTTAGTTGCATTGATTCTTTGTATTGTTTTCCTAGTTTCCACTTCATTGATTTCAGCCCACAATTTGATTATTTCCTGGCATCTACTCCACCTGGGGGAGTTTGCTTCTTTGTGTTCTAGATCTTTCAGCTGTGCTGTTAATTCTCTAGTATAACTATACTCCAGTTTCTTCATGTGGGCGCTTAGTGCTATGAACTTCCCCAGTAGCACAGCTTTCAAAGTGTCCCATAGGTTTGGGTATGTTGTGTCTTCATTCTCATTGAATTCTAGGAAGTCTTTAATTTCTTTTTTATTTCTTCTTTGACCCAGGAATGGTTAAGTTGTGCAGTATTCAATTTCCACCAGTTTGTAGGTTTTTCTGCAATTTGTGTTGCTGTTGAATTCTAATTTTAAACCATGGCAGTCTGATAAGATGCATGGAGTTATTCCAATTTTTTGATGCTACTGAGGTTGGATATATTGCCAAGTATGTGGTCAATTTTTGAGAAGGTTCCATGTGGTGGTGAGAAAAAGGTATCTTTTTTATGTGGATGAAATGTTCTATAGATGTCTGTTAAGTCCAGTTGGGTCATTGCTTCTTTTTTTCTTTTTTTCTTATTTATTTTTAATTTTAAATTTAGATTAGAAACAAGGTTGCTTCACAAGTCAGTTCCAGGTCCCTCTCCCTTTCCCTCCCCTCCTCCCGTGCCCTTCCCCCAACCCCCTCATTATCCCCTCATTTCCCCCAGGGAGTTTGAGGCCCTACATGGGGGTGTCCATATTTTGTCATTTCATCCAGGGCAGGGCCTAGACCCTCCCCCAAGAGTTCAGGGTGAGAGTGTATCTCACATTGTTGAATGGGAGTCCAAAGTCTGTGTTTATACTCAGAATGGATGCTGATCTACTGCCCAAGGCTCAGTAAATTTCCTAGGCCTCTTCACCCACATTCAGGGGTTCTTGATCAGTCCCATGCTGGATGCCTAGGGTGATGCCTGGGATTCAAAAGTTAACGTTTGTCAGGTCAGCAGTTTCTAGGGTTATGCCAGCCCAGTCTTAATCAATTTGTTCATCAGTCCTCCCTCTCTGTTACTGGCTTTCTTGAGTTCAGCTCAGTGCTTAGCCATGGGAGTCCGCCTCTTCTTCCATCAGCCACTGAATGAAGTTACTGCTTCCCAGACTCTCTGGCCATGGGATTGTAGGCTGGTACTCCCTAGTCTATGTCTAAAATCCATATATGAGAGAGTACATGCCATATTTCCCTTTTTGTGACTGTGATACCTCAATCAGGATGGTTTCTTCAGTGTCATCTATCTGCCTGCAAATCTCAGGATTCCATTGTTTTTTTCTGCTGAATTGTACTCCATTGTGTAAATATACTACATTTTCTCTATCCACTCTTCGGTTGAGGGGCATCTAGGTTGATTCCAAGTGATGGCTATTACAAATAATGCTGCTATGAACATAGTGGAACAGACATCCTTGTTGTATGAATGGGCATCGTTTGGATATATGCCTAAGAGTGGAGTTGCTGGGTCTTGTGGTAGGTTTATTCCCATTTTTCTGAGGAATTTCCATACTAATTTCCAAAGTGACTGAACCCGTTGGCACTACTGTTGGCTTTACGGACGCTGTAACGATACGCGACACACAATTACGGAAAGTGAAACTAAGTATTTTATGTAGAAAATTACTCACAAGATACCAAACCCCGAGAAGCCCAGCAGATCTCAGCTAGCGACTGGACAGGAAGCCGAACTCCAGGAAAAGAGAGCGAGACTTCCTGTGCGCTGTCTCTTATGCCTTCCCCCGTAACGCCCCTAGCCATGCCCAAAAGTGGGCTTGGCTAGTGACGTAGTTCCGCCTACGTACGTATACGTCTTTACGTCCAGCCGTATACGTCTTTAGTCCTGCCTAAAGTGGGTGTGGTTAGCGGTGTGGTAAACCGCCCTTTTATTACCTCATCTGTATGCGCCTCTAGTAAGTCACATGTTTAATGGTGGCGTAGACTTAGTAAGTCACATGTTTAATGGCGGCATCAGACTTCCTCCTACACACTACCACCAGCAATGGAGGAGTGTTCCCCTTTCACCACATCCTCTCCAGCATAAATTGTCGTTGGTGTTTTTGATTTTAGCCATTCTGACAAGAGTGAGATGGTATCTCAGAGTTGCTTTGATTTGCATTTCCCGGATGGCTAAGGATGTTGAGCACTTTCTCAAGTGCCTCTCAGCCATTTTAGACTCCTCTATTGAAAATTCTCTATTTAGTTCTGCAGCCCACTTTTTAATTGGATTGTTTGGTGTTTTGGAGACTTGCTTCTTGAGTTCTTTGTAAGTTTTGGAGATCAACCCTCTGTCACATGTGGGATTAGTGAATATTTTTCCCATTCTGTGGGCTGCCTTTTTGTCTTGCTGACTGTGGCCTTTGCTTTACAGAAGCTTCTCAGTTTCAGGAGGTCCCATTTATTAATTGTTGATCTCACTGTCTGTGCTACTGGTGTTATGTTCAGGAAGCTGTCTCCTGTACCAATTCTTTCAAGGGTACCACCCACTTTCTCTTCTAAGAGGTTCAGTGTGGCTGGATTTATGTTGAGGTCTTTCATCCATTTGGACTTAAGTTTTGTGCATGGTGATAAACATGGATCAATTCACATTCTTCTACATGCCAGCCTCCCTTTGTGCTAGCCCCATTTGTTGAAGATGCTTTCTTTATTCCATTGTATATTTTTAGCTTATTTTTGTCAAAGATCAGATGTTCATACATGTGTGGGTTAATATCCGGGTTTTCAATTCAATTCCATTGGTCTACCTGTCTATTTTTGTGCCAATACGGAGCTGTTTTCAGGTCTATAGCTCTATAATAGAGCTTGAGGTCAGGGATGGTGATGCCTCCGGACATTGCCTTGTTGAACAGGGTTGTTTTGGCTATCCTGGGCCTTTTGTTTTTCCATACAAAATTGATTATTTTCCTTTCAAGTTCTGTGAAGATTTGTACTGGGATTTTAATGGGGATTGCATTGAATTGGTTCATTGCTTCTATTAGACCCTTTGCTTCTTTGTTGAGTTTCTGTCTGGTATTCCTGTCTAGTGGTGAGAATGGTGTGTTGAAATCTCCCACTATAAGTGTGTGGCCCTTCATATGTGACTTAAGTTTTAGTAATGTTTCTTTTACTAATGTGGATGCCTTTGTATTTGGGCTATAGGTATTCAGCATAGACACTTCATCTTGGTGGATTTTGCCTGTGATGAGTATGTAATGACCTCCTTCATCTCATTTGATTGATTTTATTTTAAAGTCTAATTTGTTAGATATTGGGATTGCTACCACTGCTTGTTTCCCTTTGATTGGAAAAAATTTTCCCAACCTTTAACTCTCAGGTAATGTCTGTCTTTGAGGTTAAGGTGTGTTTCTTTTATGCAGCAGAAGTATATGTTCTGTCTTCGAATTCATTTTGCAAGCCTGTGTCTTTTTATGGGTGAGTTAAGGCTATTAATGTTGAGGGATATTAATTACCATTGATCATTCTTCTTCGATTTGCAATGGTTGTTGGTGGTGGAATTATATGTGGAATTTCACCCCTTTTTCTTTTGGCTATTGGTAGAGAGGGATTCTCTAATGCCTATGTTTTTCTTGTTGTAGTTAACTTCCTTGGGTTGGAGTTTTCCTTCCAAAACTTTCTGTAGGGTTGGTTTAGTGGCTGCATATTGCTTGAATCTAGTTTTGTCATGGAATATCTTGTTTTCTCCATCTATAGTGATTGAGAGCTCTGCTGGGTATAATAGTCTGGACTGGCATCTGTGGTCTCTTAGTGTTGACAGAATATCTATCCAGGACCTTCTGGCTTTCAGAGTTTCCATGGAGAATTCAGGTGTAATTCTGATAGTTCTGACTTTATATGTTACTTGGCATTTTTCCTTAGCTGCTCTTAATATTCTTTCTTTATTCTGTATATTTGGGGTCTTAATTATTATGTGGCAAGGGACTTTCTTGTGATCCAATCTATTTGGCGTTCTGTAAGCTTTTTGTACCTTCATTGCCATGTCTTTCTCAAGGTTTGGGAAGTTTTCTTCTATGAGTTTGTTGAATATGTTTTCTGCCCCTTTGAGGTGGTTTTCTTCTCCTTTTTCTATACCTATTATTCTTAGGTTTGGTCTTTTCATGGTGTCCCATATTTCCTGGATGTTTTCTGTTAAGTATTTGTTGGACTTCACATTTTCTTTGGTTGATGAATCTATTTCTCCTAGTGTATTTCAACACCTGAGATTCTCTCTTCCATCTCTTGTATTCTGTTGGTAATGCTTGTATCAGTAGTACCTGACTGTTTGACCAGTTTTTCTATTTCCAGCCTTAATTCAGATTGTGTTTTTTTTTATTGTCTCTATTTCAGTTTTCAACCCTGGCACTGTTTGCATTGTTTCTTGCAATATTTGGTTTATATTTTCATCCATTTGTTGCATTTTATGAATTTTTTGGTTTGTTCTTTCTTCCATTCCTTGCATTTTTTGGTTTGCTTTTTCTTCTAGTTCTTGAATTTTTTGTTTGTTTTTTCTTCCATTTCCTCCCTTTTTTGTTTGTTTCTTCTTTCATTTCTTTCACTTTTTGCTTTGTTTCTTCTTTCATTTCCTGCCTTGTTTGGTTTGTTTTTTCTTTCAGTTCTTTCATATTTTGTTTTGTTTTTTCATCCATTTCTTTGAGGGATTTTCCTATATCCTCTTTTAGGGCCTCTATCATTTTCATGAAAGTGGTTTTAAGATCATTCTCTTCTGCTTCATTTGCATTGGAATGTTGGAGTCTTGCTGGTGTGGAGTCTCTAGAATCTGGTGGTGTCATATTTGTTTTTCTGTTGCTGAGTGTGTTTTTGTATTGTCTCTTTCCCATCTCTTCTTCTAGTGGGTGCAGAAAGAGCCCCTTACTGGTTTGGTGGTTATGGGACCAGAGTTGCTTTTGGTGGGTGCTAGCAAGTCCAATAATCTTGTAGTTCTTCTATTCCTTGTCCTCGTTCTGGTCCCTTGGGTGGAGAAGAATACCAGGAATCTGGGGTGCTTAGCCTCTCACCTGGTCCCCTGGACCCTTTGCTGTATCTGCTGGTTTCCTGGTCTCCTTGGTGGAAGAGAAGACCTGGTGTCTGGGGTGTTTGGCTCCTGCTGGGATTGGAAGCTCTGTGCAGTTTCCAGGTGATCCCCAGGCACTGGGACACAGGCCCAGATGCAGTGTCTATTTTACCTGGAACAGCTCTTCCCCTGGTCTCCCTGGCTCCTCTGGTTTCCTGTACCCACCTTATCTGCAGGTCCTGGTGTCCCTGGATCAGCTAGTTTCCTGGTTTTGTTGGTGGGAGAGAAGTGCTGGAATCTGGGGTGTTTGGCTCATGCTGGGATTGGAAGATCTGTGCAGTTCCCAGGCGATCCCCAGGCACTGGACCCACCAGAGCAGCTGGTCCTCTGGTCTCCTTGGTTCCTCTTTTTTCCTGGTCTCGTTGGTGGGAGAGGAAACCTGGAATCTGGGGTGTTTGGCTCATGCTGGGATTGGAAGCTCTGTGCAGTTCCCAGGTGATCCCCAGGCACTGGAATACAGGCCCAGATGTAGGGTCTATTTTACCGTGGTGTCCGCGCTACCGTCTCGCCAGCAAGAACGACGCAGAACACTCGGATCCTTCTGCAGTAAAGCTTTAATGCATCTTGAGAGATAGATGATCAGCTTCTTAGAGGGAGACCCCAAGCTAAGAAACCCAGCCCCTTATATAAGCCTAGGAGCTCCGAGTGAGATGTGTAGAGCCGGGATTGGTGGTTTGCACATCACCCCAGATGACGTCACGGGAGAGGCACAGTTTAAACGGTTAACTCCAACTGACAGCGACAGTTAACTCTAACTGACAGCGACAGTTAACTCCAACTGACAGCGACAGTTAACTCCAACTGACAGCGACAGTTAACTCCAACTGACAGCGACAGTTAACTCCAACTGACAGCGACAGTTAACTCCAACTGACAGCGACAGTTAACTCCAACTGACAGTGGATGTCAGCGCCATCTTCTAACGGCAATAGCGATAGCGAGGGCGGCTCCTCACATCTCCCCCTATTCATTTATTTTTGAAGCAATAGGACACCCACAACTTTGGAGTGGAGATAGAGGTCAAATCCCCATGTGCAAATTCGGAACATGTACAAAGCTCCTCTCCAGGGTCTTATCCCCAGAGGAAGTCCTGACCAGTCCGATGTCTTTTTTCTGGGGGAAGGAGATCATGACATAGAACCTTCATGCAAGATGACTTATCTCCCAGGAGAAAGTCGTTATACCGCAGACCTCTCCTGTGCAGTGCTTAGCCTTGCAACTCCTTGGGCTGCTGAAGCCTACCCACTCTATCCCGTGCAATGAGACTAGCCTCGTGGGGTGCAAGAGCTGGGAGGCCAGCGACCTATTGCTTTAACATGGTTAACCAAATGTCAGGGGATGCTCCGTGTTCTAAGGCAGCAAGTGCTTGTGCCACCACCACTTTCTCCTTTTGTTTGGGCTCTGAGCGTACACACCATCCAAAGCATCAACACTATTCCACAGCAGAGAACTAGGCTAAATGATCCTACCCCCACCCATTCCTTAAAATAAGAAAATGCAGATGAAATCCAGGGGAGAGGTCTTCCATCAGAGAAAGATCCAGATGCGTCGAATTCACTTGCAGGATCGCCATTCTCAACTCACGGAGTGTCTGCTCAAACTCAAAAGTCCAATTCTGTAATAAATGTTGAGACAGAGCTTTTGACAGGTTAGCTGCTCTTGTAAAATTCTCATATTGTACTAAGTGACACAAAGGCCAGGCAACTTTGTTCACATCCCAATTTGGCCATCTGCCACAATATATCCAATTGTTCCTGAACCAAATTAATCTGTTGGTTTACCAACATCAGGCCTCCTTGTATCTGAGAATTGGCAGTGGCCTGTTTATCTAGGACCATGGTCACAGTGGCCTATAGTTCATTAATGGTTTGAGTTGTCTGCACAGTGGCAGAAAGTGCAAGGGCCGAGGCGGTAACCGAAGCAGTAACCGCGGCGGTGGCTATCAGGCCCACAATAATAGCAGAGATCCCAAAAATCTCGCTTTTCCCTAAACAAACTCAAATTACTTGGCGCCTCAACAGGAGCTGGAATAAATCGAGGCATGCGCATTACCAAAGCAAAAGGGTGCTTAATAGCATCCCAGCATAATGCATAAAAACAATTCTAAGCAGAACAATTTATTTCTTTCTGATTCTTACCTAAGGTATCATTACTCACAACCCAAATAAAGGGCAGCTGAATAATTAGTTCTCTTAAAAGGGGTATACTTAACATTGGAGGAGGACCAATCAGATGATCCAGAGCTCTGTCCCTCACTCAGACTGTTGCCTAATGCCCCTTTCCAATCAAAAGTAATCTGTCCCTTCTCACTATCATAGGAGAAAGATCAGTACAGCTTCCATTAATTCAAAAGGATTAGCATTAGATCTTTCTGGATCCATATGAATAAAATTATCCTTTAATGAAGAAATCACAGTAAAGCACAAGCTTCCTACTAATGACAAGGTTCTCTCATCCTGAAAACTCTGTATCTGAGGATCTAAAGGCAAAAAGGCAAGCCCCAACTCTCTATTATTTGTGAAAAATCTAGGGAACACCTGGGCATTCTGCATCACTGGCATCGGTAGGGGGAAGGTAGACATGATGGCCCACCGTAACTCTCCCATCATACTAGGAACCATCATCCCGAGTAGGAGAGTCTTCATCACCCACTTGGCCTCCATCCTTCTTATTCTGGAGTTGTGAAGGAGCTCTTCGAGTGAGTCTTTCAGGGATCCACAGGGGGTTTTCTTCCTCCTGTGGAAAAACACACACAGCTCCCCTGGATCTTATAAGAATAGGATCCGGGCCTTTCCAGAGATCAGTCAAGACATCTTTCCATTTTACCATTTCTTTTGGCCTATCAGGCTCTAAACTGTGGCGATCAGCCGCAGTGTGGCCTTGGGCATCACAGTTCAAGAAATTAAGGGTAAAAAGTGCCATGGATACAGCAACTCTTGGTACCGAGGGTAGAACATCCTCAATACTCCCCTTTTGTTTAATCAGATATGATTTGAGTGTACGATGGGCACGTTCCACAATGCCCTGTCCTTGAGGGTTATAAGGTAGGCCAGTTAGATGGGTAACATCCATTTGCCGACAAAACTGTCGGAATTTTTGAGAGGTATATGCTGGTCCATTGTCTGTTTTTAAAATTCTGGGTTTTCCCCAAGCACTCCAGGCCTCAAGGCAATGTTGAATCACATATGAGGCCTTTTCCCCTGTTAGGGGTGTGGCAAACATTACGCCAGAACAGGTGTCAACAGAAACATGAACATATTGAAGCCTTCCAAAAGAGGGAATATGAGTAACATCCATCTGCCACATCTGCAATGGTCTAATGCCACGTGGGTTTATTCCCATGTGGGGAGTAGGTAAGAATTCGCAGCAATTCTGGCATTGAGTAACAATTTCCCTAGCCTCTTTCCTGGATAGAGCAAAACGACGGCGCAAGGTCTCAGCCGTCACATGAAAGCGCTTATGGAATTCTTTTGCTGCTTGTGCATGGGTAGACAAGGCAGCGGCCACCAGCTTTGTAGCCTTGTCCGCTAAGTCATTCCCTAAGGACATGGGACCTGGGAGTCCAGAATGTGCTCGGACATGGGTAATGAAAACAGGAAATCTCCTATTTAACAAGGCAGCTTGTATCTTCTGAAAGATGTTAGCAACTCTGCTGGAGGATCTTATTATTCCAGCTATCTCAAGGAGATTAACTGCATTAACCACATAAGAGGAATCTGATACAATATTGAGGGGTCCTGGAAAAGCCTCAAGAACCTCCAGTACTATCAGACATTCTACAACTTGAGGTGAAGTTTCATTATATTGTTTAGATATAACCCTATCCTTGACCACATAAGCTCCCATACCAGTTTTTGATCCATCAGTGTACACCACAGTCCCATCTGGGAGTGGGTCTTTAGCTGTCACTTGTGGAAACACTATAGCCTGGTTTAGGGCAAACTGTAAAATTGGATGCTTTGGAAAATGATTATCAATTTGTCCTGAAAAGGAAGTAACTAAAACTGCCCAATCACTAGATGTGGCTGCCAAGGTCTGAACTTGTGCAGCAGTATAAGGCACAATCAAGGAATCAGGATCCCTGCCAAAATGTGTAACAGCTGCTTTTATTCCGCGAAGCGCGAGCTGTGCAACAGCATCAGGGTACCAGTCAATAATCTTAGCAGGGGAAGCATTTGGATGAATCCAAAGTAATGGTCCATGTTGCCACAGGACTGCAGTTGGCAATTGAGCTGTCTTAAAAACACACAGATTAAAAGGTAGTGACTCCTCAATTCGTTGTAATTGTGCTTCCTGTAAGGCCTCTTCCACCATCTGTAAGGCTCGGTGGGCGGCAGGGGTAAATTTTCTGGGTGAGGAGATATGAGGCTCACCCTCCAGGAGATCGAAGAGGGGTTTTAGATCAGCAGATGGAATTTTTAAAAAGGGCCTCAACCAATTTATATCTCCCAGAAGTTTCTGAAAATCATTTAATGTTTGTAAGTGGTCTTTGCGAATTTCTATTTTCTGAGGAACTATATTTTTGGGAGTAATCTTTGAGCCCAAAAAGAGCCCTGTATCTGCAATTTGAACCTTTTCTGAGGCAATCTCTAATCCCCACTGTTTTAATTCAGCCACCAGCATGGGAAAAGCCTTTGTAAAACATCTAACTCTTTGTGACAAATAAGAATATCGTCCATATAATGGATAACGATTAAAGATGTAAATTGCTTCCTAATTGGCTCCAAAGCCTCCTGCACATATAGCTGACATATTGTTGGGCTATTGGCCATGCCTTGCGGCAGTACCTTCCACTGAAATCTCTTGTCTGGTTCCATATGATTAAGAGAAGGGATAGTGAAGGCAAACCTTGGTCTATCCCGTGGGTAAAGTGGAATAGAGAAGAAACAATCCTTAATATCTATAATAATAAGCTTCCAATCTTGAGGAAGTGCAGAAAGCAAAGGAAGGCCTCTTTGAACAGGGCCAAAAAGATGCATCTGATTGTTAATGGCCCGCAGGTCGTGGAGTAATCTCCACTTCCCAGATTTCTTCTTAATAACAAAAATTGGTGTATTCCATGGGGAGGTAGAAGGCTCTAGATGCCCCAGCCGTTCCTGTTCTTGCACTAATCTTGTGACAGCCTCTAATTTTTCAGAGGATAGAGGCCATTGAGAGACCCATAACGGCTCCTCTGTTTTCCATGGTATGGGTCGTGAAGCCTCAACGGCCCCTAAATAAAACCCAGTCCTTTTCTACCCCGATTTCCGTGTTGTGTAATGGGTTTTATTCTGCCTTGTTCTTGCCTACCCAAGCCTCTACCATTTGTATACCCCATCTTTGCCATAATGGCTGATGCCTGGGGGGAGTATTCATTAGTTAGGGTCATGCCCATGGCTTGTAACACATCTCGTCCCCATAAATTTACAGGGAGTGGCAACACATAGGGGGTAAAACATCCCTGTTTGCCTTCAGCATCCCGCCAGGTTAAGGCTGAGGCACTGATGGCAGGAGAGGACTGGTATCCAAGACCTTGTAGAGAATGAGATGAAACAACAGTGGGCCAAGACTTCGGCCACCAATGGAGTGAAATAATGCTTTTGTCTGCTCCCGAATCCATTATCCCTTCAAATTCTTTTCCATTAATTAACAATTTTATTGTAGGTCTCTCATTTAGGGGTATAGCCAGATAGGCTGAATCACTTCCAGAAGATCCCATAGCCCTTTTTTGTAAAGTGTAGGTTTCTCCATCCCCGAGGGAGGGCAGCAACACCAGTTGTGCAATTCTATCTCCCTGCTTTATAGAAAATACACCCCGAGGGCTAGAACAGAGAACTTGAATCTCCTCTTTATGATATGGGTCAACAATCCCAGGATATATAATGAGTCCCTGTAAAGTTAAGGAGCCACGGCCCAGAATAAGCCCAATGGTGGCAGGGGGCAAAGGTCCAGGGGAATGGACTGGGACCGGTTGAACATTCATTTGGGGCATGAGTAAGAAGTCGGAGGCGGCACGCAAGTCCATTCCGGAGGTTCCTCGGAAACCTCTACTTCCTCTTGATTGCTTTTCTGAAATTGGTTCCCATATTTCTGAGGGCCCTGGGACCATGGGCCCCGTGACCCGTTTTTTGATTGGGGTACCTTGGATTCTTCAATAGGGGGCAGAAGCCTCCCTTTACATCCCGGACTGACCTGCATTCGCTAGCCCTATGATAACCTTTACCACAACGATAGCAAAGCTTCGATTCTC